>NC_041389.1:40526161-40556648 GCF_002162155.2 Triticum dicoccoides
TGTGATGGAGAGAGAGATGCTCTTCGTTTCTCTTTATTATGACTAACTTTGTATATAGTATAAAAATATACAAATTCACAGTGCAGAATAAATATCATTGTTGGCACCATGCAATGCAAATTAGCGTTCGTACTCCTCCATATAACTTTGTAATGTTGTATATATGTAGAAACTCTAAAATAATTTTTTGGCCACACGTTATTCAAAAGGAATGTTGTATGCAAAATAAACGTGAAGAGAGGGCTTTTTAGATCAATGGTGTACGTGATGTAACATGTGTGAATGTATAGTTGATGCATTTGGTTGGGCCTAAAGAGGTATGTGTGTGTATTACGTATTCGAGAGAGGCATGGATAGAGGGGCCGACGGGGGGCGTGGGAGAGATAGCACGAGAGACGAATATGACGTCACGACGAGAGATTCCATTCCCTTGAGTGTGTATATGCAAGGGGGGAGGGAACAGAGGCACCAGGAGAAATTTTTTGTGTGTGTGGTGTTTGTATTGGTATGTGTGGGTGTGAGAAGATAATGAGACATGGGGGCAGAGGGTGTGTCACCGCGTGAGGTCCGGTGGGTCGAGGTGAGGCCCTTCGTTCGGTTCCATCCTGCGCCACATTGGTCGACCTGTGACGCATTCAGGAAGACCCATAGATGACTAGTCGTACAAGACAAAGATAACAGAATTGTGAAGGACCCATGGATTTGTAACCCTAGGTTCTCGGACTAAGGTAGCCCCTTTATCTCTGATATTACTATTCATCCAACCTAACTTTAAGGGGCATCCTACAGAATGCTCTGCTAGAATCATACTCGTCGATTAGGAAGAGAGGTGTGAGACAATGCGTGAGAGGCAGGCCTAAAGATAATGTGCGTACATGAGACACGTAGGCAGCTCCATGTATATAAAAAGGATCGATGGGGATTGTGCATGTGTATGTTTGCGAGAGGAAGAGTGCTTGTGATAAAGGTTAGTGAAAACAGTTGAAAATGGTTACGAGAGGGAGGGAGGGTTATATCTAGAGCATGTGTGCGAGAAAGACACCTCGGGAGAGAGTGTGTGAGCATGTGTGAGAGACCATCGATGGAGAGTGAAACTACACGTAAAACACTGCTGTACACATTGATTAAAGAAATAAATTATATCCAAATATTAGGATGGGATCATGATATTTGCAATTCGCGTAAAGAGCGGTCATTGATCCATCAAACATCTCGATTCTATCGAATTTGAGCATGTCTATGTTATTATTCGACACAATTGATCCACATAGTTAGTATTTTGAACTCCAGACAATGCATCGCTTTAGCAGTCGAATATAAACGTGAGTATAGTTCATGTTGTGTGTGTAAAGCACATTATACATACGAAAGTTATACAATGAACATAATAAATAGCTACCTATGAACTAGCATACATTTGAATTCAACTTAAGGTGGTTAAAAAAACCGAATTCAACATTAAGTCCATTTAATTATTTGAATTTGATATCATGGCATTTGTAAACCATACCTAAATTATGGGGGCACCAATCTTTGCTCTGATTTTGTACGTAATAGCATATGTAGTCATGTACAAAATAGATTCAAATTTAGCTCCTTCATTCCAAAATAATCGTAGTTATAGGATTTTCAAGTGTCAAAATTTCAAAAAGAAGCGGATAATTTAATGAGGTTTTCAAACATACAAGGTCAAATATAACGTTGTCTATTTAGGTCAATCCTCATAGTTCAAGAGTACTCTAAACGTGAATGCTTGTGTTTCAAAATTTCGAACGAAGTGCCAAAAGAGCCTCTACTCGCCCGAAACCGCGTGAGACCAATGTTTGGTAGTACAAGGAAATTACTTTTCTAATAACTCCGACCCGTGAAACCTACCTGCCCGATGTCCAAAGGTCTAAACTGGGGTAGGTTTTTAGCTTCATCTAGACGCCACACAACTGCCTCCGAAAAACATTCATACACAATGGCCGCCTAAGCACACATGCGCGCGGCCGAAATTGCTCCCGCCCACTATTTGGGACACCTGGGATTACCATCCTACCCCCGACCCGCTGTAGGTCCGAAATTTAAGAGGGGGGCAAAGTTTGTACTTTCCCCAAATTTCAAACAAGCGCATCCCATCTTCTATTCAAAAAAGCCAAAAACAAGCGCGTCCCAGACCGAAACATGGTTCCCCCACACCTGTCCGATTCCCCATTCGTACTTCGTGGGCGCCAAAACTACCTCTCCACCAGCCGCGAAACTCCGGCGTCCTCCGTCCGCCACCCCATCCCACCCATCAACCGCCGCCCTCCTCCATCACGCCGGAGCCGATACCCCGACCTCGTCGTCCACCGCAACCTCAACTGCAATGCCCTCCATGGCTAGTAGTTGAAGCCGAGGCCGAGCCATCCGTACCCGAGGTAGTTCAACCACGCCGTCCTGCGCCTTACCGCTGCCACTCCAACTTCGCCACCCTCCACCGCACCAGAGCTGTTCCTGCTACGCCGTCCTTTGCCGCCTCGGATCTGCTTCCCCTGCGCCGACATACGGCCACGGCAACACAGTCAATAATTTGGCCATGGGTTCGTCCAAGCCTGCACACTCTAGAACATCGGTTTCCCCAGTAAAAAGAAGAAGATCGGTGCAAGATGTGGAGGTGACCACACCGGCAACCGAAAATGGTACTCCTCTTCCCTTATTCGTGCAAATCTTACGTCTCTGCTTGCACGGTATTCATCCCACAGAAGACACTAGTTGACCGCTTCTTCTTGATACTAGATGTTCCTAGTAACTCGCGATGCACAAGGTTTCTCCTCATATACTATTTCACCTTAGCTGAGGTCCGTCGCCCCCCTGAATTTCAATTTCTTGCCAGTTGATTCCCAATTAACAGAAGCATCCCCCGGTGTAACAGGCGCTAGTACGCCTATTATGCCGGGGAAGCAGCGCCTTGGTGTTTATCTTAGGGGCGTGTGCGGCTTAGAGCTACTAGCGCCCGATCTGGAGGTCGGTCGGTATTAAAGGGATGGCCTGGGGGCGCTGCCAAGCACGGCAGTGGTGTGAGGTCGAGGGGAGGGTGGGGCGACAGAGGTAGGGATCTGGGCCGGTGGTCGCTGGCGGTTCGAGAGAGATCGTCAACAGTGACTTGCGGGAGGTGGACGAAGGCCATCTGCCCGTTCCTTATAGATCGAGTGGTTCATTAAAAAAATTGACTGACCTATTTATTTTCAGTCGACTGTTATCTTAGATATGACCACATGTGGTGGTGTGCTGGAGGAGTACCTGCATTTCCTGTGCTAATATATTACAAAATCATACGGAGTAGAATCTGATTTTGTTTGCCATGGAATGTTGTAGAGCTATCATATGTCTCCTGTCATTTATTTTTCAGCCACCTGCTATCTGCTACTTTTATAGTGCACTAGTTCTGCACACACTTCACCCATACTCTCACTATTGTGTTTTTATGCAAGGGTATTTCAGAGTCTGCCGAAAGAGAAGCAAAAAATAAAAGAGAGAAGTTGAACCAGCTTTCTTCGCGGTTAGACACGACACGTTACAATGCTATAAAGGGTGCAGTGTCAGCAGATGGAGACGGTAAACGTAGATCTGGAGTTGATGACCTCGCTTGTAATGAACCACCATCCCAGGTGCTTGCTTTAACTTCGCGATGTCATATGTGGTTGCATGTTCCATATGGTGTCTAGCTTGTGTTTGAAAGGAAAGATATTTTTTTACATGAACCACCATCCCGTGAGCACCAGAAGACAAATAGCTAGTCAGGGCACTGGCCGAGCCAGTGACAAGCCCAGCAAAGATAGGCGTCACCTGGAAGCCAACTAAAAAGCTGCGATGGTGGCGAAGCAGCCCGCCTCCCACTAGGCTCTCAGGTCCTAGATGATCATGCTCACCACTCCAGCCGGATGTCTAGCTTGTATTGCTTCCAATTTGGTTAAATTGCATCTGCTTAACTTACACATTATACCTTTGAATATGACATGCCTTTCTGTTTTTGGTGCATACTAGTACATCTGTGTATTAACCATGTTCTTACATCAAACTAATATTCTTGTGTATCCCTCATCAATCACTTATGATGAAGCAGGCAGGCAAGGGGACTACTCCTCATTTAAAGGATGCAGCGTCAGCCTCCCGACATGATTCTCAAGAAACAGAAATGCTAGATGAAGATAGTGAACGTAGCTTTGTAGTTGATTACATCATTTCCCCTACACTAGCATCGCAGGTGCTTGCTCTAACTTGGCAGCGTGATATGTGGTTGCATGTTGCATATGGTGTCTAGATTGTAATTCTTTCAATCTGGTTAAACTGCATGTGCTAGTCTGCTTAGCTTATACATTATACCTGTTAATGTGACATGCCTTCCTGTATTTAGTACATAGTACATCTGTCTATTAAGCATGTCCTTACATAAAACTATTGTTTTTTTGTATCCCGCATCAATCAATATGACGAGACACCTTTAGTATATGCAGTGCGATATAAGTTGCATCTTTCATATGATTTATAGCATGCGCTGCTTGTAATTTCTTGAAATTCCTTTTAGATGGGACACTTTTAACTTGGCAGAGTCATATTGGTTGCATCTTTCATGTGGTGTCTAGCTTGCATTGCTTCTTATTTGTTGGAATGGTTTTTGCTTAGTTTACACAAACAGTTGTGAACATGTCATGTCGTCCTGTTTTTCGTATATATTCCATCCTGGTATCATGTGTTTGCCTTACATCAAAGTAGTGATTGTCAGTATCATGCATGAATGAGTTCTGAAGAGAGAATTTTATTGCTTTTTCTTGTCGGTTTTACTTGACAATTCAAAATCAATAAAGCGGAAGGAAGTTAGCAAGGCAGCGGATAAAGGTGCTCCTTCCGAATGGAGGGCCTCTACAGTTTCTACTCCTCCACACCCCCAAGATGATTTCCAAGACAACACATCCATAGACATTCAACAAGCTGTGTTTATGATGAGCATGTCTCCCCTAGTGCACCATCACCAGTGCTCCCTCTAACTTGGCACTGTTATATGTGGTTGCATGTTATGTGTGATGTCTAGCTTGTATTGCTTCTAATTTTGTTGAATTCCATCTGCTTACTTTACACATTATACTTGAATAAGACACGTGTTCCTGTTTCTAGAACATACAATATCTGTCTATCACACCATGTTCTTACATCAAATTACTACTGTTGTGTAACCTGCAACAATCACTTATCATAAGACACATTTGACTTCAGAGTGTGATATAGGTTACATCTCACATTCTTTTCTAGCTTGTACTACTAATTTGTTGAAATGGCACTTATGACGAGACAATTTTAACTTGGTAGAGTGATATTCATTGCATCTTTCATATGGTGCGTAGCTTTCATTGCTTCTAATTTGTTGAAATGCCTTCTCCTTAGTTTACACATCATAAGCTGTGAATATGCAATGCTGTGAATATGCAATGGCACTAATGACGAGAGACCTCTAACATGGTAGTGTGATGTTCTTTGCATCTTGCATATGATTTATTTCTTGTACTGCTTCACATTTGTTCAAACGCCATTTATGATGAGACACTATTAACTTGGCAGAGCGATATTTGTAGCATCTTTCATATGGTGTCTACCTTCCATTGCATTGCTTCTAATTTGGTGAAATGTCTTCTTCTTAGTTTACACATCATAGTTTTGGTTATCTCTTCCGTCCTGTTTTTCATACATATTACATCCTCCTATCATGTGGTTGTCTAACATCAAAGTTCAGTTTGTCTGCATCACGCATCAATTTGTTCTGAAGAACTAAATTGTTATTCGTTTTTATTGTCGGCTTGACTTAACATGGCATAGAGAAAGAGGAATAAACACAGAATGGCAGGGAATGGGAAGCGGATGAATCCTACAGATTCTGTTGGTACTGATGGTGCAATAGAAGGTCAAAGTCCAGCGGAAAGTTCTACAAACACGGCATTCCATGCTACACGAGCTGCAAAAAAAGCCAAACAGAAACAAATATCTGCCACCAAACAAGCAGAGACAACCCTAGTTCTTGCAACACCTACCACAGTACTACCAGCTGCATGACTTACTCGTGCGTCAACTGAGCTAGCAGCACATTCACAAGCTCCCTTGCCACCTGACACTACTTCCCAAGCACGCTTGACACAAGACAAGTTGGCAATATCAGATGAACCTTGTGAGCTTCAACAGCAAGAAGGTAGTTGCTGGAGTCAAGTTACAGTTGCATGCTTATTTATATGTAGTCTCACAGTATGATGTACACTAACACTTCCTATGTTCATTGTTGGACTAGCACCTAGGCCAAGAGGAAACAAACATCAAGGATATTGCTCGATAGGTTAACTAAATCTAGAGGAGGAAGAATGGAGATCCATTTTGAGGCAGGTTTAAAAAGGCCACGTGATGCTACAGAGTCAGCCAAGTTAGTATCTGAGGCAGCGGTTGCCGTTAGGTGTCATGTACGTATCCTCCCAACATGGATTCAGTACTGGAATGACAAAGATGAAACCCAGTTCAACACCTTCCTCGACCATTTATCTGTAAGTATGGTTATGTATGGAAACTAGTAATATCATCTTGCTCTGTCCCATACTTTCTAGGTTGCTGATAATGAGACTCCCATAATTTTCAACAGCTGAGGTTCAAGTTGGATAGCCAAGATGATGCAACCAGACAAGCTTGCACCCATGTTTTCAAGTCTGCTCTGTGACAGTATCGGTATAACTTGAGGAAAACTCACTTCGAAGGCAAGGCTAACAGTGAACTTTCCCAAACATCTCGAGTGGAAAATATATCGGATGAAGACTGGAGGGGCCTTGTTAAACACTGGTCTGATCCGAAGTATCAGGTACATTATATATATGTGATCAGATCACATGTTGAAGTCCTATTTACACATGTGCCACACAAATCTATCTTCTTTTAGGTGAACTATTCAAAGAACAAGGCCAACCGTACGAAAGTGAAATTCCAACAGACGACAGGATCTCGTAGCTATATTGC
The DNA here is from genome assembly GCF_002162155.2 of Triticum dicoccoides. Classification (NCBI taxonomy): domain Eukaryota; kingdom Viridiplantae; phylum Streptophyta; class Magnoliopsida; order Poales; family Poaceae; genus Triticum; species Triticum dicoccoides. Next base: position 40,533,167 of record NC_041389.1, read on the forward strand.
ACACTGCAAGGCTCTTGTAATTAGCTGCTGTTTCACTCTTTCCGCTGTACCATATTATCAAATCTATATTGAGTTGTTTGAAATGTAGAGGAAAGCCCGCAAGGACCAAAAAGTACCTGAACCAAATGCTGTGGAAATCTTCAAGGATTGTCACACCAGCAAGAAGAAGGGCATGACTACACCATTCAAAGCCGCTGTTGTATGTCCTTAATCCTCATGCCTTTTAACTACTACTTACTCTGACTTGTGCCTTGAACTGCATGGTTTGCAGCTAATGTCTATTACTCTTTTCAATTTTATACACAATTGTCTTAGTGTATCATTGCACCTTACAAGGTTTAAAAGAGAGGAGTGATGTTCCTTTGATCTTGACCCATAATCTAGTTCCATGCTGGACTTGCCCACACAATGTTACAATTGCCTATTTGTCTGTTCTCAGTTGTTTTGTGATATGAATGATGTCATACTATGCTTACCGTATTATAAACTCCGTCTCTTTATCCTTAGCCCTCAATAAAATGTGAAGAAAAAAACAATACATTAGCGATGGTACATGGTCATATGTTTGGAACCTGGTTTTATTATGTACTTTGCAATAAAATACAACTAATATTTTACATGGGTTCACCATAATAAGTTCTGTATATAGACCAAAGCTATTTTGTTTGGTTTTGCTGCCTCCTTAATATCTTCTGTTTTGGTACTACTAATGTAAAACCTCAAGTTTTCAGCGAGCTATGGAAAAAATGGTGGAACCTCCACCTTCTGAAGGTGGCGATGCAACTATAACCGCAATGTTAGCTCTTGCTGCAGTGGGTCAGTACCTGTCCACTTACAGTGCCAAAAGCACGTTCCTGTGTAATACTGGGTTGGTTGTTAAGGCAATATCGTCCAAACTACCTCATGATCAAGATATGCAAGCTCAAAGCAATGTTGTATCTGCGCTCCAGACACAAGTCCATTCCCTAACAGAGACCCTTTGTGAAACAAGGAGAGACATTGTTCAATGTCGTCAAGATATGCATGGTTTTGAAACCAGACTATCAGACATTTGCTATGTTGTTCAGGAGCCTAGGGGAAATGAAGGCGAGGGTTATGGTGCTCCATCGGACAATACAACATGAAAACGTAACAATCAGGTCAAATGAACTGAGCTTCTGGAATTCTGGTGGTGCATTTATCTGCTAGACTGTTAAGTTTTATGCCAACCTTCCTTTTGTTATATAGTTGTAATTTGTTTTGGTGCGATACAAAATTTATTCTTAACATGCAGCCACCGGCTGAAGAAAATAGCAAGCCATTTTTGTATAGTGTAGGTTGTTCCCTATATTTGCACTGGTGGCGATCTTTGATGCCGAGTGGATGTAAGCTGTGCAATCGCCTTAATAGCCTAGCGTTAGTTTCGGCCTTATTTATTTCCCAGTCTTCTTTTTCCCTGGTTTGCTAGTGGCCGCAACAATCATGGGCCATATACGGGCCGTAGGATCCATGGGTCTCCTACGGGCCGTCAATAAATGGGCCTCCAACAGGGCCGTAGAATCGATGGGCCTCGAGCCGTCGGATAAATGGATCTACATGGGTCGTAAACGGGCGTAATTGGTATCGGCCCAGCACGGTAACGGGCCGTTAACAGGCCGTAGGACAACAAAGGCATAACGGGTCGTTAATGGGCCAGAATATAGGACGGGCTGGAAACGGTGCAACGGGTTAACAGGCCAGAAACGGGCCGACTCTTGCCATGGGCCGAATTTGGCCCTTTAGGGTAACAGACCAGTAACGGGCTGGCTCTTGCCATGGGCCAAATTTGGCCCATTAGGGAAACAGGCCAGTAACGGGCCGGAAGAAATCGAGGGCCGAAAAGGAGTCCAAGAACGTATGGACCGTCAATAGGCCGCAAGCTAACATGGGCTAGAAATGGCCCTTGTAAATCATAGGCCGTTAACGGGTACAAAGAAAATTACCGTTCATTATGGGCTAGAGTCACCGTGGGCCTGTAAAGGGCCGAAAGATATGAAGGCCTCATATGGGCCGAAAGACGTCGTAGGCCATACATGGGCCGAAAGTGAAATGGGCTGGTGTTGTATTCGACGGCACACATGACGTTGTTGGGCCGATTTCCTTTAGGGCCTAACGGGCCGTGATTTAACGGGCCGTAAAATGGGCTATTTGCGAAGAGACCGTTAACGGGCTTTTCATGGGCCAGCCTGTTAACTTTTGACCAAGTCAAACGGGCCGGCTTTGTAAGCTAAATGAGCCAGTGGTGGGCCGTGGCACATGTCGACATATCATAGGCGCCTATCGACCCACTGACGAGCTGACATGTGTTTCGTCCGGCCAATAAGAATTTTACACGTGGAAATTTCCAATTGGTCGGGGCTGTTAACGAGTTATCGGATCCAAAACCTGACCCGATAGCTTAACGGTGTTCCATTACGGTGGACGCCATGTGTAGGTCACCCTTGATGAGAGCACTTCTGTGACGCGTGATTTATCATCATGGAAGTGGACACTTCCATGATGATAATTTTGGTAATGTCATGGAACACTTCTACGACAGCACAGGTATGACTATCTTGATTCTGTCATAAAATCGTCATGGATGTACATGCATGACAAAAAAGTGACCTACTATGACAAACACGTATCATCACGGAAGTGTATTTTTTTGTAGTGACAGTAGTCTGCAATTTTATTTGAATGCAATGTTGATGGACACAGCAGCAAGTTTATGAAATGAAATGATGTCCATTGGAGTCCATTTGGAGTTGCTCCATTGCTTGCGAGATGCTCTATATGTGATCTATGTTTTGCCGGTTGCGAGTGACCTATGTTTTGCCAGAAATGTTGATTCATTTCCATTCCGGCAAATTTTAGGCGCTCTATATGTGCACTTTCTAGCAAAGGTCATGCCAAAATTTTCCGTGAATTTCGGCATGACTTGTGCTAGAAAGTTGGACATATCGAGGGCTCGAGATTTGTCGTGACGGGAATGAAACGACATTTCCAGCAAAACAAAGGTCACCTTTTTTGTCATTATTCACTTTATTATATAAAGCTCAATAATTAAACGACTACGACATTGAACCCTAGGAAATATGACCGACACCGATGAGGCCGGAGGTTCTCAGTCCCAATTAGGTCGAGCACACGCCAACCTCGACTTTCTGGCGGATCGGGAGAGAGAGCAAGCTGGGTGTTAGGACCCCCTTGTCATGACGGAGGACGACGATGGTGGCGCCGGCGCCAACACTGATGCCACCAACGACACCGGCACTGAGACTAGCGCTGATGATATTGCTAACTATAGCACGGAAGGTGGGGCCTCCCAAGCCAGTGAGTGAAAGAAGGAAAAGAGGACACGACGCCCAAATGAGGTCGGCACCAGAAGACTCGTGGTCACGGTAGTGCACCCTGGCGTGTTCGAGCCAATAGAGCCGCGGGAAGTGGCAGCGTGTTACGGGAACCAACTAGCATGCATCATATGGGATACCTCTAACATCAACACCAAAAAAATACGGAAGAATGAACATTTGAAGAAGCTACTCCTAACTAGGTTGCACGTAAGATTCCTATTCCCCGGTCGGAATAACGATGTCAACCCATGGGATGATGATGCCATGAAAAAAATCAACAACAAAGCCCTAGCGAAGTTCAGCAACGCATTGAGCGCTTGGAAAACTAGGGTGAAAAAGGCGATTCAAGTAGACCATGAAACCTACGCCGAGATTGTTTGCAGAGAATCCGAAAATTATGATAGAGGACTTTGAAAAGTTCAAGGAGACTTGCAATGAAGAAGCCGCCAAGGCCAGGTCAGAGAGAGGCAAGGAGCTGCAGACAAAGAACATGGGGAACCACCGCCTTGGAAGTCGTGGTTACATGGGAAAGAGGCCCGTGTGGGCTAAGGAGGATGCAGAACATGAACATTAGGGGACCCCAAACCCATTGACTGAGTTCACCGACCAGCAGGAGCACGACTTCATCAGGGCCCGATTCTTGTGGGACCCCAAGAAAAAGATTTTTTTCACCGACGGGCCGACTAGGAAATTCATGAGATTACTGGTAATTATCCTTTTACCACCTTACATATTAAGTTTTGATCAACGAAGTCTACTGCATTCTAGTCGCATTTGTAAATGATTCACGGTTCATTTTGCAGAGAGAGCAACACAAGCTTGCGGCCAAAAGCGACTCATCGACTCAGTCAACTCAGTCATCGGCGAAGTACAAGTGGGACACTCCTTTCAACTGGGCCATGAACATAATGATGGGACACCCTCCCGGCTAGCGGCCGCAATATGGACGTGTGCACGGTGTCGGGGACGGCGCCACGCGGAAGTACTATTATAGCAAGGACCCCGAGGTCAAAAGACAGAGAAAGAAGTTCATTCAAGTTACTATCGATGAGTGCATGTACCAAAGCCGAAACGTCCTCGGGAGTGCAAGAAGTCTTTGTTCATGCAATCCTTGCAAGACACGCCTCCAGATGCTGGTTCCACCCAAGCTCAACTAATTAGCCAGAGTCGTCCAATGCTGATCCCGACAACACTAGGGGTGGTGCTCAGGGAGGGTCTGATAGACCCACCACCACCTCAACCCACCAAGAAGAAGCAGAGGAAGAGACTGACGGCGAGAAAATCCAATAAAGCTGGCAATGTTGGTTATAGTAGCCAGCTGCCTTCGACCAAGGTTGCCAGTGTACCGATGAAACATGCGCCATTAATCCATGTCGCGGGAGAGCCAATGGTACTGGCGAATGCACTAGCTGGCATAACAGGGGATCTCAGGAGACTCCTTGACCATGTGCTTTCGACAAAGAGAAGCCTCCTCGCCTTGGATGATCCAGGACACCCACTTTATATGGTTCATGTGCCGAGCAGTTGGAAGATGTACGTCCACACATGCCCCACGGACCTCTTCTTCCTGAGGTTTTATTACATATTCCAGATGTTTTAAATGAGGACACTCGATTTTACGTTTGTCTGCCTGTCTACGCTGCACATGAACTACATCGTCAGGAAAGAGCAAGTCATCGGTCTTGCGGTCGCGGATCCATACTACATGCATGAGGGCTTCTTGTCAATCAACGATGCCAACCATCAATATGCGAGTTAGTACATCGAAGAATTCTTGGTCAGCAATAAGGACAAAGAAACAATTCTCCTACCTTATCATCCCGGGTAAGTCATCCGCGGATAGCACTATAACACATACATCCTTTCATGTATTTCAATAATTACTTTGCATGCATGGAGGCTAACTTGATCGTGTATTTTGCACAGCGGGGGGTGTCGTGCCGTTCTCATCGTTCTTTAGCCTCGTTACTCCCGCGCTCTATATTTGGACCCGTCGAAGAACATACAGAAGAAAGATTACACACACATAAAGTATGTTCTAGATAGAGCTATGCAGGGCTTCAGCATGCGGGGTGGCTACATCCAATGCAAAAAAACAAATAAGGCCGAGCTCTGTTTCGGCCACAAGACTGACTTATGTTGCATTCAGAAACCGACAAGAAGTGAGAACGATGGATTCTACGTCATCCATCTAATGATGTAGTACAGAAGGGATGTGCAATCACCTTGCATGAAATCTTCATCCGACCATATCCAGAGATGGGCCAAAGCCTTTGGAGCCGTGCCAGATAATCGACTTCGAAATGATTTCTACCGGATCCAGCAGGAAATTGCATCCATCGTCATGAAAGATGTCCTCGAAGAGAATGGGATGTTCTACGGTGGCCAAATATCGTGAGCTGACATCCGAACCCGCATTGCCCTACAACGTCAGGACATGACGCCTTTCACTAAGCTTGGGTCCGTCATCCCGGATATGGACAGATGGGAAGAGTGCACTGCTTAAAAACAATGTGTTTTTTTAGTTACTTGTTACTTTCTGTATGACGAAACTTCGAATGTCTCAGTACAGCGAAACTATTAGATGTATGGTGCCGCGCTCTAGTTAATTACTTTCGATACGATGAAATTTGTTAACTATGTTTACTATATATGTTGCTTCTATTTCATAACTGTTTCGTTCAATTCGCTTCATGATATATATATAAACACTATTCTGATCACGGGATCAGAATAATATTCTGATCACAATCTGAACTGCCTGAGTAACGCGCCTGAACTTCCCTCTGTACTGGGTTGAACTTCAGCTAAAAAGTGTCCAAATGAGGCTTGTATTATACCGTTGGAAAGCTATGGACACCAATATCATGATCGAAGTTAAATTTTTGGCGAAATGTAAGCGGTTTAAGAGCAGTTTTGAAAACCGTTTTTTCTTCATAATAAAAACATGAATCGTATTTTCGATCGCATTTCTAAACCGTTTATCGAAATGAGGTAAAGAATATAGCGTTGGAAATATGCTGCAAAACCGCTCCTTCGACATGTTGAAAGTTTTCTCTAATTCCCTATGGATAAAGAGTAATTTTGAAAATCGTAAAATTTCACAAACCGAACAGCCGAGTTCGTATTTTCAATGTAATTTCTAAACGGCTAATCCATTTGAGGCAAATGATATGTCATTGGAAAGCTTGTGAAAATGCGCTACTTTTTCATGTTAAAAGTTTTTTCTAATTTGGAACAGTTTAAAAGTAATTCAGAAAATGGTACAAGTTCCACCGAGTTCGTATTTTCGAGCTAATTTTTTACCCGTACGGCCGAATGCAACAAATGATACGGGGTTGGAAAGCTTCAGAAAATGCGAAACTTTTTCGTATATATTGTTTCTCATAATTATTTACAGTTTTAAGTCAAATTGGAAAATGGTTAAAAACATATTTTTGGCATAGTTTCTACATACTTTATCGGAATGGGGCAAATAATATACCTCTGAAAAGCTACGGAACATGCGAAACTTTTTCATGTTGATGTTTTTCTCTGATTCCTAGCTGTTTTCAAGTAATTGCGAAAATGGCGAGATCATTCGTTCTGCCTTTATCGCGAAACTGATTCTTCAAAAATGCACCGCGTGAAGAACCTAAACTTCTCGGCACGTGTACTTGAACTTCACTCTATTTTTCACGTGCTTTTTTTGCTCGTATATCTCTATCCACTGCTCCTAGCTCTCCATCTACTCACCGGAATTGAGCAAGTGATATACCGATGGAAAGCTGCAATAAACACGCAATTTTCCCGTGGTGATCATTTTTTCATACTCGCAACGATTTTAAAAGTTTTTCATCTGAAATACATTCAGCGTAGTAGTTGAACTTCATGTTGTTTTCACGTTGAACTTCTGTGACGTATTTTTTGTTTGTACGCGCGCCTGAACTTCTCTCTGTACGAACCCAGTCTTCGGGCTATCTTCGCAACCGTGCCTTCTACCGCGAGTTTTTCTGGTTAGTCGTGTTCCATGTGATGTAAGTGTAATCTTCAAACGATTTTTAGCAACTAAATACTCGTTTTAGATACGAATCTAACTCATAGGAGGATTTTGCACTCGAGTCATGAAGAACTCGCGTTTTTTTGCGATTTTACTGCCTGAATTGTTCGACCTGAACTTCCCCCTGTGCTAGGTTGAACTTCCCGCAACATTGCCCAAATAGGGCTTGCTATATACCGTTGGAAAGCTATGGACACGAGTATCATGACCCAAGTTAAATTTTTCGCAAAATATAAGCGGTTTAAGAGCAGTTTTGAAAACCGTTTTTTCTTCACACAAAAAACATGAATCGTAATTTCGATCGCATTTCTAAACCGTTTATCGGAATGAGGCAAGTAATATGGCTTTGGAAAGCTGCTGCAAAACCGCTCCTTCCACATGTTGAAAGTTTTCTCTAATTCCCTACGGTTAAAGAGTAATTTAGAAAATCGTAAAATTTCACAAACCGAACAGCCGAGTTCGTATTTTCGATGTCATTTCTAAACGGCTAAACCAATTGAGGCACATGATATGGCGTTGGAAAGCTTATGAAAATGTGCTACTTTTTCATGTAGAAAGTTTTTTCTAATTTTGAACGGTTTAAAAGTTATTTAGAAAACGGTAGAAGTTTCACCGAGTTCATATTTACAATCTATTTTTTAACCCTATGTCCGAATGCAACAAATGATATGGCGTTGGAAAGCTTGAAGAAATGCGAAACTTTTTGGTATCTATTATTTCTCCCAATTTCTTACTGTTTTATGTCAGCTTTTAAAATGGCTAAAAAGTATTTTCGCTGTAATTTCCACAGACTTTATCGGAATGGGGCAAATAATATACCGTTGAAAAGCTAAGGAAAATGCGAAACTTTTTCATGTTGATGGTTTTCTGTGATTCCCTGTCGTTTTCTAGTAATTTGGAAAATGGCGAGATCATTCGTTCTGCCTTTATCGCGAAATAGATTCATGAAAAATGCATCGCGTGAAGTACATGAACTTCTCGGTATGAAACCTTGAACTTCACTCTGTTTTTTCACATGTTTTTTTTTGCCCGTGGCTCTCCATCCACGCACCGGAACACTCACCGGAGTTGAGCAAGTGATATACCAATGGAAAGCTGCTGTAGACACGCAACTTTCCCCGTGTTGATCACTTTTTCATACTCGCAACGGTTTTAAAAGTTTTTCATTTGAAATTCATTCCATGTAGTAGTTGAACTTCCAACAGTTTTCACATTGAACTTCGGTGACGTATTTTCGTTTTGTAATTTTCTCATACATTCATCAATGTCACACAAATGATATTCCTTTTGTACAAATCTCTCTCACAATATTTTTTTGAACTTTCTCCGATGAAGGACTTGAACTTACACAAATGATTTCCTACTGTTTTGAAGTAAATTAGAAAATGTTGAGATCATGATTTCTGCCTTCATCGCAAATGGAAATACACTGCGTGAAGTAGTTGAACTTCTAGTGCATGTCTGTTCGAACTTCACACTTTTTTTAACGTGTTGTTTTTTGCAGTGCGTGAAGTAGTTGAACTTCTAGGACGTGTTTGTTCGAACTTCACTCTGTTTTTGACGTGTTGATTTTTTACGTGGTGTTTTTTGCACTACGTGAAGTAATTAAACTTCTGGGGCATCTCTGTTTGAACTTTATCTTGTTTCACTTTTTTGTATTTTTTCTTATATGAAATACATGCCATGTAGTACGTGAACTTCCGGTTGTTATCACTTCGAACTTCTCTCTGGTTTGAGAGAATTATTTTAAAACACAAAAGATAACATATTTTTTATGTATTTTGGACATCTAAATGCACGGTGAACCTCTCTCAGAAGAATTTTTCAAATTTTCCTCGCCGAGGACTTGAACTTCTAGCAACCATTTTTTTCGTTTATGAGTTCTTTTAAAAGTGCAAAAAATGGTGTTGTGTTTTTTTATTTCTTGAACAGGTAAATCCTAGGTTTTAATAAACTCCAAACTTCTTTGTTATTTCAATTTGAACTTCACCTTTTTATATTTTTGAGTAAAGAATTGTATTCGATTTTTATACGGAAAAAATCGAACATGGAAATACAAGGTGACCCTCTCTCGCAAGAATTTTTGAACTTCTCCGGACACATCACTTCAACTTCTTTCAACAAACCTTTTAAACTTTTATTTTTCTATAGTTTTATTCTCTAATATGCATTCCTTGTAGTACTTGAACTTCTCGTTGTTTTCACTATAAACTTCTGTCACATTTTTGCGTATACGTCGAATTACATACAATTGAAGGTCGGACGCCATTTGTATGCCATTTTAAAACATGTAATTGGAGATCGGACGTCCCGTAATATAAATTATGAACCATGAACGGAGGTGCACGTGAACTTCTTACAACAAATCTGAGTTTTTTATATACTTTGAACTTCTCTGTTATTTTACACTACTAGAGAAAAGGCTAGCAGCAGCGCGGGTTTTAGATGTATCAGTAGCGCGGGGATAGGCGCTACTAATAAGGCGCTACAGCTAACGCATAGCAGTAGCGCGTGCCCACCGGCGCTACTGCTACACAAGTGTAGCAGCAGCGCGGTTAGAGGAAGCCCGCTACTGCTAGTAGCTCTAGCGCGCTTTCCACGGACGCGCTACTGCTATAGCGGCGCTGCTGCTAACTTTTATACACTCGCTACTGCTAATTTAAGTATTTTTTTTGGCATATTTGTTTTGTATTTGAACATGCTTTGTAGAAGAATCTTTAGCACATAGAAATGTCATCATGATACACATACAAATGCCTGCGAGACCACAAATGTAATCATAGCATGTACATACAAATAGTCTCATCATAATCATCATCCAACACAAAGTGATATCTTGTTATCATCTCGAAAATAGCAATACATGCAAGTCTCGAATATTTGCAACTACAACAACGTCATCCATCTAAACAAAGGTATACGCAAGAAGTGCTATCACTATGAGTGAGAGTGGAACTATGCAGTACATGAGGTGGCGGTTACGAGTCCTCTCTCGCGCTAGCGTGAACCTCAAGTAACTAGCTTCTCCTTCTTGTCTGCTTTTGAAGCCTTTATGGCTGGTGCCCGTGAACCCATTCACTTGCACCTGACACTCATGCCACTCGTTGTACACCCCCGGAACCTTCCCTTTGTACACGGCATAGCAATTCCATCTCGCCATCATGAAACTAGGTACCTGTTAGAGATGCATGTTCATGAAGAGGATGTACAATCATATATATGCAACAAAATATACTAGAGCAACACCGAAAAAGAAAGGGTTAGCAACTAGATGCAACATACAGTACGCAAATTAATTAACTAGAGGTACGCAGGTCATCATACGCAAACTAACAAAGTAGCATTACGCAAGTTCGGCAGGGACCGTGGACATCACAAAGTTTCATCGCTACAAAAAGTATACAAGTTCAACCGACACATATCATCATCATCGGCATCACAAATCACTAGAAGTTCCATCCTTCCATATCATCGAGGACGAACCCTAGCTTCTTGAACGGCGTGAGGTCTAGACGTTGCATGCCTATGCGAGTTCGGACGTCAGCTCGCGATATAGGGCCGTGGTGGAACGTCCCCTTCTCATCGACGACTTCTTTCATGATGATCGTCACAATGTCGCTTTGGATGCGAAAGAAGTCATCTGTAAGTTTATAATCCGCTTCTCCATGAGATGCTAGCCACTTGTGGATATGATCATCTTTTCTGCTGTTAATGCGAAGCTTTTGGTGATCCGTGTTGAACTAAATCATGAGATGGACGATGTAGAGTCCATCCTTCTTGCTTGGTTTTGGGACATGGATGTAGGAGAAGTTTGTTTTATGCGCGAAACCATCTTCTTGTTCCTTTGTTTCCTGATCTGCACGTGGCCACCTCTAAAGCTGAAGCCTTCGAGAGCATCATCTAGAATATTCATTATGTGGGTGTAGTCTTTTTTCTCGTAGTCTCTGGAAGGGTCAAAATACGCGGCATGGGAGACTTGTGGGTAAAGAACGATAAGGACGGCGCGCCCGTTGCTGCGGGGAAAAGACACCTCAAATTATTCCCCATATGAGAGAGAAGGAATGATTGAAATGTACGAAAGGGTTGTCCAGAACTGACTTACTTTGGATGATAAGGCACGAGGACAATTTTGTTGGAAATATGCCCTAGAGGCAATAATAAATTGGTTATTATTATTATATTTCCTTGTTCATGATAATCATTTATTATCCATGCTATAATTGTATTGATAGGAAACTTAGATACATGTGTGGGTACATAGACAACACCATGTCCCTAGTAAGCCTCTAATTGACTAGCTCGTTGATCAATGAATGGTCACGGTTTCCTGACCATGGACATTGGATGTCATTGATAACGGGATCACATCATTAGGAGAATGATGTGATGGACAAGACCCAATCCTAAGCCTAGCATAAAGATTGTGTAGTTCATATGCTAAAGCTTTTCTAATGTCAAGTATCATTTCCTTAGACCATGAGATTGTGCAACTCCCGGATACCGTAGGAATGCTTTGGGTGTACCAAACGTCACAACATAACTGGGTGGCTATAAAGGTGCACTATAGGTATCTCCGAAAGTGTTTGTTGGGTTGGCACGAATCAAGACTGGGATTTGTCACTCCGTGTGACAGAGAGGTATCTCTGGGCCCACTCGGTAGGACATCATCATAATGTGCACAATGTGATCAAAGAGTTGATCGTGGGATGATGTGTTACGGAACAAGTAAAGAGACTTGCCGGTAACGAGATTGAACAAGGTATCGGTGTACCGACGATCGAATCTCGGGCAAGTACAATACCGTTAGACAAAGGGAATTGTATATGGGATTGATTGAGTCCTTGACATCGTGGTTCATCCGATGAGATCATCGTGGAACATGTGGGAGCCAACATGGGTATCCAGATCCCGCTGTTGTTTATTTGACCGGAGAACGTCTCGGTCATGTATGCGTGGTTCCCGAACCCGTAGGGTCTACACACTTAAGGTTCGATGACGCTAGGGTTATAAAGGAAGTTTGTATGTGGTTACCGAATGTTGTTCGGAGTCCCGGATGAGATCCCGGACGTCACGAGGAGTTCCAGAATGGTCCGGAGGTAAAGATTTATATATGGGAAGTCCTGTTTTGGTCACCGGAAAAGTTTCGGGTTTTATCGGTAACGTACCGGGACCGCCGGGAGGGTCCCGGGGGTCTACCAAGTGGGGCCACCGGCCCCGGAGGGCTGCATGGGCCAAGTGTTGGAGGGGACCAGCCCCAGGTGGGCTGGTGCGCCCCCCCACAAGGGTCCAAGGCGCCTAGGGTTGGGGGAGGGGGCGCACCCACCTAACTTGGGGGGAAAGTTTCCCCTCTCGCCCCCCTTGGCCGCCACCCTAGATGGGTTTGGGCTGGCCGCCGCCCCTAGGGGTGGAACCCTAGGTGGGGGCGCAGCCCCCCCTCTCCCCCTATATATACTTGAGGAGTTTTCGGGCTGCCAACAGATGAGTTTGACCTCTCCCAGGCGCAGCCCTACCTCTCTCCCTTCTCCTCTCCCCCGGTGCTTGGCGAAGCCCTGCTGGATCACCACGCTCCTCCATCACCACCACGCCGTTGTGTTGCTGCTGGATGGAGTCTTCCTCAACCTCTCCCTCTCACCTTGCTGGATCAAGGCATGGGAGACGTCACCGGGCTGTACGTGTGTTGAACGCGGAGGTGCCGTCCGTTCGGCACTAGGATCTCCGGCGATTTGGATCACGACGAGTACGACTCCTTCAACCCCGTTCTCTTGAACGCTTCCGCTTAGCGATCTACAAGGGTATGTAGATGCACTCTCCTTCCCCTTGTTGCTAGTCTCTCCATAGATAGATCTTGGTGACTCGTAGGAAAATTTTGAATTTCTGCTACGTTCCCCGACAGTGGTATCAGAGCTAGGTCTATTGCGTAGATTCTTTGCACGAGTAGAACACAAAGTAGTTGTGGGCGTTGATTTTGTTCAATATTCTTACCGTTACTAGTCCAATCTTGTTTCGACGGTATTGTGGGATGAAGCGGCCTGGACCGACCTTACACGTACTCTTACGTGAGACAGGTTCCACCGACTGACATGCACTTGGTGCATAAGGTGGCTAGCAGGTGCCAGTCTCTCCCACTTTAGTCGGAACGGATTCGATGAAAAGGGTTGTTGTGAAGGGTAAATAGCAATTGTCATATCACATTGTGGTTTTGCATAGGTAAGAAACGTTCTTGCTAGAAACTCATAGCAGCCACGTAAAACATGCAAACAACAATTAGAGGATGTCTAACTTGTTTTTGCAGGGTATGCTATGTGATGTGATATGGCCAAGAAGAATGTGATGAATGATATGTGATGTATGAGATTGATCATGTTCTTGTAATAGGAATCACGACTTGCATGTCGATGAGTATGACAACCGGCAGGAGCCATAGGAGTTGTCTTTATTTATTGTATGACCTGCGTGTCATTGAACAACGCCATGTAATTACTTTACTTTATTGCTAACCGGTAGCCATAGTAGTAGAAGTAATAAGTTGGCGAGACAACTTCATGGAGACACGATGATGGAGATCATGATGATGGAGAGCATGGTGTCATGCCGGTGACGATAATGATCATGGAGCCCCGAAGATGGAGATCAAGAAGGAGCAAAATGATATTGGCCATATCATGTCACTATTTGATTGCATGTGATGTTTATCATGTTTATACATCTTATTTGCTTAGAACAACGGTAGTAAATAAGATGATACCTCATTAAAATTTCAAGAAAGTGTTCCCCTAACTGTGCACCATTGCAAAAGTTCGTCGTTTCGAAGCACCACTTGATGATCGGGTGTGATAGATTCTTACATTCACATACAACGGGTGTAAGCCAGATTTGCACACGCGAAACACTTAGGTTAACTTGACGAGCCTAGCATGTACAGACATGGCCTCGGAACACAAGAGACTGAAAGGTCGAGCATGAGTCGTATAGTAGATACGATCAACATGAAGATGTTCACCGATGATGACTAGTCCATCTCACGTGATGATCGGACACGGCCTAGTTGACTCGGATCATGTAATCACTTAGATGACTAGAGGGATGTCTATCTGAGTGGGAGTTCATAAGATGAACTTAATTATCCTGAACATAGTCAAAAGATCTTTGCAAATTATGTCGTAAGCTCGCGCTTTACTTCCACTGTTTAGATATGTTCCTAGAGAAAATATAGTTGAAAGTTGATAGTAGCGATTATGCGATCAGTAGAAAGATTATGTCCTTAATGCACTGCTCAGTGTGTTGAACCCCAAACGTCGTATGTGGATGTTGCGAACATCGGACATACACATTTTGATAACTATGTGATATTTCAGTTAAACGGTTTAGAGTTGAGGCACCAAAGATGTTTTCGAAACGTCGCGGAACATATGAGATGTTTCAAGGGCTGAAATTGGGATTTCAGGCTCGTGCCCACGTCAAGAGGTATGAGACCTCCGACGATTTTCTTAGCCTGCAAACTAAGGGAGAAAGCTCAATCGATGAGCTTGTGCTGAGATTGTCTGAGTGCAACAATCACTTGAATCGAGTGGGAGTTGATCTTCCAGATGAGATAGTGATGTTTCTCCAAAGTCATTGCCACCAAGCTGCTAGAGCTTCATGATGAACTATAACATATCAGGGATACATATGATGATCCTTGAGGTATTCGCGATGTTTGACACCACGAAAGTAGAAATCAAGAAGGAGCATCAACTGTTGATGGTTGGTGAAACCACTAGTTTCAAGAAGGGCAAGGGCAAGAAGGGATACTTCATGAAACGGCAAATCAGCTGCTGCTCTAGTGAAGAAACCCAAGGTTGAACCCAAACCCAAGACTAAGTGCTTCTGTAATAAGGGGAACAGCCACTGGAGCAGCATTACCCTAGATACTTGGTAGATGAGAAGGCTGGCAAGGTCGATAGAAGTATATTGGATATACATTATGTTAATGTGTACTTTACTAGTACTCCTAGTAGCACCAAGGTATTAAGATACCGGTTCGGTTGCTAAGTGTTAGTAACTCGAAATAAAAGAGCTACGGAATAAACGGAGACTAGCTAAAGGAGAGCTGACGATATGTGTTGGAAGTGTTTCCAATTTTGATGTGATCAAACATCGCACGCTCCCTCTACAATCAAGATTAGTATTAAACCTGAATAATTGTCATTTGGTGTTTGCGTTGAGCATAGACATGATTGGATTATGTCTATCGCAATACGGTTATTCATTTAAGGAGAATAATGGTTACTCTGTTTATTTGAATAATACCTTCAATGGTATTGCACCTAATAGGAATGGTTTATTGAATCTCGATTGTAGTGATACACATTTTCATGCCAAAAGATATAAGATAGTAATGATAGTACCACTTACTTATGGCACTGCCATGTAAGTCATATTGGTGTAAAACGCATGAAGAAGCTCCATGTTGATGGATCTTTGGACTCACTCGTTTTTGAAAAGTTTGAGACATGCAAACCATGTCTATTGGTGTATACGCATGAAGAAACTCCATGCAGATGGATCGTTTGGACTCACTTGATTTTGAATCACTTGAGATATGCAAATCATACCACATGGGCAAGATGACTGAAAAGCCTCGTTTTCAGTAAGATGGAACAAGATAGCAACTTGTTGGAAGTAATACATTTTGATGTGTGCAGTCCAATAAGTGCTAAGGCACGCAGTGGATATCGTTATGTTATTACTTCACAGATGATTTGAGTAGATACTAAGTACATTTACTTGATGAAACACAAGTCTGAATTATTGAATGGTTCAAGTAATTTCAGAGTGAAGTTGAAGATCATCATGACAAGAGGATAAAATGTCTATGATATGATCATAGAGATGAGTATCTGAGTTATGAGCTTTGGCACACAATTAAGACATTGTGGAAATTGTTTCACAATTAATACCGCCTGGAACACCATAGTGTGATGGTGTGTCCGAACATCATAGTTGCACCCTATTTGATATGGTGCGTACCATGATGTCTCTTATCGAATTACAACTATCGTTCATGGGTTAGGCATTAGAGACAACCGCATTCACTTTAAAATAGGGCACCACGTAATTCCGTTGAGACGACACCGTTTGAACTATGGTTTGGAGAAACCTAAGTTGTCGTTTCTTAAAAGTTTGGGGCTGTGACGCTTATGTGAAAAAGTTTCAGGTTGATAAGCTCGAACCCAAAGCAAATAAAATGCATCTTCATAGGACACCCAAAACAGTTGGGTATGCCTCCTAATTCAGATCCGAAAGCAATAGGGATTTTTTCTTGAATCGGGTCCTTTCTCGAGGAAAGGTTTGTACCGAAAATTGAGTGGGAGGATGGTGGAGACTTGATGAGGTTATTGAACCGTCACTTCAACAAGTATGTAGCAGGGCACAGGAAGTTGTTCCTGTGGCGCCTACACCAATTGAAGTAGAAGCTTATGATAGTGATCATGAAGTTTTTGGATCAAGTCACTACCGTACCTCGTAGGGTGACAAGGATGTGTACTACTTTAGAGTGGTACAGTAATCCTGTCTTGAAGGTCATGTTGCTAGACAACAATGAACCTATGAGCTATGGAGAAGTGATGGTGGGCCCAAATTCTGACAAATGGTTAGAAGCCATGAAATCCGAGATAGGATCCATGTATCAGAACAAAGCATGGACTTTGGTGGACTTGCCCGATGATCGGCAAGCCATTGAGATAAATGGATCTTTAAGAAGAAGACGGACGTGGACGGTAATGTCACCGTCTATGAAGCTCGACTTGTGGCGAAGAGTTTTTCACAAGTTCAAGGAGTTGACTATGATGAGATTTTCTCATTCGCAGCGATGCTTAAGTCCGTCAGAATCATGTTAGCATTAGCTGCATTTATGAAATCTGGCAGATGGATGTCAAAACGAGTTTCCTTACCAGTCTTCGTAAGGAAAGGTTGTATGTGATACAATCAGAAAGGTTTTGTCGATCCTAAGGATGCTAAAAGGTATGCTAGCTCCAGCGATCCTTCCATGGACTGGAGTAAGCATCTCGGAGTTGGAATATGCACTTTGATAAGATGATCAAAGATTTTGGGTTTATACAGAGTTTATGAGAAACTTGTATTTCCAAAGAAGTGAGTGGGAGCACTATAGAATTTCTGATGAGTATATGTTGTTGACATATTGTTGATCAGAAATGATGTAGAATTTCTGGAAAGCATGTAGGGTTATTTGAAAAGTGTTTTTCAATTCGAAAACCTGGATTAGGCTACTTGAACAATAAGCGTCAAGATCTATAAGATAGATCAAAATGCTTAATAATACTTTCAAGTGAGCACATACCTTGACGTGATCTTGAAGGAGTTCAAGATGGATCAGTCAAAGAAGGAGTTATTGCCTGAGTTGTAAGGTATGAAGTTAAGAGTTAAAGCTCGACCACGGCAGAAGAGAGACAAAGGACGAAGGCCGTCCCCTATGTTTCAGACGTAGGCTCTATAGTATGCTATGCTGTGTACCGCACCGGAAGTGTGCCTTGCCATGAGTCAGTCAAGGGGTACAAGAATGATCCAGGAATGGATCATTGGACAGCGGTCAAAATTATCCTTGGAGTAAATAAGGACTTGTTTCTCGATTATGGAGGTGATAAAGAGTTTGGCGTAAAGGGTTACGTCGATGCAAGCTTTAACACCTATCCGAGTGACTCTGAGTAGCAAACCGGATACGTATAGTGGAGCAACCATTTGGAATAGTTCCAAGTGGAGCGTGGTAGCAACATTTACAATATGACCTAGAGATTGTGAAGTACATACGGATCTGAATGTTGCAGAACCATTGACTAAAAACCTCTCTCACAAGCAAAACATGATCAAAACCCCAGAAATCATTGAGTCTTAATCACATGATGATGTGAAATAGTTTAGTGACACTAGTAAACTCTTTGGATGTTGGTCACATGGTGATGTGACCTGTCAATGTTAATCACATGGCGATGTGAACTAGATTATTGACTCTAGTGCAAGTGGGAGACTGTTGGAAATATGCCCTAGAGGCAATAATAAATTGGTTATTATTACTATATTTCCTTGTTCATGATAATCGTTTATTATCCATGCTATAATTGTATTGATAGGAAACTCAGATACATGTGTGGGTACATAGACAACACCATGTCCCTAGTAAGCCTCTAATTGACTAGCTCGTTGATCAACGGATGGTCACGGTTTCCTGACCATGGACATTGGATGTCGTTGATAACGGGATCACATCATTAGGAGAATGATGTGATGGACAAGACCCAATCCTAAGCCTAGCACAAAGATCGTGTAGTTCATATGCTAAAGCTTTTCTAATGTCAAGTATCATTTCCTTAGACCATGAGATTGTGCAACTCCCGGATACCGTAGGAATGCTTTGGGTGTACCAAACATCACAACGTAAATGGGTGGCTATAAAGGTGCACTACAGGTATCTCTGAAAGTGTTTGTTGGGTTGGCACGAATCAAGACTGGGATTTGTCACTCCGTGTGACGGAGAGGTATCTCTGGGCCCACTCGGTAGGACATCATCATAATGTGCACAATGTGATCAAAGAGTTGATCACGGGATGATGTGTTACGGAACGAGTAAAGAGACTTGCCGGTAACGAGATTGAACAAGGTATCGATGTACCGACGATCGAATCTCGGGCAAGTACAATATCGTTAGACAAAGGGAATTGTATATGGGATTGATTGAGTCCTTGACATCGTGGTTCATCCGATGAGATCATCGTGGAACATGTGGGAGCCAACATGGGTATCCAGATCCCGCTGTTGTTTATTGACCGAGAATGTCTCGGTCATGTTTGCATGGTTCCCGAACCCGTAGGGTCTACACACTTGAGGTTCGATGACGCTAGGGTTATGAAGGAAGTTTGTATGTGGTTACCGAATGTTGTTCGGAGTCCTGGATGAGATCTCGGACGTCACGAGGAGTTCCGGAATGGTCCGAAGGTAAAGATTTATATATGGGAAGTCCTGTTTTGGTCACCGGTAAAGTTTCGGGTTTTATCGGTAACGTACCGGGACCACTGGGAGGGTCCCGGGGGTCCACCAAGTTGGGCCACCGGCCCCGGAGGGCTGCATGGGCCAAGTGTGGGAGGGGACCAGCCCCAGGTGGGCTGGTGCGCCCCCCACAAGGGTCCAAGGCGCCTAGGGTTGGGGGAGGGGGCGCACCCACCTAACTTGGGGGGCAAGTTTCCCCTCTCCCCCCCTCCTTGGCCGCCACCCTAGATGGGTTTGGGCTGGCCGCCGCCCCTAGGGGTGGAACCCTAGGTGGGGGTGCAGCCCCCCTCTCCCCCTATATATACTTGAGGGGCTTTGGGGCTGCCAACAGATGAGTTTGACCTCTCCCAGGCGCAGCCCTACCTCTCTCCCTTCTCCTCTCCCGCGGTGCTTGGCGAAGCCCTGCTGGATCACCACGCTCCTCCATCACCACCACGCTGTTGTGTTGCTGCTGGATGGAGTCTTCCTCAACCTCTCCCTCTCACCTTGCTGGATCAAGGCATGGGAGACGTCACTGGGCTGTACGTGTGTTGAACGCGGAGGTGCCGTCCGTTCGGCACTAGGATCTCCGGCGATTTGGATCACGACGAGTACGACTCCTTCAACCCCGTTCTCTTGAAGGCTTCTGCTTAGCGATCTACAAGGGTATGTAGATGCACTCTCCTTCCCCTCGTTGCTAGTCTCTCCATAGCTAGATCTTGGTGACTCGTAGGAAAATTTTGAATTTCTGCTACGTTCCCCAACAAATTTCCCGGTCCTTATTCTGTACCATGAAGTTTTGGAGGTACTCCCTAGTAGTTTCACACTCAAAGTCGCTGAGACTCGAGAAAGACTCGTGCATGTAGTACGGATCCGCCACACAGATTTGCGAGACTTCTTCACTCTTCATGACGGAGCTCATATGTAGCGCAAAAAGGTGGACGATAGTAAAATCAAGCCGCCTTGTTAGAAACATCTCAAAGATATGGTCAAACCACAGGAAGAATGCCTCCGCGGGCCGTGTGTCGATGTAGCACTTCCCCTCAGGCACACGAGCCGCGTATGTCGGATATCCTGGATCCTTTGAGGCTAGTAGGCTTTTCTCAGTCGAAAGCACATGGTCGTGTAGTCTCCTGAGATCCCCTGATAGTGCCTCCAGCGGTTTTGGCGGTAGCATCGGCTCGCCCGTGAGATGGAACATGACCGCACCTTTCACGGGTACACGCTGTTCAGAATGCATCAGCTGGCTCCTATGTGCTCTGGCCATTTTGGAGGCAGTTACCTTCCTCGATCTCTTCCTCTCCTTTTTCTTGGGCACACCTTCCAGACCCTTCCTTAACCCCTGCCCCAGTGTTCCCGGGCTAAGTACTGTACGACCCTCGTGCCGGCCGGTTAGTTGAGCTTGTGTTGAGGCGGCATTTTCAGGCATGTCCTGTGAGGATTTCATGAAGAGAGACTTTTTGCAATCCATGGTACGACCCTGCCCGGGCATATCATCCATATCCTCATTAGCAAGCTGATAGCCCGATTCGTCATATGGTTGACTCATCATATCTATGTCACAGTCATACGCGTTTGTATTGAGGTAATCCATAGGGTCGACCTCTGTCTCATCATCCATTCTCTGTTCTACAGGAGAAATTACATCAGCCAGTACTATTGCACCCCCTTCATCATGTCATCCGCCGCTCTCAACCGGCACTACAGGAGCTGGTAATTGCGTAGGCGGGGTGGTGGTCTCCGCACATGCTTGTTGATGTGTGGTAGTTATTGGTGTGCTCTCGGTCGGCTCCAGACGAATAAGATTCTTCGGCCATAGCAGCACCCAATTCTTGCAGCTTCCAATCCTCGGCGGGGTCTCGTCGTCCGCTCCCATATGCTGTACTGGAGGAGGCAAATCCTCGTGCCCTGATTTCACACTGGTCAAGCTAACCCTGAAGTGCCCAGCGGGGATCGGCTGGTTGTGGAACATGCGTTGAGAGGGGTCCATTATCATCCCCTTTCCCATGTCCACCTTCTGGCCTTTGATCAAGTAGAGTATGGTGCACGGGGTTTCTTTCGCCTGCAAACACATATGTCTGTGGCGTAAAACAACCGAAAGGCAACAAAAATGGAATATTATCTATATATATATATATATGTTGGTGCGACATGTAATTACCATGGCGGCGTCGAGCTCAGCCAAAGATGAAGGCCCACCTAGCGCGCCTGAGACTGAGGACGGGCTGCTATGAGCGGGAGCGGCTGCGAGAGGAGGCTCGGTTGCTTGAGCAAGTGATGGTGCGATGGTGTTGTTGTTCATGGAGTTGCTCCCGACGAAACAGGGCATCGGGAAATCATGTACCGTCTTGTCTGGATTTTCCTTTGCCCAGTTGATGATAACTGGAACCAAGTTAGTAGCAAAATCATTTCTGCAGGCAGTTACAGCTGCATTGACTGCCTGCTGTAGCAACTCATATTTGTCCTCGACTGCTTTTTTCGCGTCCTCAGCTGCTTTTTTCTCGACCGCAAGCTTCACCTTCGCGTCGATGTCCGCCTGACTAAACTTCTTTTTCTGCTTCTTGGCCTCCGGGCCGTTGTTGTAAAACACCTTCCATGTGGCGCCGTCTCCAGCGCCGTGCACACGACCATATTGCAGCCGCTAGTCCAGAGGGAGTCCCTTAAGTTCGTTCAAGGCCCGGTTGAGAGGGGTGTCCCACTTGGGCCTCATCGGAGAAGTAGGGCTTTCGGCTGCAAGCCGGTGTTGCTTCTCCGGTAGTCTAATCAATTTCCTCGTGATCTTGTCCCACTTGTAGCGGGCCCTGATGAAGTCATGTTCCAAGGGGTTGGTGAACTTTGCGAAGGGGTCTGGGAGACCCGCGGCTTCACGTTCCGCATCCTCCTTATCCCATATGGGCCTTTTATCGAGGTAGCCACGGTTTCTGAGGTGATGCTTCCCCGTGTTCCTTTGCTGAAGGCTTTTGAATTTCGCAGCCTTAGCCTTTGCTGCCTCGGTAGCGCAAGTGTCCTTGAACTTTTCGAACTCCTCTTCCATAAGTGTCGGATTTTCCTCCAGAATCTTGGACAGGGGTTCATCAGCCTCAATAGGTTGTTTCACCCTTCCTTTCTAGGAGGCCAAATCATTGCTGAACATGCCCATGGCATGATTGTTAATCTTTTTCATCTTTGGATCATCCCACGGTTGTTCTATGTTATCATCCCGGTCGGGGAACTTGAATCTCTTGTGCAACTTCGTTAGGAGCAACTGCGTCAAATGTTCTTTACTCCTTAAGTCATCATCGTTGATGCTCGCGCATTACCGTAGGATGCATCCTACTTGGTTCCCATAGCACTTGTGAGGTTCTTCCAGCTCTAACGACTCAAACTTGCCAGGTGCCATCTTTGTGATCACAAGTCGTCCAATCCCTAGTTTGTTAGGTTTCCGTATCCTCTGCTTCTTATGCTTCCTCTTTCGGTAGCGGCAACGGGGCCGGTACCTTCCCCACCGGTACCTTCCCCACCGGTCTCGGTGCCGCCATCGGTGCCGGCGCCGTCGGTGTCGATGTCGGCGTTAGTACCATCATTGAGGCCGACCTGCAAACCTTGCTTAGCAGTCAAATAGTCGAGGTACTCTTGTTCACCCTCATAATCCATCTCGTCTGCATCTTGGTCAGAAGGCCCAGTTTCTTCGTTGTTCGACATGTTTCCTATGATCAAGTGTCCTCATTTGTTTCTAAAAGTATGAATAAATGAGAAATGACATAAAAAAAAATCTATGTGCCAACACTCGATATGCCAACTATGTAGCACAAATCATGCCTTTATTCACGGGAATTTTCGGCATGACCTTTGCTAAAAAATGGACATATCGAGCGCCTGAAATTCACCAGAACGGAAATGAATCAACATTCCAGCGTAACATAGGCCACTCACATCATTTTCCAAACATGACATGTCCAAAACATGACATATGCACATATCACATGTCCAGTTCAAATTTGCATATAAATTTAGCTAATTTTGAAACCTAGCTAAATTCATAACTAAATAGATAACCTAATTAACATAACCGAAGAACCCTAGCAGAGAGAGA
>NC_041389.1:40556976-40578424 GCF_002162155.2 Triticum dicoccoides
GGGGCAAGCGCCGGGGCCGGGGTCAGGGTCGAGGGCCGGGTCGGGGGCGAGCGCCGGGGTCGGGGGCTAGCGCCGGCGCCGGAGTCCAGGGCGAGCGCCGGGGCCGGGTCGGGTGCGGCGGTGCCACGGGGGAAGAGAGAGTGGGGATTTGGGGGGAAAAGGCGGGATGAAGCAGGGCGAGTGAGAATTTTGGGTTAAGTGGACTTAGCAGTAGCGCATTAGGACAAAACGCGCTGCTACTAATTTCTGTAGCTGTAGCGGTTTAAGGAAAACTCGCTACTACTAATTTCAGTAGCTGTAGCGGTTTATGCAAAACACGCTGCTACTACCGTCGCTACTGCCAGTTTTCCTTTTTCTTTTCCTTTATTTTATCCCATTTTTATTTTCCGAGGGCAGTGAACGAAGGGAGGGCGATATATATTGCATCATTTGACGGTTAAATATGTATGCAAAATAGGAACATATATATTACACATCATTGGACCCATGCATAATAATGGCTAAGTGTGTATACAAAATAGGAACATATATATATATTACACATCATTGGCCCGATAACATACGTTTCCTCAGTGCTGACATTTTCATTTTTGAGTCAGCTTCTTTCCCTTCTTGTTCGTCGAAGAATAATTGAGCCCCTCATTGTGACTTTGCCTTTTCCATGGAGTACGATTTTTCTTAGGTAATGTAGTATTGATTCATTTCCATTCCGGCAAATTTTAGGCGCTCTATATGTGCACTTTCTAGCAAAGGTCATGCCAAAATTTTCCGTGAATTTCGGCATGACTTGTGCTAGAAAGTTGGACATATCGAGGGCTCGAGATTTGTCGTGACGGGAATGAAACGACATTTCCAGCAAAACAAAGGTCACCTTTTTTGTCATTATTCACTTTATTATATAAAGCTCGATAATTAAACGACTACGACATTGAACCCTAGGAAATATGACCGACACCGATGAGGCCGGAGGTTCTCAGTCCCAATTAGGTCGAGCACACGCCAACCTCGACTTTCTGGCGGATCGGGAGAGAGAGCAAGCTGGGTGTTAGGACCCCCTTGTCATGACGGAGGACGACGATGGTGGCGCCGGCGCCAACACTGATGCCACCAACGACACCGGCACTGAGACTAGCGCTGATGATATTGCTAACTATAGCACGGAAGGTGGGGCCTCCCAAGCCAGTGAGTGAAAGAAGGAAAAGAGGACACGACGCCCAAATGAGCTCGGCACCAGAAGACTTGTGGTCACGGTAGTGCACCCTGGCGAGTTCGAGCCAATAGAGCCGCGGGAAGTGGCAGCGTGTTACGGGAACCAACTAGCATGCATCATATGGGATACCTCTAACATCAACACCACAAAAATACGGAAGAATGAACATTTGAAGAAGCTACTCCTAACTAGGTTGCACGCAAGATTCCTATTCCCCGGTCGGAATAACGATGTCAACCCATGGGATGATGATGCCATGAAAAAAATCAACAACAAAGCCCTAGGGAAGTTCAGCAACGCATTGAGCGCTTGGAAAACTAGGGTGAAAAAGGCGATTCAAGTAGACCATGAAACCTACGCCGAGATTGTTTGCAGAGAATCCGAAAATTATGATAGAGGACTTTGAAAAGTTCAAGGAGACTTGCAATGAAGAAGCCGCCAAGGCCAGGTCGGAGAGAGGCAAGGAGCTGCAGACAAAGAACATGGGGAACCACCGCCTTGGAAGTCGTGGTTACATGGGAAAGAGGCCCGTGTGGGCTAAGGAGGATGCAGAACATGAACATTAGGGGACCCCAAACCCATTGACTGAGTTCACCGACCAGCAGGAGCACGACTTCATCAGGGCCCGATTCTTGTGGGACCCCAAGAAAAAGATTTTTTTCACCGACGGGCCGACTAGGAAATTCATGAGATTACTGGTAATTATCCTTTTACCACCTTACATATTAAGTTTTGATCAACGAAGTCTACTGCATTCTAGTCGCATTTGTAAATGATTCATGGTTCATTTTGCAGAGAGAGCAACACAAGCTTGCGGCCAAAAGCGACTCGTCGACTCAGTCAACTCAGTCATCGGCGAAGTACAAGTGGGACACTCCTTTCAACTGGGCCATGAACATAATGATGGGACACCCTCCCGGCTAGCGGCCGCAATATGGACGTGTGCACGGTGTCGGGGACGGCGCCACGCGGAAGTACTATTATAGCAAGGACCCCAAGGTCAAAAGACAGAGAAAGAAGTTCATTCAAGTTACTATCGACGAGTGCATGTACCAAAGCCGAAACGTCCTCGGGAGTGCAAGAAGTCTTTGTTCATGCAATCCTTGCAAGACACGCCTCCAGATGCTGGTTCCACCCAAGCTCAACTAATTAGCCAGAGTCGTCCAATGCTGAGCCCGACAACACTAGGGGTGGTGCTCAGGGAGGGTCTGATAGACCCACCACCACCTCAACCCACCAAGAAGAAGCAGAGGAAGAGACTGACGGCGAGAAAATCCAATAAAGCTGGCAATGTTGGTTATAGTAGCCAGCTGCCTTCGACCAAGGTTGCCAGTGTACCGATGAAACATGCGCCATTAATCCATGTCGCGGGAGAGCCAATGGTACCGGCGAATGCACTAGCTGGCATAACAGGGGATCTCAGGAGACTCCTTGACCATGTGCTTTCGACAAAGAGAAGCCTCCTCGCCTTGGATGATCCAGGACACCCACTTTATATGGTTCATGTGCCGAGTAGTTGGAAGATGTACGTCCACACATGCCCCACGGACCTCTTCTTCCTGAGGTTTGATTACATATTCCAGATGTTTTAAATGAGGACACTCGATTTTACGTTTGTCTGCCTGTCTACGCTGCACATGAACTACATCGTCAGGAAAGAGCAAGTCATCGGTCTTGCGGCCGCGGATCCATACTACATGCATGAGGGCTTCTTGTCAATCAACGATGCCAACCATCAATATGCGAGTCAGTACATCGAAGAATTCTTGGTCAGCAATAAGGACAAAGAAACAATTCTCCTACCTTATCATCCCGGGTAAGTCATCCGCGGATAGCACTATAACACATACATCCTTTCATGTATTTCAATAATTACTTTGCATGCATGGAGGCTAACTTGATCGTGTATTTTGCACAGCGGGGGGTGTCGTGCCGTTCTCATCGTTCTTTAGCCTCGTTACTCCCGCGCTCTATATTTGGACCCGTCGAAGAACATACAGAAGAAAGATTACACACACATAAAGTATGTTCTAGATAGAGCTATGCTGGGCTTCAGCATGCGGGGTGGCTACATCCAATGCAAAAAAACAAATAGGCCGAGCTCTGTTTCGGCCACAAGACTGACTTATGTTGCATTCAGAAACCGACAAGAAGTGAGAACGATGGATTCTACGTCATCCATCTAATGATGTAGTACAGAAGGGATGTGCAATCACCTTGCATGAAATCTTCATCCGACCATATCCAGAGATGGGCCAAAGCCTTTGGAGCCATGCCAGATAATCGACTTCGAAATGATTTCTACCGGATCCAGCAGGAAATTGCATCCATTGTCATGAAAGATGTCCTCGAAGAGAATGGGATGTTCTACGGTGGCCAAATATCGTGAGCTGACATCCGAACCCGCATTGCCCTACAACGTCAGGACATGACGCCTTTCACTAAGCTTGGGTCCGTCATCCCGGATATGGACAGATGGGAAGAGTGCACTGCTTAAAAACAATGTGTTTTTTTAGTTACTTGTTACTTTCTGTATGACGAAACTTCGAATGTCTCAGTACAGCGAAACTATTAGATGTATGGTGCCGCGCTCTAGTTAATTACTTTCGATACGATGAAATTTGTTAACTATGTTTACTATATATGTTGCTTCTATTTCATAACTGTTTCGTTCAATTCACTTCATGATATATATATAAACACTATTCTGATCACGGGATCAGAATAATATTCTGATCACAATCTGAACTGCCTGAGTAACGCGCCTGAAGTTCCCTCTGTACTGGGTTGAACTTCAGCTAAAAAGTGTCCAAATGAGGCTTGTATTATACCGTTGGAAAGCTATGGACACCAATATCATGATCCAAGTTAAATTTTTGGCGAAATGTAAGCGGTTTAAGAGCAGTTTTGAAAACCGTTTTTTCTTCATAATAAAAACATGAATCGTATTTTCGATCGCATTTCTAAACCGTTTATCGAAATGAGGTAAAGAATATAGCGTTGGAAAGATGCTGCAAAACCGCTCCTTCGACATGTTGAAAGTTTTCTCTAATTCCCTATGGATAAAGAGTAATTTTGAAAATCGTAAAATTTCACAAACCGAACAGCCGAGTTCGTATTTTCAATGTAATTTCTAAACGGCTAATCCATTTGAGGCAAATGATATGTCATTGGAAAGCTTGTGAAAATGCGCTACTTTTTCATGTTAAAAGTTTTTTCTAATTTGGAACAGTTTAAAAGTAATTCAGAAAATGGTACAAGTTCCACCAAGTTCGTATTTTCGAGCTAATTTTTTACCCGTACGGCCGAATGCAACAAATGATACGGGGTTGGAAAGCTTCAGCAAATGCGAAACTTTTTCATATATATTGTTTCTCATAATTATTTACAGTTTTAAGTCAAATTGGAAAATGGTTAAAAACATATTTTTGGCATAGTTTCTACATACTTTATCGGAATGGGGCAAATAATATACCTCTGAAAAGCTACGGAACATGCGAAACTTTTTCATGTTGATGTTTTTCTCTGATTCCTAGCTGTTTTCAAGTAATTGCGAAAATGGCGAGATCATTCGTTCTGCCTTTATCGCGAAACTGATTCTTCAAAAATGCACCGCGTGAAGAACCTAAACTTCTCGGCACGTGTACTTGAACTTCACTCTATTTTTCACGTGCTTTTTTTGCTCGTATATCTCTATCCACTGCTCCTAGCTCTCCATCTACTCACCGGAATTGAGCAAGTGATATACCGATGGAAAGCTGCTATAAACACACAATTTTCCCGTGGTGATCATTTTTTCATACTCGCAACGATTTGAAAAGTTTTTCATCTGAAATACATTCAGCGTAGTAGTTGAACTTCATGTTGTTTTCACGTTGAACTTCTGTGACGTATTTTTTGTTTGTACGCGCGCCTGAACTTCTCTCTGTACGAACCCAGTCTTCGGGCTATCTTCGCAACCGTGCCTTCTACCGCGAGTTTTTCTGGTTAGTCGTGTTCCATGTGATGTAAGTGTAATCTTCAAACGATTTTTAGCAACTAAATACTCGTTTTAGATACTAATCTAACTCATAGGAGGATTTTGCACTCGAGTCATGAAGAACTCGCGTTTTTTTGCGATTTTACTGCCTGAATTGTTCGACCTGAACTTCCCCCTGTGCTAGGTTGAACTTCCCGCAACATTGCCCAAATAGGGCTTGCTATATACCGTTGGAAAGCTATGGACACGAGTATCATGACCCAAGTTAAATTTTTCGCAAAATGTAAGCGGTTTAAGAGCAGTTTTGAAAACCGTTTTTTCTTCACACAAAAAACATGAATCGTAATTTCGATCGCATTTCTAAACCGTTTATCGGAATGAGGCAAGTAATATGGCTTTGGAAAGCTGCTGCAAAACCGCTCCTTCCACATGTTGAAAGTTTTCTCTAATTCCCTACGGTTAAAGAGTAATTTAGAAAATCGTAAAATTTCACAAACCGAACAGCCGAGTTCGTATTTTCGATGTCATTTCTAAACGGCTAAACCAATTGAGGCACATGATATGGCGTTGGAAAGCTTATGAAAATGTGCTACTTTTTCATGTAGAAAGTTTTTTCTAATTTTGAACGGTTTAAAAGTTATTTAGAAAACGGTAGAAGTTTCACCGAGTTCATATTTACAATCTATTTTTTAACCCTATGTCCGAATGCAACAAATGATATGGCGTTGGAAAGCTTGAAGAAATGCGAAACTTTTTGGTATCTATTATTTCTCCCAATTTCTTACTGTTTTATGTCAGCTTTTAAAATGGCTAAAAAGTATTTTCGCTGTAATTTCCACAGACTTTATCGGAATGGGGCAAATAATATACCGTTGAAAAGCTAAGGAAAATGCGAAACTTTTTCATGTTGATGGTTTTCTGTGATTCCCTGTCGTTTTCTAGTAATTTGGAAAATGGCGAGATCATTCGTTCTGCCTTTATCGCGAAATAGATTCATGAAAAATGCATCGCGTGAAGTACATGAACTTCTCGGTATGAAACCTTGAACTTCACTCTGTTTTTTCACATGTTTTTTTTTGCCCGTGGCTCTCCATCCACGCACCGGAACACTCACCGGAGTTGAGCAAGTGATATACCAATGGAAAGCTGCTGTAGACACGCAACTTTCCCGTGTTGATCACTTTTTCATACTCGCAACGGTTTTAAAAGTTTTTCATTTGAAATTCATTCCATGTAGTAGTTGAACTTCCAGCAGTTTTCACATTGAACTTCGGTGACGTATTTTCGTTTTGTAATTTTCTCATACATTCATCAATGTCACACAAATGATATTCCTTTTGTACAAATCTCTCTCACAATATTTTTTTGAACTTTCTCCGATGAAGGACTTGAACTTACACAAATGATTTCCTACTGTTTTGAAGTAAATTAGAAAATGTTGAGATCATGATTTCTGCCTTCGTCGCAAATGGAAATACACTGCGTGAAGTAGTTGAACTTCTAGTGCATGTCTGTTCGAACTTCACACTGTTTTTAACGTGTTGTTTTTTGCACTGCGTGAAGTAGTTGAACTTCTAGGACGTGTTTGTTCGAACTTCACTCTGTTTTTGACGTGTTGATTTTTTACGTGGTGTTTTTTGCACTACGTGAAGTAATTGAACTTCTGGGGCATCTCTGTTTGAACTTTATCTTGTTTCACTTTTTTGTATTTTTTCTTGTATGAAATACATGCCATGTAGTACGTGAACTTCCGGTTGTTATCACTTCGAACTTCTCTCTGGTTTGAGAGAATTATTTTAAAACACAAAAGATAACATATTTTTTATGTATTTTGGACATCTAAATGCACGGTGAACCTCTCTCAGAAGAATTTTTCAACTTTTCCTCGCCGAGGACTTGAACTTCTAGCAACCATTTTTTTCGTTTATGAGTTCTTTTAAAAGTGCAAAAAATGGTGTTGTGTTTTTTTATTTCTTGAACAGGTAAATCCTAGGTTTTAATAAACTCCAAACTTCTTTGTTATTTCAATTTGAACTTCACCTTTTTATATTTTTGAGTAAAGAATTGTATTCGATTTTTATACGAAAAAAATCGAACATGGAAATACAAGGTGACCCTCTCTCGCAAGAATTTTTGAACTTCTCCGGACACATCACTTCAACTTCTTTCAACAAACCTTTTAAACTTTTATTTTTCTATAGTTTTATTCTCTAATATGCATTCCTTGCAGTACTTGAACTTCTCGTTGTTTTCACTATAAACTTCTGTCACATTTTTGCGTATACGTCGAATTACATACAATTGAAGGTCGGACGCCATTTTTATGCCATTTTAAAACATGTAATTGGAGATCGGACGTCCCGCAATATAAATTATGAACCATGAACGGAGGTGCACGTGAACTTCTTACAACAAATCTGAGTTTTTTATATACTTTGAACTTCTCTGTTATTTTACACTACTAGAGAAAAGGCTAGCAGCAGCGCGGGTTTTAGATGTATCAGTAGCGCGGGGATAGGCGCTACTAATAAGGCGCTACAGCTAACGCATAGCAGTAGCGCGTGCCCACCGGCGCTACTGCTACACAAGTGTAGCAGCAGCGCGGTTAGAGGAAGCCCGCAACTGCTAGTAGCTCTAGCGCGCTTTTCACGGACGCGCTACTGCTATAGCGGCGCTGCTGCTAACTTTTATACACTCGCTACTGCTAATTTAAGTATTTTTTTTGGCATATTTGTTTTGTATTTGAACATGCTTTGTAGAAGAATCTTTAGCACATAGAAATGTCATCATGATACACATACAAATGCCTGCGAGACCACAAATGTAATCATAGCATGTACATACAAATAGTCTCATCATAATCATCATCCAACACAAAGTGATATCTTGTTATCATCTCGAAAATAGCAATACATGCAAGTCTCGAATATTTGCAACTACAACAACGTCATCCATCTAAACAAAGGTATACGCAAGAAGTGCTATCACTATGAGTGAGAGTGGAACTATGCAGTACATGAGGTGGCGGTTACGAGTCCTCTCTCGCGCTAGCGTGAACCTCAAGTAACTAGCTTCTCCTTCTTGTCTGCTTTTGAAGCCTTTATGGCTGGTGCCCGTGAACCCATTCACTTGCACCTGACACTCATGCCACTCGTTGTACACCCCCGGAACCTTCCCTTTGTACACGGCATAGCAATTCCATCTCGCCATCATGAAACTAGGTACCTGTTAGAGATGCATGTTCATGAAGAGGATGTACAATCATATATATGCAAAAAAATATACTAGAGCAACACCGAAAAAGAAAGGGTTAGCAACTAGATGCAACATACAGTACGCAAATTAATTAACTAGAGGTACGCAGGTCATCATACGCAAACTAACAAAGTAGCATTACGCAAGTTCGGCAGGGACCGTGGACATCACAAAGTTTCATCGCTACAAAAAGTATACAAGTTCAACCGACACATATCATCATCATCGGCATCACAAATCACTAGAAGTTCCATCCTTCCATATCATCGAGGACGAACCCTAGCTTCTTGAACGGCGTGAGGTCTAGACGTTGCATGCCTATGCGAGTTCGGACGTCAGCTCGCGATATAGGGCCGTGGTGGAACGTCCCCTTCTCATCGACGACTTCTTTCATGATGATCGTCACAATGTCGCTTTGGATGCGAAAGAAGTCATCTGTAAGTTTATAATCCGCTTCTCCATGAGATGCTAGCCACTTGTGGATATGATCATCTTTTCTGCTGTTAATGCGAAGCTTTTGGTGATCCGTGTTGAACTAAATCATGAGATGGACGATGTAGAGTCCATCCTTCTTGCTTGGTTTTGGGACATGGATGTAGGAGAAGTTTGTTTTATGCGCGAAACCCATCTTCTTGTTCCTTTGTTTCCTGATCTGCACGTGGCCACCTCTAAAGCTGAAGCCTTCGAGAGCATCATCTAGAATATTCATTATGTGGGTGTAGTCTTTTTTCTCGTAGTCTCTGGAAGGGTCAAAATACGCGGCGTGGGAGACTTGTGGGTAAAGAACGATAAGGACGGCGCGCCCGTTGCTGCGGGGAAAAGACACCTCAAATTATTCCCCATATGAGAGAGAAGGAATGATTGAAATGTACGAAAGGGTTGTCCAGAACTGACTTACTTTGGATGATAAGGCACGAGGACAATTTTGTTGGAAATATGCCCTAGAGGCAATAATAAATTGGTTATTATTATTATATTTCCTTGTTCATGATAATCATTTATTATCCATGCTATAATTGTATTGATAGGAAACTTAGATACATGTGTGGGTACATAGACAACACCATGTCCCTAGTAAGCCTCTAATTGACTAGCTCGTTGATCAATGAATGGTCACGGTTTCCTGACCATGGACATTGGATGTCATTGATAACGGGATCACATCATTAGGAGAATGATGTGATGGACAAGACCCAATCCTAAGCCTAGCATAAAGATTGTGTAGTTCATATGCTAAAGCTTTTCTAATGTCAAGTATCATTTCCTTAGACCATGAGATTGTGCAACTCCCGGATACCGTAGGAATGCTTTGGGTGTACCAAACGTCACAACATAACTGGGTGGCTATAAAGGTGCACTATAGGTATCTCCGAAAGTGTTTGTTGGGTTGGCACGAATCAAGACTGGGATTTGTCACTCCGTGTGACAGAGAGGTATCTCTGGGCCCACTCGGTAGGACATCATCATAATGTGCACAATGTGATCAAAGAGTTGATCGTGGGATGATGTGTTACGGAACAAGTAAAGAGACTTGCCGGTAACGAGATTGAACAAGGTATCGGTGTACCGACGATCGAATCTCGGGCAAGTACAATACCGTTAGACAAAGGGAATTGTATATGGGATTGATTGAGTCCTTGACATCGTGGTTCATCCGATGAGATCATCGTGGAACATGTGGGAGCCAACATGGGTATCCAGATCCCGCTGTTGTTTATTTGACCGGAGAACGTCTCGGTCATGTATGCGTGGTTCCCGAGCCCGTAGGGTCTACACACTTAAGGTTCGATGACGCTAGGGTTATAAAGGAAGTTTGTATGTGGTTACCGAATGTTGTTCGGAGTCCCGAATGAGATCCCGGACGTCACGAGGAGTTCCAGAATGGTCCGGAGGTAAAGATTTATATATGGGAAGTCCTGTTTTGGTCACCGGAAAAGTTTCGGGTTTTATCGGTAACGTACCGGGACCGCCGGGAGGGTCCCGGGGGTCTACCAAGTGGGGCCACCGGCCCCGGAGGGCTGCATGGGCCAAGTGTTGGAGGGGACCAGCCCCAGGTGGGCTGGTGCGCCCCCCCACAAGGGTCCAAGGCGCCTAGGGTTGGGGGAGGGGGCGCACCCACCTAACTTGGGGGGAAAGTTTCCCCTCTCGCCCCCCTTGGCTGCCACCCTAGATGGGTTTGGGCTGGCCGCCGCCCCTAGGGGTGGAACCCTAGGTGGGGGCGCAGCCCCCCCTCTCCCCCTATATATACTTGAGGAGTTTTCGGGCTGCCAACAGATGAGTTTGACCTCTCCCAGGCGCAGCCCTACCTCTCTCCCTTCTCCTCTCCCCCGGTGCTTGGCGAAGCCCTGCTGGATCACCACGCTCCTCCATCACCACCACGCCGTTGTGCTGCTGCTGGATGGAGTCTTCCTCAACCTCTCCCTCTCACCTTGCTGGATCAAGGCATGGGAGACGTCACCGGGCTGTACGTGTGTTGAACGCGGAGGTGCCGTCCGTTCGGCACTAGGATCTCCGACGATTTGGATCACGACGAGTACGACTCCTTCAACCCCGTTCTCTTGAACGCTTCCGCTTAGCGATCTACAAGGGTATGTAGATGCACTCTCCTTCCCCTTGTTGCTAGTCTCTCCATAGATAGATCTTGGTGACTCGTAGGAAAATTTTGAATTTCTGCTACGTTCCCCGACAGTGGTATCAGAGCTAGGTCTATTGCGTAGATTCTTTGCACGAGTAGAACACAAAGTAGTTGTGGGCGTTGATTTTGTTCAATATGCTTACCGTTACTAGTCCAATCTTGTTTCGACGGTATTGTGGGATGAAGCGGCCTGGACCGACCTTACACGTACTCTTACGTGAGACAGGTTCCACCGACTGACATGCACTTGGTGCATAAGGTGGCTAGCAGGTGCCAGTCTCTCCCACTTTAGTCGGAACGGATTCGATGAAAAGGGTTGTTGTGAAGGGTAAATAGCAATTGGCATATCACATTGTGGTTTTGCATAGGTAAGAAACGTTCTTGCTAGAAACTCATAGCAGCCACGTAAAACATGCAAACAACAATTAGAGGATGTCTAACTTGTTTTTGCAGGGTATGCTATGTGATGTGATATGGCCAAGAAGAATGTGATGAATGATATGTGATGTATGAGATTGATCATGTTCTTGTAATAGGAATCACGACTTGCATGTCGATGAGTATGACAACCGGCAGGAGCCATAGGAGTTGTCTTTATTTATTGTATGACCTGCGTGTCATTGAACAACGCCATGTAATTACTTTACTTTATTGCTAACCGGTAGCCATAGTAGTAGAAGTAATAAGTTGGCGAGACAACTTCATGGAGACACGATGATGGAGATCATGATGATGGAGATCATGGTGTCATGCCGGTGACGATGATGATCATGGAGCCCCGAAGATGGAGATCAAGAAGGAGCAAAATGATATTGGCCATATCATGTCACTATTTGATTGCATGTGATGTTTATCATGTTTATACATCTTATTTGCTTAGAACAACGGTAGTAAATAAGATGATACCTAATTAAAATTTCAAGAAAGTGTTCCCCTAACTGTGCACCATTGCAAAAGTTCGTCGTTTCGAAGCACCACTTGATGATCGGGTGTGATAGATTCTTACATTCACATACAACGGGTGTAAGCCAGATTTGCACACGCGAAACACTTAGGTTAACTTGACGAGCCTAGCATGTACAGACATGGCCTCGGAACACAAGAGACTGAAAGGTCGAGCATGAGTCGTATAGTAGATACGATCAACATGAAGATGTTCACCGATGATGACTAGTCCATCTCACGTGATGATCGGACACGGCCTAGTTGACTCGGATCATGTAATCACTTAGATGACTAGAGGGATGTCTATCTGAGTGGGAGTTCATAAGATGAACTTAATTATCCTGAACATAGTCAAAAGATCTTTGCAAATTATGTCGTAAGCTCGCGCTTTACTTCCACTGTTTAGATATGTTCCTAGAGAAAATATAGTTGAAAGTTGATAGTAGCGATTATGCGATCAGTAGAAAGATTATGTCCTTAATGCACTGCTCAGTGTGTTGAACCCCAAACGTCGTATGTGGATGTTGCGAACATCGGACATACACATTTTGATAACTATGTGATATTTCAGTTAAACGGTTTAGAGTTGAGGCACCAAAGATGTTTTCGAAACGTCGCGGAACATATGAGATGTTTCGAGGGCTGAAATTGGGATTTCAGGCTCGTGCCCACGTCAAGAGGTATGAGACCTCCGACAATTTTCTTAGCCTGCAAACTAAGGGAGAAAGCTCAATCGATGAGCTTGTGCTGAGATTGTCTGAGTGCAACAATCACTTGAATCGAGTGGGAGTTGATCTTCCAGATGAGATAGTGATGTTTCTCCAAAGTCATTGCCACCAAGCTGCTAGAGCTTCATGATGAACTATAACATATCAGGGATACATATGATGATCCTTGAGGTATTCGCGATGATTGACACCACGAAAGTAGAAATCAAGAAGGAGCATCAACTGTTGATGGTTGGTGAAACCACTAGTTTCAAGAAGGGCAAGGGCAAGAAGGGATACTTCATGAAACGGCAAATCAGCTGCTGCTCTAGTGAAGAAACCCAAGGTTGAACCCAAACCCAAGACTAAGTGCTTCTGTAATAAGGGGAACAGCCACTGGAGCAGCATTACCCTAGATACTTGGTAGATGAGAAGGCTGGCAAGGTCGATAGAAGTATATTGGATATACATTATGTTAATGTGTACTTTACTAGTACTCCTAGTAGCACCAAGGTATTAAGATACCGGTTCGGTTGCTAAGTGTTAGTAACTCGAAATAAAAGAGCTACGGAATAAACGGAGACTAGCTAAAGGAGAGCTGACGATATGTGTTGGAAGTGTTTCCAATTTTGATGTGATCAAACATCGCACGCTCCCTCTACAATCAAGATTAGTATTAAACCTGAATAATTGTCATTTGGTGTTTGCGTTGAGCATAGACATGATTGGATTATGTCTATCGCAATACGGTTATTCATTTAAGGAGAATAATGGTTACTCTATTTATTCGAATAATACCTTCAATGGTATTGCACCTAATAGGAATGGTTTATTGAATCTCGATTGTAGTGATACACATTTTCATGCCAAAAGATATAACATAGTAATGATAGTACCACTTACTTATGGCACTGCCATGTAAGTCATATTGGTGTAAAACGCATGAAGAAGCTCCATGTTGATGGATCTTTGGACTCACTCGTTTTTGAAAAGTTTGAGACATGCAAACCATGTCTATTGGTGTATACGCATGAAGAAACTCCATGCAGATGGATCGTTTGGACTCACTTGATTTTGAATCACTTGAGATATGCAAATCATACCACATGGGCAAGATGACTGAAAAGCCTCGTTTTCAGTAAGATGGAACAAGATAGCAACTTGTTGGAAGTAATACATTTTGATGTGTGCAGTCCAATAAGTGCTAAGGCACGCAGTGGATATCGTTATGTTATTACTTCACAGATGATTTGAGTAGATACTAAGTACATTTACTTGATGAAACACAAGTCTGAATTATTGAATGGTTCAAGTAATTTCAGAGTGAAGTTGAAGATCATCATGACAAGAGGATAAAATGTCTATGATATGATCATAGAGATGAGTATCTGAGTTATGAGCTTTGGCACACAATTAAGACATTGTGGAAATTGTTTCACAATTAATACCGCCTGGAACACCATAGTGTGATGGTGTGTCCGAACATCATAGTTGCACCCTATTTGATATGGTGCGTACCATGATGTCTCTTATCGAATTACAACTATCGTTCATGGGTTAGGCATTAGAGACAACCGCATTCACTTTAAAATAGGGCACCACGTAATTCCGTTGAGACGACACCGTTTGAACTATGGTTTGGAGAAACCTAAGTTGTCGTTTCTTAAAAGTTTGGGGCTGTGACGCTTATGTGAAAAAGTTTCAGGTTGATAAGCTCGAACCCAAAGCGAATAAAATGCATCTTCATAGGACACCCAAAACAGTTGGGTATGCCTCCTAATTCAGATCCGAAAGCAATAGGGATTTTTTCTTGAATCGGGTCCTTTCTCGAGGAAAGGTTTGTATCGAAAATTGAGTGGGAGGATGGTGGAGACTTGATGAGGTTATTGAACCGTCACTTCAACAAGTATGTAGCAGGGCACAAGAAGTTGTTCCTGTGGCGCCTACACCAATTGAAGTAGAAGCTTATGATAGTGATCATGAAGTTTTTGGATCAAGTCACTACCGTACCTCGTAGGGTGACAAGGATGTGTACTACTTTAGAGTGGTACAGTAATCCTGTCTTGAAGGTCATGTTGCTAGACAACAATGAACCTACGAGCTATGGAGAAGTGATGGTGGGCCCAAATTCTGACAAATGGTTAGAAGCCATGAAATCCGAGATAGGATCCATGTATCAGAACAAAGCATGGACTTTGGTGGACTTGCCCGATGATCGGCAAGCCATTGAGATAAATGGATCTTTAAGAAGAAGACGGACGTGGACGGTAATGTCACCGTCTATGAAGCTCGACTTGTGGCGAAGAGTTTTTCACAAGTTCAAGGAGTTGACTACGATGAGATTTTCTCATTCGCAGCGATGCTTAAGTCCGTCAGAATCATGTTAGCATTAGCTGCATTTATGAAATCTGGCAGATGGATGTCAAAACGAGTTTCCTTACCAGTCTTCGTAAGGAAAGGTTGTATGTGATACAATCAGAAAGGTTTTGTCGATCCTAAGGATGCTAAAAGGTATGCTAGCTCCAGCGATCCTTCCATGGACTGGAGTAAGCATCTCGGAGTTGGAATATGCACTTTGATAAGATGATCAAAGATTTTGGGTTTATACAGAGTTTATGAGAAACTTGTATTTCCAAAGAAGTGAGTGGGAGCACTATAGAATTTCTGATGAGTATATGCTGTTGACATATTGTTGATCAGAAATGATGTAGAATTTCTGGAAAGCATGTAGGGTTATTTGAAAAGTGTTTTTCAATTCGAAAACCTGGATTAGGCTACTTGAACAATAAGCGTCAAGATCTATAAGATAGATCAAAATGCTTAATAATACTTTCAAGTGAGCACATACCTTGACGTGATCTTGAAGGAGTTCAAGATGGATCAGTCAAAGAAGGAGTTATTGCCTGAGTTGTAAGGTATGAAGTTAAGAGTTAAAGCTCGACCACGGCAGAAGAGAGACAAAGGACGAAGGCCGTCCCCTATGTTTCAGACGTAGGCTCTATAGTATGCTATGCTGTGTACCGCACCGGAAGTGTGCCTTGCCATGAGTCAGTCAAGGGGTACAAGAATGATCCAGGAATGGATCATTGGACAGCGGTCAAAATTATCCTTGGAGTAAATAAGGACTTGTTTCTCGATTATGGAGGTGATAAAGAGTTTGGCGTAAAGGGTTACGTCGATGCAAGCTTTAACACCTATCCGAGTGACTCTGAGTAGCAAACCGGATACGTATAGTGGAGCAACCATTTGGAATAGTTCCAAGTGGAGCGTGGTAGCAACATTTACAATATGACCTAGAGATTGTGAAGTACATACGGATCTGAATGTTGCAGAACCATTGACTAAAAACCTCTCTCACAAGCAAAACATGATCAAAACCCCACAAATCATTGAGTCTTAATCACATGATGATGTGAAATAGTTTAGTGACACTAGTAAACTCTTTGGATGTTGGTCACATGGTGATGTGACCTGTCAATGTTAATCACATGGCGATGTGAACTAGATTATTGACTCTAGTGCAAGTGGGAGACTGTTGGAAATATGCCCTAGAGGCAATAATAAATTGGTTATTATTACTATATTTCCTTGTTCATGATAATCGTTTATTATCCATGCTATAATTGTATTGATAGGAAACTCAGATACATGTGTGGGTACATAGACAACACCATGTCCCTAGTAAGCCTCTAATTGACTAGCTCGTTGATCAACGGATGGTCACGGTTTCCTGACCATGGACATTGGATGTCGTTGATAACGGGATCACATCATTAGGAGAATGATGTGATGGACAAGACCCAATCCTAAGCCTAGCACAAAGATCGTGTAGTTCATATGCTAAAGCTTTTCTAATGTCAAGTATCATTTCCTTAGACCATGAGATTGTGCAACTCCCGGATACCGTAGGAATGCTTTGGGTGTACCAAACATCACAACGTAACTGGGTGGCTATAAAGGTGCACTACAGGTATCTCTGAAAGTGTTTGTTGGGTTGGCACGAATCAAGACTGGGATTTGTCACTCCGTGTGACGGAGAGGTATCTCTGGGCCCACTCGGTAGGACATCATCATAATGTGCACAATGTGATCAAAGAGTTGATCGTGGGATGATGTGTTACGGAACAAGTAAAGAGACTTGCCGGTAACGAGATTGAACAAGGTATCGGTGTACCGACGATCGAATCTCGGGCAAGTACAATATCGTTAGACAAAGGGAATTGTATATGGGATTGATTGAGTCCTTGACATCGTGGTTCATCCGATGAGATCATCGTGGAACATGTGGGAGCCAACATGGGTATCCAGATCCCGCTGTTGTTTATTGACCGAGAATGTCTCGGTCATGTTTGCATGGTTCCCGAACCCGTAGGGTCTACACACTTGAGGTTCGATGACGCTAGGGTTATAAAGGAAGTTTGTATGTGGTTACCGAATGTTGTTCGGAGTCCCGGATGAGATCTCGGACGTCACGAGGAGTTCCGGAATGGTCCGAAGGTAAAGATTTATATATGGGAAGTCCTGTTTTGGTCACCGGTAAAGTTTCGGGTTTTATCGGTAACGTACCGGGACCACTGGGAGGGTCCCGGGGGTCCACCAAGTTGGGCCACCGGCCCCGGAGGGCTGCATGGGCCAAGTGTGGGAGGGGACCAGCCCCAGGTGGGCTGGTGCGCCCCCCACAAGGGTCCAAGGCGCCTAGGGTTGGGGGAGGGGGCGCACCCACCTAACTTGGGGGGCAAGTTTCCCCTCTCCCCCCCTCCTTGGCCGCCACCCTAGATGGGTTTGGGCTGGCCGCCGCCCCTAGGGGTGGAACCCTAGGTGGGGGCGCAGCCCCCCTCTCCCCCTATATATACTTGAGGGGCTTTGGGGCTGCCAACAGATGAGTTTGACCTCTCCCAGGCGCAGCCCTACCTCTCTCCCTTCTCCTCTCCCGCGGTGCTTGGCGAAGCCCTGCTGGATCACCACGCTCCTCCATCACCACCACGCTGTTGTGTTGCTGCTGGATGGAGTCTTCCTCAACCTCTCCCTCTCACCTTGCTGGATCAAGGCATGGGAGACGTCACCGGGCTGTACGTGTGTTGAACGCGGAGGTGCCGTCCGTTCGGCACTAGGATCTCCGGCGATTTGGATCACGCCGAGTACGACTCCTTCAACCCCGTTCTCTTGAAGGCTTCTGCTTAGCGATCTACAAGGGTATGTAGATGCACTCTCCTTCCCCTCGTTGCTAGTCTCTCCATAGCTAGATCTTGGTGACTCGTAGGAAAATTTTGAATTTCTGCTACGTTCCCCAACAAATTTCCCGGTCCTTATTCTGTACCATGAAGTTTTGGAGGTACTCCCTAGTAGTTTCACACTCAAAGTCGCTGAGACTCGAGAAAGACTCGTGCATGTAGTACGGATCCGCCACACAGATTTGCGAGACTTCTTCACTCTTCATGACGGAGCTCATATGTAGCGCAAAAAGGTGGACGATAGTAAAATCAAGCCGCCTTGTTAGAAACATCTCAAAGATATGGTCAAACCACAGGAAGAATGCCTCCGCGGGCCGTGTGTCGATGTAGCACTTCCCCTCAGGCACACGAGCCGCGTATGTCGGATATCCTGGATCCTTTGAGGCTAGTAGGCTTTTCTCAGTCGAAAGCACATGGTCGTGTAGTCTCCTGAGATCCCCTGATAGTGCCTCCAGCGGTTTCGGCGGTAGCATCGGCTCGCCCGTGAGATGGAACATGACCGCACCTTTCACGGGTACACGCTGTTCAGAATGCATCAGCTGGCTCCTATGTGCTCTGGCCATTTTGGAGGCAGTTACCTTCCTCGATCTCTTCCTCTCCTTTTTCTTTGGCACACCTTCCAGACCCTTCCTTAACCCCTGCCCCAGTGTTCCCGGGCTAAGTACTGTACGACCCTCGCGCTGGCCGGTTAGTTGAGCTTGTGTTGAGGCGGCATTTTCAGGCATGTCCTGTGAGGATTTCATGAAGAGAGACTTTTTGCAATCCATGGTACGACCCTGCCCGGGCATATCATCCATATCCTCATTAGCAAGCTGATAGCCCGATTCGTCATATGGTTGACTCATCATATCTATGTCACAGTCATACGCGTTTGTATTGAGGTAATCCATAGGGTCGACCTCTGTCTCATCATCCATTCTCTGTTCTACAGGAGAAATTACATCAGCCAGTACTATTGCACCCCCTTCATCATGTCATCCGCCGCTCTCAACCGGCACTACAGGAGCTGGTAATTGCGTAGGCGGGGTGGTGGTCTCCGCACATGCTTGTTGATGTGTGGTAGTTATTGGTGTGCTCTCGGTCGGCTCCAGACGAATAAGATTCTTCGGCCATAGCAGCACCCAATTCTTGCAGCTTCCAATCCGCGGCGGGGTCTCGTCGTCCGCTCCCATATGCTGTACTGGAGGAGGCAAATCCTCGTGCCCTGATTTCACACTGGTCAAGCTAACCCTGAAGTGCCCAGCGGGGATCGGCTGGTTGTGGAACGTGCGTTGAGAGGGGTCCATTATCATCCCCTTTCCCATGTCCACCTTCTGGCCTTTGATCAAGTAGAGTATGGTGCACGGGGTTTCTTTCGCCTGCAAACACATATGTCTGTGGCGTAAAACAACCGAAAGGCAACAAAAATGGAATATTATCTATATATATATATATATATATATATATATGTTGGTGCGACATGTAATTACCATGGCGGCGTCGAGCTCAGCCAAAGATGAAGGCCCACCTAGCGCGCCTGAGACTGAGGACGGGCTGCTATGAGCGGGAGCGGCTGCGAGAGGAGGCTCGGTTGCTTGAGCAAGTGATGGTGCGATGGTGTTGTTGTTCATGGAGTTGCTCCCGACGAAACAGGGCATCGGGAAATCATGTACCGTCTTGTCTGGATTTTCCTTTGCCCAGTTGATGATAACTGGAACCAAGTTAGTAGCAAAATCATTTCTGCAGGCAGTTACAGCTGCATTGACTGCCTGCTGTAGCAACTCATATTTGTCCTCAGCTGCTTTTTTTGCGTCCTCAGCTGCTTTTTTCTCGACCGCAAGCTTCACCTTCGCGTCGATGTCTGCCTGACTAAACTTCTTTTTCTGCTTCTTGGCCTCCGGGCCGTTGTTGTAAAACACCTTCCACGTGGCGCCGTCTCCAGCGCCGTGCACACGACCATATTGCAGCCGCTAGTCCAGAGGGAGTCCCTTAAGTTCGTTCAAGGCCCGGTTGAGAGGGGTGTCCCACTTGGGCCTCATCGGAGAAGTAGGGCTTTCGGCTGCAAGCCGGTGTTGCTTC
This sequence comes from Triticum dicoccoides, assembly GCF_002162155.2. Taxonomy (NCBI): domain Eukaryota; kingdom Viridiplantae; phylum Streptophyta; class Magnoliopsida; order Poales; family Poaceae; genus Triticum; species Triticum dicoccoides. Next base: position 40,576,997 of record NC_041389.1, read on the forward strand.
TCCGGTAGTCTAATCAATTTCCTCGTGATCTTGTCCCACTTGTAGCGGGCCCTGATGAAGTCATGTTCCAAGGGGTTGGTGAACTTTGCGAAGGGGTCTGGGAGACCCGCGACTTCACGTTCCGCGTCCTCCTTATCCCATATGGGCCTTTTACCGAGGTAGCCATGGTTTCTGAGGTGATGCTTCCCCGTGTTCCTTTGCTGAAGGCTTTTGAATTTCGCAGCCTTAGCCTTTGCTGCCTCGGTAACGCAAGTGTCCTTGAACTTTTCGAACTCCTCTTCCATAAGTGTCGGATTTTCCTCCAGAATCTTGGACAGGGGTTCATCAGCCTCAATAGGTCGTTTCACCCTTCCTTTCTAGGAGGCCAAATCATTGCTGAACATGCCCATGGCATGATTGTTAATCTTTTTCATCTTTGGATCATCCCACGGTTGTTCTATGTTATCATCCCGGTCGGGGAACTTGAATCTCTTGTGCAACTTCGTTAGGAGCAACTGCGTCAAATGTTCTTTACTCCTTAAGTCATCATCGTTGATGCTCGCGCATTACCGTAGGATGCATCCTACTTGGTTCCCATAGCACTTGCGAGGTTCTTCCAGCTCTAACGACTCAAACTTGCCAGGTGCCATCTTTGTGATCACAAGTCGTCCAATCCCTAGTTTGTTAGGTTTCCGTATCCTCTGCTTCTTATGCTTCCTCTTTCGGTAGCGGCAACGGGGCCGGTACCTTCCCCACCGGTACCTTCCCACCGGTCTCGGTGCCGCCATCGGTGCTGGCGCCGTCGGTGTCGATGTCGGCGTTAGTACCATCATTGAGGCCGACCTGCAAACCTTGCTTAGCAGTCAAATAGTCGAGGTACTCTTGTTCACCCTCATAATCCATCTCGTCTGCATCTTGGTCAGAAGGCCCAGTTTCTTCGTTGTTCGACATGTTTCCTATGATCAAGTGTCCTCATTTATTTCTAAAAGTATGAATAAATGAGAAATGACATAAAAAGAAATCTATGTGCCAACACTCGATATGCCAACTATGTAGCACAAATCATGCCTTTATTCACGGGAATTTTCGGCATGACCTTTGCTAAAAAATGGACATATCGAGCGCCTGAAATTCACCAGAACGGAAATGAATCAACATTCCAGCGTAACATAGGCCACTCACATCATTTTCCAAACATGACATGTCCAAAACATGACATATGCACATATCACATGTCCAGTTCAAATTTGCATATAAATTTAGCTAATTTTGAAACCTAGCTAAATTCATAACTAAATAGATAACCTAATTAACATAACCGGAGAACCCTAGCAGAGAGAGAGGGGGGTTTACAGAGGGTGCAGGGGCGAGGAGGCAGGCCCGACGACGGCCGGGAGGGGAGAGGAGGGAGGCGAGGGCCGACGGGTCGGGGGCGAGTGCGCTGGGGTC
>NC_041389.1:40578977-40582972 GCF_002162155.2 Triticum dicoccoides
GGGTCAGGGTCGAGGGCCGGGTCGGGGGCGAGCGCCGGGGTCGGGGGCTAGCGCCGGCGCCGGAGTCCAGGGCGAGCGCCGGGGCCGGGTCGGGCGTGGCGGTGCGACGGGGGAAGAGAGAGTGGGGATTTGGGGGGAAAAGGCGGGATGAAGCAGGGCGAGTGAGAATTTTGGGTTAAGTGGACTTAGCAGTAGCGCATTAGGACAAAACGCGCTGCTACTAATTTCAGTAGCTGTAGCGGTTTAAGGAAAACTCGCTACTACTAATTTCAGTAGCTGTAGCGGTTTATGCAAAACACGCTGCTACTACCGTCGCTACTGCCAGTTTTCCTTTTTCTTTTCCTTTATTTTATCCCATTTTTATTTTCCGAGGGCAGTGAACGAAGGGAGGGCGATATATATTGCATCATTTGACGGTTAAATATGTATGCAAAATAGGAACATATATATTACACATCATTGGTCCCATGCATAATAATGGCTAAGTGTGTATACAAAATAGGAACATATATATATATTACACATCATTGGCCCGATAACATACGTTTCCTCAGTGCTGACATTTTCATTTTTGAGTCAGCTTCTTTCCCTTCTTGTTCGTCGAAGAATAATTGAGCCCCTCATTGTGACTTTGCCTTTTCCATGGAGTACGATTTTTCTTAGGTAATGTAGTATTGATTCTTCTTTTGATGTATACTTCATCATCATCGTCATCTTCCCTCATTGGGTTGTCGTACTGATCATAGTCTTCCTCGTTGGTGACTCCATCCATTCCAATGATGTTCCTTTTGCCTCTCCTCACGACAACACGGCTGGGATTGCGCGGGTCAGTTATGAAGAAGCATTGTGTCACGTGCTTAGCGTGTACCCATGGCTTGTTTTTTGCAATAGCATTCACGGTAGCGCTCTTGGCGTCGGGTATAGTCATGGTAGTGAAAATCCGGCTTTCTCTTTCCACATAGAAAATTCTCACAGAAAGAGATGCACTCTTGTGCCAAATAGCCCTGGACAATGCTTCCATCTGGACGGGACATGTTACGAATGAATCCTTTGATGATCCCATTCATCCTCTCAAACGGCATCATGTTGTGCAGGAATGACGGCCCCAGGTCTATTATGTCATCCACAATATGGACACATAGATGCACCATCACGTCGAAGAACACGGGCGGGAAGTACATCTCAAGCTCATTCAGTATCACAACGATCTCTTCCTGTAGCCTTTGGAGCTGCTTCACACTGATCGACTTTCGAGAGATGACGTCGAAAAAGTTGCAGAGACCAATAAGCGTGTCACGGACGTGCTTGTCCATTATCCCTCTAAGGGTAACAGTAGTATCCGCGTCATCATCACATGACAGTCATGAGACTTCATCCTGCTGAACCTTTTCTTGTCTGTGTCTAGATATCTGCTTATCTTGCCACAGTAACCAGAACTAACTTTGACTCCGGTAAGGCACTTAAAGAATTGATTGATCTCAACCTGACTTAAGGTGAAGCAAGAAGGGGGGGGGGGAATAATCCTCTTTCTTTATTTTCCTGTCCTTCTTTTCCCATGCCTCTATCTCCGTCTCTGTCTCGTCTGACATTTTACGGGGCGGCATGTGCAGATCTTCCCTGATTTTCAAATCTTGCAAGTGTTTTCTTGCCTTCGGCCCATCCTTGGTCTTATCCGGCATGTTCATCAGTGTTGCGAGCAAGCTCTCAAGGACATTCTTACAGATATGCATTTGATCAAGGCAATGAGGTGTATCGAGTTTGTGCCAGTACTCCAAGTCCCAGAACACAGACCTCGTCTTCCATACCTTCAGCAGCGGCTCCGGCGCCTTTCTCATCGTCTTTCCCGGCACGGGGCACTCCTTCCAGTTTTTCAACAGCTCATCGATTTCGGCACCGCTCCGCTTACGTGGAGGTCCTCGATGCTCAGCGTGACCATTGAATAGATCTCCACGGTTTCTCCACGGGTCGTCCTGTTCAAGCCATCTCCGATGCCCCATGTACACGATTTACCCAGACCCGCCATCTTTCCTTGACGTTAGCTGCTGAGACGTCATATCATCCATGCACCGCGTGCATCCGCAGTATCCATGGCACACCTGCCCTGCCACATATCCGTAACCGAGATAGTCCTGCACTATCGTGATCAGCGCGGCTCTCATGTTGAAATACTCACCTTTGTTGGTGTCCCATGTCTTGGCCGGTGTTTTCCATAACGTGTCTAAGTCCTCTTGAAATAGCCCCAGATACAAATTAATATTATTTCCTGGTTGTTTCGGCCCTTAAATAAGCATGCTCATGTGAATGTACTTCGATTTCATGCATAACCAGGGGGGAGGTTGTACATCCATACAAACACGGGCCATGTGTTATGGTTGGTGTTCTGGTTGCCAAACGGATTCATGCCATCGGTACACGCGCCGAGCATGATGTTCCTTGCATCACATTCAAAATACCGATAGAAGCTGTTCAACGCTCTCCACTGGCTTCCATCCTTCACGTGTCTCAGCTTCGGATCATCTCCATCGTCGGGCTTCTTCCTTTCCGTGTGCCAGCGCATTAGCTTAGCTTCCTTTGGATCTACAAAATACCTCTGGAGACGGGGAGTGATCGGTAAGTACCATACAACTTTCTGGGGACATTTCTTCCCGGCCTACTTGTATCAAGAAGCATTGCACACTGGACAGCTTGTTTTTTCCGTGTGCTCCTTCCGATAAATTATGCAATCTTTGATGCATGCATGGTATCTAACGTGTGGCAGATCAAGAGGGCACACGATCTTCTTGGCCTCATCAACACTAGTAGGACATAGATTACCCGCGGGAAGAACATCCTTTAGGTACTTGAGATGCTCATCGAGGCTAGTGTCGGTCCATTTGTTTTTAGCCTTCGTCGTCAGGAGTTGGAGCGTGAAACTCAAGAGGGTCACCTCAGGATTGCAACCATCATACAATGGAGTGTTCGAGTCTACCACCAGTTGCTCCAGCTTAGCGTCCTCTCTAGAAGCAGCTCTCTCAGTACTCGTCTCCTTGCGAAGCAATGTTTGAACATGAGGGTCCCGCACAATTGAACTTAGTACCGACGAACTCTGCTGCGTGGAGTCCATGTCATTCTCTCCGCCACCATGTCCGGCCCCTTCTCCTCTGCCATGTCTGGCCCCTTCTCCGCCACCATGTCCGGCCTCTTCCCCGCCGCCATTACCGATCATCTCTTCGTCTTGCCCGATGTCATCATTGCCTGCCCCGTCGGCATCCTCAACATCATCATCCTCATCTTCAATTATCCACCGAGTATAGCCATCCATGAAACCAGTCATGAGCAGGTGCACTTCGACACGACCATCGTCATGGGGGTCGAGCCAAACTATTCCTTTGCATTTTCGACACGGACATAGAACCTCTGTCTGGTTATTTTCTTTCATGTCCTGCACCGCCTACCGCAACCACCTGTCCACCATCGTTCCACTAACCATCGTCAACTCAGCACGGTAATAATAAACAAATTGATTATAAAAATGCATGCATGCATCAAAGTCATAAAAAAAATTGGCATGACCTTCCCTAAAAATAGGACATATATGGATCTAGAGTTTTCCCGTAATTCGCTGAAACGGAAATAAATCGACACTTCGGCAAAACATAGGCAACTCAAAAGCACAATGGCGTCAACTCATGCCACACACACAATTTCCACAAACATATCACACACACATAAACATACTTCCATTTTGCAAAAGCATGAAATTTTCATCACCTCTATCTCGATCGAGATCGAGCACACGGTGGAGATGATGTTGTAGGGAGATCAAAAGTGCACAAAGGTCTTCTTGACAAAGATAGATCTAGTTGGGGGCAAATAGGTCACTTAACTAAATCCTAACTACCTAATTCGGGAGGAGACAACTTCAACTAGTTGAGGGGGAAGGAAAAAGAGAAAGGAGATGCATTAATGGAGGTGGTGTAGTTAGGTAGGATTAATGAAGAGAGAGAAAGGTGGAT
>NC_041389.1:40583273-40585827 GCF_002162155.2 Triticum dicoccoides
GGGGGAAGGGAAGGGAGGAGGGGGAGGGGGATGTAGGGGAAGGGAAAGAGAGGAGGGGGAGGGGAGGGACGTGTGGGGAAAATGTGGTGTGTTGGTGCGGGTTAGCAGTAGCGCGGGATCTAAAACGCGCTGCTGCTAAGGAATTAGCAGTAGCGCGCTTTGGGATACGGCGCTACTACTAACTGGGACGAGAAAGTGTGGCAATTTGAAATTTAGCAGCAGCGATCTTAGCAAAAGCGCGCTACTACTACATCATTAGCAGTAGCGCGGTTCGCGGGACCGCGCTACTGCTAAATAGAGTTAGGTGAACACCGCCGGTCGATATTTGTAGCAGCGCGTTTTACGCTGAGCGCGCTACTGCTAAAAACTTATCAGCAGCGAGTTTCCCGCACACGCGCTACTACTAGTTAGCAGCAGCGCTCCTTTTTGAGCCGCGCTGCTGCTAAGATTCTGTGTATAGGCTTTTCCCTAGTAGTGTTAATTTCAACTTCTTAGTCATATTCTTAGAAAGGAAATATGTTTTTCAATAAGCATCAATTTTTTTTTGTAAATTGCACTTCATAGTTTTATTTTTTTTCTTAGAGACGGTAATAATTTGAGTTTCCCGTATACATCAAACTACTCCTCTATTTTAAATTGAACTTCATCATTTTTATTCTTTACTAACAAGGGTAATCGAACTCCTCTATTTTGTTGTTTGAACTTCTTGGTTTATTTCTTTTAGTACCAAAATATCCTAGTTTTGTCTGGACCCCCTCCACATTTTTTAAAATTTTGATTTATTTGTAAAAACATAGACACAAACGGGAGATAGAATTATGTGTGCATAAAGTGGGTAGCAATTTCCAACTTTCCCTCGTCGAGCACTTGAACTTCTAGTAAGAAATGTTTTTCATTTTTATGAGTTGCTTTTAAAAATGCCAAAATGACATTGGTTTTTGTTTTTCGAACATGTAAATCTTAGGTTTTAATAAACTCCAAACTTCCATATTATTTTTGACTCGAACCTCACATTGGTTTTATTTTCTATTAGCGGTTAGAATCCGAGTTTTCAATAAACATTGAACAGCTCCATTACTTTAATTTGAACTTCTAGGTTTCTTTTAGAAACAAGGAAATCCATTTACTATTTAAATTTTCTAAATTTTTTTGTTATTTTAATTTGAGCTTTCGTTGTGGAAACTTGTTGAACAAGAGGCAACTTTTTGAATTTTCCCGGTCTATGCGCTTGAACTTCTAGCAACAAAATTTTTGGACTTCACCTTTTTACTCCTTTTTTTATCATACCAAACACACACCGTGCTGTACTCGAACTTCTGCTTGTTGTCATTTTGAATTTCTCTCGATTACATGAAAATATCTGAGTTTTTTATTGTCATTGAACCGTTGTACCTTTTTTATTTGAACTTCATTTGTGTATTTTTTTTAAAATGAAATACAAATTTGTAAAACTTCTTGGTTATTTTGAACCGAACTTCTTAGTTTATTCGTTAGTAACAGGAACAATTATGAGTAGGTCCTTTTATGTGGGTGAGTGTATAAAATTTTCACATTCTCACATTTTTGTTAATGTTCACTTCATTACATGTTGTTTCAAAATTGACCATTTTGTACTTGCCAACAATTTTTGTGTGTGTTTGCCTCTTTTATATTTTTTTGACACCCAAAGTTTGTGTTATTTTGAATGTGAACATTCTAAACTATGCGCAACAGAAGATATGAACTTCTCATCCACAATTTTTTTTGTGTATCAACATCTTTTTGAACACACATATTTTTGGAAACAGCTTTGCAACTCCCTTCTCTTATCTGTTCTTTCTTCGTTCTACATGAGAAAAAAAGTTTGTCTCAATTTGTGTACTAAGCACACACATGCACAGCACATCCACAATTTTTTTGGTAGTCGGATAAAAAGGTCAAAGTCCAACAGGCATAAACAATCGAACTCTCCTGAATTTGAGCAGTAATACATGGACTTCTCCTATACAAAATTGTTCGTTTTTGATACATGGCCATGGCCTGCTGAAATTTGACACTTTGGACTGCAGCATACTTTGAGCCAGCAGGGGAAGAGGCACTTGAAGGTGCCTGCCGGAGCTGTGATGTGGAGCAGGGACATGGATCTCCATTGAGGATGATCTTGAGGTTAGGAAACAAGACGTACCGGAGTTGGCAGAGGAGATGTGGGGATAACTGATGGTGGGGCTGCAGCACCGGATGGGGGCCGCGGCGGCACGTGGTGGCAGGGGCCGCTAGCGGCATCGCGGGAGGAGGCAGGCAACGGCGGTAGCAGCACCTGGGGTTGCCAGGGCGGCGGCGGCTCGCGTGGTTGGCATGGGCGGTGGTGCCTGGGGTTCGCGGGGACGGCGGCGGCTCGCGTGGTTGGCGGGGGCGGTGGCGCCTGGGGTTCGCGGGTGACGGTAGCGGCTCGCATGGTTGGCAGGGCGACGGCGAGCGGGGCACCATCGACTGGGGGCACGGGATGGAGAGGTAGGGCGGGGCACCGGCGACGGGAAGGTCGGGGCGGGGGCTAGGCGTGGCACCGACGTCCTTG
>NC_041389.1:40585969-40636466 GCF_002162155.2 Triticum dicoccoides
TGGCGGGGCTCCCAGAGGCGAGTGGATCTGGGGCGGGGCACCGGCGGCGTGGGGTCCGGGGTGAGATCGGTGGCGATTCCATCGGGGGATCGAGGGAGGTGGTGGGGCAGTTCGTGGTCATGGCCTCGTGGGCTGATTTTTTTTTCCAGCGGGGGTAGTTGGGGAAGTTCGGAAACACCCTCGCGCGCTCTATATAGGGCTTGACGTGATCCAAATAACTATTCTAATCCTGGGATTAGACTAGTGCTGTCCTATATATATATATATATATATATATATATATCTGTGTGTGTGTACGCATCTCTGACAGGTATATAGATCAACGATGGTGAGGAAGTGGTATGACGTGTATGTACGACATGTTCCGGGTGTGTATGATGAGTGGCCAGAGTGTCAGGCCGAAGTCTCTGGCTTCTCCGCCAGAAGCAAGAAAGGGTTTGATAGCAGAGCAGAAGCCGAAGCTAGTTACTTGAGATTCATAGCACAACATGGGATTCAGAATCAGCGCCGCTGCAAAAACTACTACATAATACCACTTTTGATCATCATGATCGCTCTTATCTTGTATGTCATAGTTTAGGTAGATGATGAAACATGTGTCTACTGTGACAATGTAAGAGACATGTGATCATTAACTTGTATCGCTACTTCGAGATGATGATGAGATCGACATCATTTGTGTTTGATAATGATGATATGATGAGACTATGTTGTACCACTTCGATGATGATGATGAGACATTCGTTTTTCATATAGTTTCAGTGTATGTGTATGTTGTAATTGTGTAAAACCTGTAAAAATATGAATATAGCAAAAAAATACTAGCAGTAGCTTAGGGTTTTGGAGTAGTAGCAGCGCTGCCTTACCAGTAGCGTTGGTTGTAGAGCCATGCTACTAGTATTAGCAATAGCTATGGACAGAGGCGCGCTACTACTAGACATAGGTAGCAGTAGCGCTGGTTGAAACAAGCGTTACTGCTAAAAAATAGCTGTAGCACCATAGCAGTAGCACGCCTGCCCGAGCTACTAATAGCCAAAAAACCAACGCTACTGGTAAGGGTTTTCCTAGTAGTGTGACCTTGCGCTTGGCTCTTCTCCTCTTTTGGAAGTCAAACAATAATGATGGTACTACAGTAGTACTTCTGGCAATCTGACACCAAATGAACTGCTGCACGTCCACCGCTTGTAAGCAAAAGTTTCTCCTCGTGTTGCGAGCCACCACGCACGCATTGGCGAGGGAGAAGGCGTACTTATTACTAAGCAAACTTCTCATCGTTCTGTGAGTTGACGGGACACATCAAAGTTATTTATTAGTACTCTCTTCAAAAAGGGCCGACCATGTCCATGGCTACCATCCCGTGCTCTGTCATTGAGTACATGCACTATTCATGTGCCATCGAGGAGAAAAAATATTGCATAGTACTAGGTGCCATCAAAGTGCACGACTCACTTACACACTGCATATCTCCATTTTCTTGCATGACACGCCACCTTGATGCTAGATGTCCCACGTGTCATGGAGGCTATCTCTTCAACCTTGTCGTTTCTCGAACTCAGCCATCGCGCGGCGGGCGAGGTGTGGGTTTGTCGATAGTCGGTTTCCTCACTAGCACGTAGTCGTGTCATGCAAGAAAATAGAGTGGTAGTTGAAGCCACGTGATGTGCATCTTGGGTTAAACTGTAAATAGAATCTTACTACTCTTGAGTAACTCCAAAAGCGGCCACCAAAGATCTTTATTGGATTTGTTTTTCATCACCAGCACTTCGAGGTGAAAGATGTGCAGGTTCAGTGGGTCCTCTTGCATTTTCACTGACATGTGGGACCACATATGAGCAAATAGACGATGGAATCCGTGCGTCTGCTGGCTGGCTCAGAAGAGAGATAGAGGAGGGCTGAGCACGGACTCCAGGAAATTTGTTCTATGTAACCAGCACCTCGATATAGGCTCGATATAGTGGGGTGGCATGGGCCATAACTAGCATTCACGTCTAGCAGTACGGCATACGCCACCCACACAAGTCCCATCCGACACCAATTTTCTTGGAGTCTGTGCTACAACCATCTCTTATCCCTCCTGTTTTCTCAGCCTTCACGCGGTGAGCGGGGTGGGGGTTTGCCGATAGTCGATTTGCTCAACTGTGGTCCCACTTGTAAGTGAAAATGCAACACAACACGCATTCCCCCTTGAGCGGCATGCCGGACCAACCGTGTGGGGGTGCGACGCGAACACGACAGGCTTTTCCTTTTGAACTTGTAACTTGTAGGATTCAGTTCTGCTCCATGGCGTGACCGATAGATAGAAATAACGATTTTCCCTAGAGTAATGAGATGTTTGGTTCTGGCGCGGTTCATGCATGGAGTAGTACAAAAATATGAAGTTGATGCGAAAGGTAAGATAATTACTAGTAGTACCATATACTACTACTTGGATTTGACGAAAAGATAAACATACATACGGATCCATAAACGATATCCTCACGCCCTAGTGCGTCGGGTCACCAACCGACGTGTGAGGAGCAGCGGCGTTGGCGGCGAGCTCAACGTGCTTCTGAACAATGCCGTCCAAGGTTGCCCTGCGGTCCACGAAGGCCAGCATCCTATCATCCTCCTCTTGCATGTGGTAGTCCTTGTGGACGATTTGCACGTAGATGTGGGTGATTATGTCGATGGTGTCTTGCTGCGCCAGGCACTGCACGGCGAGCGCGACCTCGAGGTGGACATTCTCCGGTGCGACGACGGGAAGTCGCAAGGCCACCAGTGCGTCGAAGAGGTTGTCACCATAGTGGCCGTTGAGGGTGGCGGGCATCACAGAGCCTGGGCAGGTGGGCTGGAGGCGTACGTCAAGGTCATCCACGAGCTTCTTGACGACGGTGAACTTGTCGAGGAAGTCGACGAGGACCTCGTCAAACAAGGAGACGAAGATATCGTCCAAGCGGCCCCTCGCCCTGGCGGCCTCAAGCACTACCTCGAGACGTTCCTCGGTGCCGGGCCACAGGCCGTCGTCGTGGACCATCTGGCATAGCCGGCTGATGCTTGCGCTCATCGCCTCCATGGGTCTAGCTTAGCTTCTAGTCAACTGAGATTGCGATTGGAGTGATCACTCTTGCCCTTGGTTAGCATGCGTAGGTGTGTAGGATTTCGTACTAGATTGGCTGGTGAGGAGCCTTTATATGAGAAGTGCATACTGCGTTGAATTCATGTGCGTGTTGGCCATCTACTCCTCGGCCCTCTACTGCACTTGCCTTTGGCTGCATGACAGGTGGGGCAGCCACCCATTGGGCCCATGTGTCATGCACCCAAAGGCAGGTGCAATAAGTCAATGAAGCTGCCTCCCCCTCCGTGCCGGTGTAGTATAGTCATCTCACCGGACCTCTTGTTGGGGCCAAACGAGAGAAGTTTGATGTTTACTGGTTTATTGGTCCCCTTTGCATTTTGCACCAACTTTTGACCTTTGATTTAACTAATAAAATGTTAATGCATGTAACCAAAAATGTAGTGTAAGTCACCTTACGAAAATCAAATAATCCCAAAACACTTAGGCACAATACATTAACTCCCTCCTTGTTTCTTATTTCGTGACATATAAACCAATGAGAATGTGGGCCATGCATGCTTTCAATGACTTGAGACTACCAAACATGACATGTAGTGTTTAGTTCATTGCATGTAATCCTATTAATTAGCAAAAAGTTCTCTCGCTGATAGGAATAAAACAATACACCAAGTATTTATTTACAGAGGGAGTAGTACATTTTTTGTGACATGCATTACTAGATATTGCTAGTCAAATACTAAAATCTAGATGGACGTGGTAGTACTTCTAAATCCAGACGGTGGTGCTAGTAGTACTAGTAGTAGTACTACCAATGTAGTAGCACTGTGCTACCCGTTGGTCAAATTATAACATGTTGCTCCTCACAGTGACGTGACAAGACCCTGCGCTGGAGATGACACCTGAGTATAGGCGCCATGTTCGGCATACCATAGTCAGCCTCACCGTCTGCAGTCACTATCATCATGGCTGTAGAGCTAGCTTGCTTACAACTAGCTGTGTTCGACATAATTTCCTGTGCGTAGATGCCTATGCATTGCACGAAACACCAAGGTTGGGGGTGGACGGCACCGGCAGCGGCCATCGCGCTAGATTTTTCCATGGCCTTCTAGATGTGGTGGAGAGGAGATAAGGCTGATTGTGAGAGACAAGGAGTTGTTTGTAAATAGGGAACAAGTGTGGGCATCTTTTTGCAAAACTAGAGAAGTTTGGTTTGTATGCGTCGATCCGACGGCTATTGGTGAAAGATGGCAGGTACAACATCATCACCAACTCAGGACCTATTTGATTCGCAGGATTTTGAAAAAGCAGGAATAGGACACGGCAATATTACAAGTTTCAAACTTATATAAAAAATGTTAGGAGTAATGCTGCACCTACGAAGAGGGAATTACTAGGAAGTTTATGTAAGAACTTTCATTACTTTAGGTGGATGCAGCATTATCGTACAAACTAAAATCCACCGCCCTGACAAGTCACTAATGGGCAAATAAGTTTTTGAGTCTCTCGCCACTTGATGTTTCAAAAACAAATTCAGCTTCTGCGGACACTTTGTCATTTAGGATTAGACGCTTGCGGTGATCAGCATGCCATTCATTGTTGCACCAGAGAACGTCAAACCTCATTACCTTGAGCGCACTTGCCTCTAGAATAAAGAACCTAGCCATTTTAATCTCAGATGTGCTGCCTCGGTAGTCAATCAAATCAATTTCTGTAAGATGGAGATCAAGGCATTCGATGAGATTGTTATAGTGTAGCACATTTTTCACTTTCGGGTCTTTTTTATCTGCAAAAGAAGAGAACATATTAGAGCAGTTGGCTGTATAAGATTGTCGTGTCATCAAGAAGTACCAATATCATTCGCTCATATGATAGGGTTGGCTGGCTAGTGATATTTTTTCACTCTCTCTCTCTCTCTCTCTCTCTCTCTCTCTCTCCTCTCATTTACCTAGGAGCACGTGAAGAGCTTGGGCATTTGTTGCCTTCCACTATGTGGCCGATACCATATTTCTCAAAAGTATGCCACACAATACGCATTGATGTCAAATCAAAAGATTTTGGCACGGCTCTCGCGATGTGAGAGAGTTGGCACCGCTGCGCACACAGACCCACATGTATGAACAAATCAATCAAACCAACTACACTAGCGTCTCACTCTCCCAAACAAGTGTTTTCTTATTGCCTCGGTCCTCTCTCTCTCCTACGCAAGTGTTCTTTCATTGCGTGAGTTAATTTGGCACCGGAGCAAACTAGGTGATCCAGATTGGGGCACCAGGTGAGCAATGGAGGGGCATCGATGTCAAATGCATCACAAGTGAATTTGGGACGTGTTTTGGCCTACATAGTGGAGGGCCGTTATAGCCCACTTTTGTACTACCTCTTATTTAGTATAAAATTTTGACCATAGTTTTTACCTAAGAAAATGCCAATGCATGTCACTAAAAATTATACCATTGAAATTATGTTCAAATACGAATCCAACGATATAGTTCTTAGTGACATGCATTAACATTTTGTCAGTTAAATCTATGGTCAAATTTTGATACTACAAAATAGGAAGAGTAAACTAGGACGGAGGTAGTACTTGCTCTTAGGGTAACCATAGAGTTACTAGTCTAACTTACTTTCCATTATGACTAGCCTAGGCTACTATAGTAGTACAACAAAAAAATGATGCAGGTGATCACGTGAGAAAAAAATACTAAAAAACATTTCTTTTGGTGCAGTGCGTGTAGTTTTGAACACTACACTTGTCATTGTAATTTGGGAAAAATATGAAAAAAATTGAGCTGCATTGTGATTACCGTTTACTAATAGGAAAGAAGTTTCACCTTGATGAGTAGCTTCTCCATGCACGAAAAGCATGTCAGGAATCCAACAACTTGATCCAGATTGGGGCCGATAGATTTTATGGCCAAGATCTTCACTGTGCGCATAAACTGGGTCAAGCTTGTGGGAATCATTTTTTGGAAGACGGTCGTAAATTCATCAAGAAGAAATTTAAAAATGTGAATTTCAAGAAGACAGAGAAGAAGATGAGTGATGTACCTGAATGTTCACGGGTCCAATAAAGAGTTCGGAGAATTTGGCAGACGAGTACACCAACACTGTCAATTTTGGCGCGTCAATGACCCTGATTTTTGTTGGACCTTCTAGATCCGATACAAGCAATCTCTCAAGGAAAGGCGCATTCTCAATGACCATAATGTGGAACAGCTGGAGTGATCTCTTCCCAATTGATGTCTTGTTACGGGGCAAGCAAGACACATAAATCCATCGGAGATTCGTCGAGGCGATGTGGAGGCTAATGAACCTGTGGATCTGCTCAAGACGAAGGTACTCGGGCGCAGTACACCTGCGGAGCAGGTGCTCCATAGACTTCTTCGAGATGACAATGTCGAAGAGGTGGAGCTGCTTGAGTTGAGTCAGAAGAAGGGCGGGTGCGGCATTAATCTGGGGAAGATAGCAGGGGATCTAGGGCGGGGTATAAGAACCACTCGTCGAACTTGGTTTGGACCTTGCAGTTGGTATTGAAGGGCTGGCCCAGGGTGCAATAAAAGGATCTTGGAGACTGCGGCCATGCGCTTGCAATCCCCGTCGTAGAGGCAGTTGTCGATGTTGAGGTTGAGGGGGCCGTAGCTCCAGAGGGGGCGCCATCGCTGGGAGAGCAGGGCAGTCCGCACGGCAGATTTGGTGGGGAGGAGGCCGATGATGACGAGCAGCATGTCGTCGGGGAGGCTGCTGATGAAGGCCAGGCTCGCCGGATGTGGTTTTGGCGCGAGCCACCTCCGCTTGTTGGCTTCCTCGCCGTCCATCTCAACCGGCAGCGACGCCGGTGTACACGTGTGCTGGTGTGTGTTGTGTGCTGGGTGTGCGCGAGTGCGTCCTTCTGTGCATGCCGCCGTGTAGTGGAGAATTGTGTGCGAGTGCGTCCTTCACGCAGAAGAAGTGTGTCCTCAATGCGCCCTCGATTTACTAGCGTGCGGGGTGGTACCCCGAGTGCTTTCAACTTTGTATACTTCACCGCCTGTCAGATGGGCCTCTAGTTTACTTATTTTCACCCACTGCCACATGGGCCAACACACGAAGATAGAGAACACGAGTTGACAAGGCAGCATGTGGACTGGTTGACCGGTCAACTAAATAATATACGGAGCTATACGCTGACACAGTGAGCGTATAATCCGTCGGTATAGAGAGCTCAAGTGAGAGGGGAGGCCCGTGAGAGATAGCAGAGAGAGAGAGAGAGAGCTATTCCCTCTGCTGGATAATGTAGTTCCAACATTTTTTTAAAGTCAAACTTTTTAAACTTTGACCAAGTTTATAAAGAAATTACTTATAACTACAATATCAAAGATAAATGATAGTATGAAGTAAGTACATGTTGTGATGAATCTAATGATCGTTCCAGATGTAAATGTTTTTCTCCACATATACCTGGTCAAACTTTTCTGAGGTTTGACTTTTCAAAGCATCCATATGCTTATGGACGTGAGAGAGTCCCTAACTAGAGAGAGAGAGAGAGAGAGAGAGAGAGTGAAACACAAAGCGTGAGTGAAAAAAGTGTGTGTGCGTGTGTGAAAGAGACATGGACAACACACGATAAAAGTAGAGAAAAGGTGTGTGTGTCTTATGCAAACATATCACACATGCATCTTCGACAATGGAAGCAAGGTGAGGAGATAGTGTGTGGTTGTTTGCAACCGAGAGAGAAAGACCCCTAGCACGTGGCCAAGAGGGGTCTGACAAACAAGGGAGAGAGGTCGAGAGAGATATACAGAGAAAATGCAGACATGGGGAGGAGAGAGTGTATGTTAGTCATAGAGAGATCCCCTGGAGATCATGATGGGACTACATGGGTGGGAGATCGAGTGACAAGGTGTGTGCGCGATAGAAGATACCCCGAGAGATATCGAGATAGACGTATAGATGGAAGGAGACAATACGTGTGTTCCTGATGGCTAGTGAGAGATAATCATACTTGGGGGGGGGGGCGGAGTGCTTGCGCCTATGATGGAGTGAGGGACTATGGTACATGCGGGGCCGGGGTGCGTGTCACATAGAGAGAGAACAAGGGCGGAGAGTGTTGGATGGGTCTATATGTATAGAGCGAGCGAGACATGTGTATGTGTAACATTAGATCATCATTGCATGTCATAATTTATTGCATTTTGGTTGATCCTAGAAATTCTAAGCAACTCAAGGACCCGCGAAGAGAGTTGGGGATTTTGTTATTTTCATATTTGAGTTTTCTCAACTTTTGAAAAGAGGATCATTTGGTTTTAATTATTTTCTCTTCAAATATTTCTCTTATGAAAATAAAAGAGAGGGGATAAAATGACTTCTCCAAAATAAAGAAATATTGGAGGAAAAATATTAAAATCAAATAAGATTTTTATTCAGAGTTTTATTGCTATTTTATTTGAATTAGGGAAAAAATTGTGTTTTTCAAAACTGCATTAGAGGCCCAAATAAATGTTCGCCTTGTCCGCTATATTTTTAGAGGACGGGGAAATTTTATTTTAGCATTTTTGAAGTCCGTTTAGTATTTCTTTTATATGTTTTTCTGCGCGTCGATTATTTTAAAAAAAGGTAACCGACCTACCGGCCCGTGTCCGCCTAGGACACCGACCCGGACGACCCTTTATGAGGCCGAGGCCCACGACCACACAGCCACCCGCCAGTCCCGCCGATGCCGCCGTTCCCAGCCGCCGCCGCGACGCCGCCGCCCCACGGAGCCACCGCACCCCGCCGCCGCACCACCCCGCCACCGGAGCCCCGCCGCTGCCTCGACCCCGCTGGAGCCTGCCACTGCCGCCAGACCTCGCCGGAGGTACTCGACGCCGACGCCGCCGTTCGTCGTTTTTTTCAGAAAACCGTTCCTTTTTTTAAAACCTAGATTCTTTTTTAAAATAGTAGATCCGTTCAGTTTTTCCAGTTTAGTTAAATACCGAACGTTCTGTTTAATCAACTTGAACACGATTTTGGTACTATAAAATTTGACTTTAGTCCCGATTAGCAAACGGATCTTGTTTCTTTCGCAGTTTGAGTTTCGTTGCTTCGTTTGATTTGGTTCTTTTTGCAAACCGGAGTTCTTTAGATGAACTTTCTTGTTAGATCTCTTATTTGAGTTTTACTCGTGCTTCTAGTTGAGTGCTTATTGTATGCTTTGTTTGTTGGCGATAGAGTACCTGGAGTGCGAAGCGTGCTACTACGAGTCTCTAGGTTTTGCGGATCATCAGCAAGGCAAGTAACACTTTGACATACCTCTTTACTACCCTCTTTTATTGCATTAGATCAACCCTCAAACATTGCATGGTTAGGATCTGATTAACATGTGGGTTTTGGAAAGTAGATGAGGTAGAACCCATTGTCCTGTTTTTTATCAAACCTTTGGGAGTTACTTCTACGTTATGCTTATATTACTATGCTATGCTTGTAGACGTGGATTGGGTGAGTGTATCCATGACAGATGTGAGTATTGTTAATTAATGGTTAACTTAAGGTGGCTACTTAAATACACATCTGGATGGATTGCTTGAGGCACCCTAGAGTACGTAGTGGTTGTCAGGGCACCTGGAGAATCCAGTGTATTCCTAGGATATCCCGGAGTACCCGTGTGATCATCCTACGGTCCGCCACCCAGGCTCAAAGGGATCATAAGATTATTCATGCTAGAAACTTCCGTGTGCGGCCACAAGCCAATATGGGCTCTGGCATAGTTGAGTAAGTTGCGTGAAGCTCTTGAAGAGGTAGACTAGCCGATGTAGTGGGTTGTAGGTGGTACTTTCTACCCAGAGTAGGGAGTTAATGCTTCAGAAAGACTGTGTCTCGAATCTCCGACCATGGATGTGTTTGAGTCTTGTGGGGAAAAGTGCACAAACCTCTGTAAGGTGTACAAACTAATCATGGTTAGCCATGTCCCGGTTATGGATGTTTTGAGTATCTGGTTCTTGGATTATCATGTTGATCTCATCACTCTAAATTAATTTAATTGGGTTAATGATGATGTTTAATTGGGATTGAGTTGGAGGAACCTTCTCAATGTTTAACAACCACCATGATAGTTAAATAAAATTTATTCCTTTGTCGTAGGGAAAAATTGGCTTTATGCAAAACTGTAACCATAGAGCATTCCACCAGCCATATATGCATGTAGTGATAGAAATTATTCTGTTCATTACTCTATGTGTTACATTGCCAGCATATTCCATGTGCGGACCCATTTTCGGATGCAACGTTTCGTGTTGCAGACTTTTCAGATGACGAGTAAGGTTCCATAGGTTGTTGTCTTGCACTCAGCTATGTCGTTGGAGTTGATGGACTCACTTTATCTTCCAAGCCTTCCGCTGTTATCATTTTTAGATGGCCTTAAGCCATATTTTTGTAATAAGTTCTCTTTTGGAGACATTTGATGTAATAAGTGTGTGATTGCTACTCTGTTATAAATCCTCAAGTATTGTGTATGTTAGCATTACCAATCCAGGGATGACACTGATGCATAGAGATCAGACTGTTTGAGGTCTGGTCGCTACAAGATGGTATCAGAGCACACGCTGACTGTAGGACACGACCACTAAACTAGAACCATAGGTCACTCTTCTCTTCTCATTGCTGACTCCTCTCCCTTTTCTACTTTATAGGATGGCGGATGCAAGGAACAAATTCACACAGCCAGATGAAGATACACCTTTTGGATGACACTTTTAGGAAGTTACTAGGTACCTGAACATCGAAATACCAAGCTTCACCGGACCTACATCGCCACTTTACCAGAAGAGGAGCATTGGATGATTCAAGTTCAAGTTCCAGGAAGAACGTTCAAGCCAGTCACTGAGCCCATAGAGTTTTCCTTTGATGCACCAACCTGGAGTCTAGGAAAGAGCATGGCAGCGCACATCACCATGGGACGCATTGGAGAAGTTTACCACAAGAATCTCAAGGATACTATCTACCAGATTTTTGGGCGCCGAGATGAGCAATGGGAGATGATCAGCACTAGGAGGGATAGGTCCATTGCAGCTTTTATCCAGGAATTAAACCAGCACATTCAACGCCAGGAGAACCAGATGTGTGCAGGCATGATAGATCTGAAGAAGGAAATGACCAGGATCACAGAGCTGGAGGACGAACTCAAGTATACACGCGATGGATATGAGGAGGAAATGACGATACTCGTGGAGAAGAATGACGACCTAACAAGGAAGCTAGGAGTATTCATGGGAGACCCTACGCCAGGAGGAGAAGACGACGATTCCGCTTGTCCGAATAACTACATCATCATCGACGACACCGACTCGGACCCCGACGATAGCGATGATGACTATGTTGATGAAGCTGGAGAAGATATCATGGAGTCTTCCACCGATTAAAACTTCTAGTCAACCACCATATCAGTAGTAGTATTCCCCCATGTATATAGTATAGTCTGAGCACTTTTGTAACGATAGTTAGACCGCTTGTATGCCCTTGTTTGAATTGATTGAAGTGATATGATTGTGTTTGTCTCATGTGCATATGGGTAGTGTTTTCCCTCTAGACCTCATTCTATTCTATTTCTCACCTTTTCTAAACCCATCAGATGCCTCCGAGACGCGACAATCGATTTGCTTTCCTGCCGGAGCTCACTCAGTTGATCCAGCAGCAGCTTGCCTTGATATAGATACTAGTCTAGAATCAGAACCAGGGGAACAACAACAACAACCCACCACCACCACCACCACCTGTTGATCACTTAGCCCGTTTCTTAAGGCTGAATCCGCTGGTGTTCTCTAGTAGCACCGAGCCGATTGTTGCAAATGATTGGCTCCGCAAGATTGGAAGGGAGTTGACCACTGCAGGATGCAAAGATGCGGAGAGAGTGCATTTTGCCGCACATCAGCTTGATGGACCCACAACATCATGGTGGGAGAATTTCACAGCCACTTACCCCATCGACACTGTCACATGGGACCAGTTCCAGTAGGCTTTTCGCACTACCCATGTTTCAGCTAGAGCTATGGCCATGAAGAAGCGCGAGTTTCACAACTTGCACCAAGGAGGACGCGCACTGGGCCAGTATGTGGATGATTTTAGTAAGTTAGCATGTTATGCCCCAAACGATGTTGCTATAGATGCAGCTAAGCAGGAGAGTTTCTGGAAGGACTGAATGATGAGCTGAGCATGCAGTTGATGGTGGCAACCTTCAACAACTACCAGGAGTTGGTGGATAGAGCTCTCATGATTGTAGGGAAGCAGCAGCAGATAGACAACCACAAGAGGAAGTATGGACAAGGGAAGTACAACTCAGGAGCTCAGCAGAGGCCCCATTTTACCTCGAACTCGGGAGGACACATTCACCATAACCATGGAGGACATAATTCCAATGGAGGGAGTTTGCATAACCATAGCGGCCCCAAGAATGGATATGGGAATGGAGGAAGCAAAAGCCAGAACCGTTCCAACCCAGCAACGCCCGCCAAGAAGGATCTAAGTCACATTACTTGTTTTAAGTGCGGGAAGAATGTACATTACACCACGGAGTGTTCTGAAGCAAAGAATGGAAATGGCAATGGAAGCTCTGGGAAGAAGCCCAACCCTTTCAACATGGGACAAGTGAACCACGTTAGCATGGAGGAGGTTGAAGCGCAACCCGATGCAGTAATAGGTAAGTTTTTAGTTAAGTCATTTACTGCAATCGTTCTTTTTTATACTGGTGCATCGCATTCATACATATCAAGGGGATTTGTGGATAAGTTTAACCTACCAACCCAAGCCCTTAGGTCACCCATGTTAGTAACCTCGCCAGGAGCAGAGTATATGGCTAACCTATGGTGTGATCGGTTACCATTAAGGATTGGTAACTACGTGTTCCCCTCGGACCTAATAGTATTGGAGTCACAAGGACTGGATGTAATATTAGGCATGGATTGGTTATCGAAGTATGGAGGGAACATTGACTACGCCAGCAAGTCGATTTTGCTCACGACCCCAGAAGGAAGAAGGGTTAAGTATGTATCCCGGCATGTGTCGAAGAGGACTCGAGTGAATTCCTTGTCAGGAGTTGTACAGGAGGAAGTACCAGTGGTGAAGGATTTCTCTGATGTATTTCCAGAGGACTTGCCAGGCATGCCATCGGATAGAGACATTGAGTTTTTGATTGAGCTTTTGCCAGGCACAGTGCCAATATCGAAGAGACCGTATTGGATGCCCGCAAAGGATTTGGAGGAAATTAAGAAGCAGGTTAAGGAGTTACTAGATAAAGGCTATATTCGCCCAAGTTCATCGCCTTGGGTATCACTAATACTTCTAGTGGAGAAGAAGGATAGACTATTGAGAATGGTTGTTGATTATTGAGGGTTGAACGAAGTGACCATCAAGAACAAGTACCCATTGCCGATGATCAATGATTTGTTTGACCAGTTGCAAGGAGCTAAAGTATTTTCCAAGGTCGATCTGCGATCAGGATATCACCAGCTGAAGATTTGAGAGCAAGATATACCTAAGACAGCTTTTACCATAAGGTACGGGCTATATGAGTATACCATAATGACATTTGGTCTGACTAACGCGCCTACATATTTCATGAATATGATGAACAAGGTATTTATGGAGTTTTTGGATAAGTTTGTCATGGTGTTCATTGATGATATATTGGTCTACTCGAAGAATGAAGATGAGCATAAGGAGCATTTGCGTTTGGTACTTGGGAAGCTCAGAGAACATCAGTTGTATGCCAAGTTCAGCAAGTGTGAGTTTTGGTTGAAGGAAGTTGGAATCCTCGTACATGTTATATATCCGGAGAAGGAATAGCAGTAGAGCCCACCAAAGTTGTCACTATGTCAAATTGGGAAGCACTCACATCAGTTGGAGAGATCCGGAGTTTTCTTGGACTCGCAAGATACTACAGAAGGTTCATTGAGAATTTCTCGAAGATTGCAAAGCCCATAATGGAGTTGTTGAAGAAGGACACCAAGTTCAAATGGACTGAGGAATGTGAGGTCAGTTTTTAGGAGTTGAAGAAACGTTTGGTTGCAGCCTCAGTGTTGATTCTTCCAGATCAACGCAAGGATTATCAAGTGTATTGCGACGCTGCTCGTCGAGGACTTGGAGCAGTGCTTATGCAGGAGGGAAGAGTTGTTTCTTATGCCTCACGATAGCTTAAACCCCACGAGTTGAATTATGCTACACACGATTTGGAGTTAGCAGCCGTAGTGCATGCATTGAAGACATGGAGTCATTTTCTCATTGGAAATCATTGTAAGGTGTACACGGATCACAAGAGTTTGAAGTATATCTTCACGTAGAAGGAGTTGAATCTCAGGCAGAGGAGATGGTTGGAGCTCATGAAGGATTATGATATGAAGTTGCACTATCATCCCGAAAAGGCTAACGTAGTAGCCAATGCATTGAGTCGCAAGAGTCACGTCAATACACTCATGACCGGAGGATTACCCAAGGAGTTAGCAGAGGATATTCGCGAACTATGTTTGGAAATAGTTCCGAGAGGCTATGTAGCAGCATTGGAAATTCAGCGTACCTTGATGGATAAGATTAGAGAAGCTCAAAAGACGGACAAGGAGATTGCCTAGATAAAGGAAAGGATGAGCCAAGGAAAGGCTAAACGATTTCGTGAGGATGAGCACGATACCTTATGGTTTGAGGACCGCATATATGTGCCTAATCCGAGATCAGGAAGTTGATTCTGTAGGAGGCCCATGATTTGCCATATTCGATTCACCCAGGAAATACCAAAATGTATCTGGATTTGAAGGACAGTTTCTAGTGGACCGGAATGAAGAAGGATATTGCTGAGTATGTAGCAGTTTGTGATGTATGTCAGAGAGTGAAGGCAGAGCATCAGAAGCCAGCAGGATTGCTACAGCCATTACTGATACCCGAATGGAAGTGGGATAAGCTAGGCATAGATTTTATCATGGGATTGCCCAGGACTCGTTCAGACTATGACTCGATTTGGGTTGTAGTCGATCGGTTGACGAAGGTAGCTCATTTCATCCCAGTAAAGACCACTTACACCAGTGCTAACTTGGCACAGATATACATGGCCATGATCGTATGTCTGCATGGAGTTCTAAGGACCATTGTATCAGACAAAGGAACCCAGTTTACCTCAAAGTTTTGGAATCAGTTGCACGAGACTTTGGGTACCAGGCTAGAGTTTAGTACAGCCTTTCATCCACAGATAGATGGACAGACCGAGAGAGTCAATCAGATTCTGGAGGACATGTTGAGAGCTTGTGCGCTAGATTATGGATCTAGTTGGGACGACAATTTTCCGTATGCAGAGTTCTCTTACAATAACAGCTATCAAGCCAGTTTGAAGATGGCCCCTTCGAAGCCTTGTACGGAAGGAGGTGCAGGACACCGTGGCTATGGGATGAAGTTGGAGACCGTCAGTTGTTTGGACCAGATTTTATTAAGGAGTCTGAAGAGAAGGTTAAGTTGATTCGCGATAGACTCAAGGTAGCCCAGTCCAGGCAGAAGAGCTATGCGGATTCTAAATGCAAGGAGACTGTTTACGAAGTCGGAGACAGAGTTAATCTTCGTGTCTCCTCACTTCAAGGAGTTAAGCATTTTGGAGTTAAAGGAAAGTTAGTGCCACGTTTTGTGGGACCATACAAAGTTTTGGAGCGTGTGGGAGAAGTTGCTGAAAAGTTGGAATTGCCAGAAGGATTGTCAGGAGTTCATGATGTGTTCCATGTTTCCCAGTTGAAAAAGTGCCACGCAGAGATGGCTGATAATCCTCTAAGAGATACAGTGCCACCGGAAGCGATTCAGTTGGATAGCGATTTGACCTATGACAAGAAACCAGTGAAGATTCTCGAGTTTGCCAGCCGAGTCACACGCAGTAAGGTTACCAAGTTCTGCAAAGTTTAGTGGAGCCACCATACCGAGGATGAAGCCACCCGAGAACGAGAGGAAGACCTACGGAAGGACCACCCGCACCTATTTTCTAGCCAACACGAATCTCGAGGGCGAGATTCATCTTTAGGGGGGTAGGTTTGTAACATCCCAAATTTTCAATTTGGAATGTTATACTTTAGATCATCATTGCATGTCATATTTTATTGCATTTTGGTTGATCCTAGAAATTCTAAGCAACTCAAGGACCCACGGAGAGAGTTGGGGATTTCGTTATTTTCATATTTGAGTTTTCTCAAAATTTGAAAAGAGGATCATTTGATTTTAATTACTTTCTCTTCAAATATTTCTCTTATGAAAATAAAAGAGAGAGAATAAAATGACTTCTCCCAAATAAAGAAATATTGGAGGAAAAAATCAAATAAGATTTTTATTCAGAGTTTTATTGCTATTTTATTTGAATTAGGAAAAAATTGCATTTCTCAAAATTGCACTAGAGGCCCGAATAAATGTTCAACTTGTGTGCTATATTTTTAGAGGACGGGGAAAATTTATTTTAGGATTTTTGAAGTCTGTTTAGTATTTCTTTTATTTGTTTTTCTGCATGTCGGATTTAAAAAAAAAGGGTAACTGACCTACCGGGCCGTGTCCGCCTGGGACACCGACCCGGCCAGCCCTTTAAGAGGCCGAGGCCTGTGACCCTGCAGCCACCCGACAGTCCCGCCTCCGCCGGCAGCCACCGGCAACCGTCGTTCCCCGCCGCCGCCGCGACGCCGCCGCCCCGCGGAGCCACCACACCACCCCAACACCGGAGCCCCGCCACCGGAGCCGCCCGCCGCCGCCTCGATCCAGCTGGAGCCCGCCACCACCGCCGGACCTCGCTGGAGGTACTCAACGTTGCCGCCGTCGTTCGTCCTTTTTTTTCAGAAAACCATTCGTTTTAAAAAAAACCTAGATTGATTTTTTTTAAAGATTAGATCGGTTCGGTTTTTCCGGTTTAGTTAAATAGCGGACGTTCGTCCGTACGTTCGTTTTAGCGAACGGTGTTCATCCGTTAGCCGCAGACCGCGAGCGTTCGTTTGTTAGCCTGTTCGTGGGTTTTTCTTTTTCCAGGGTTTTCTCGTGATTATTTTCGATCGCGATTTCTGCCCTGATCTTCGTTTTAGTTTATCTTTTCGCTTGTTTATCGGAATCAGGTGATTCAAGCGCCTAGATCTTCGTCTCGAAGCCCTCTTTCTGTTTAGTAAATTTGAAAAAGATTTTGGTACTATAAAATTTGACTTTAGTCCAGATTAGTAAACGGATCTTGTTTCTTTCGTAGTTTGAGTTTCGTTGCTTCGTTTGATTTGATTCTTTTTGCAAACCGGAGTTCTTTAGTTGAAATTTCTGGTTAGATTTCTTATTTGAGTTTTACCCGTGCTTCTAGTTGAGTGATTATTGTATGATTTGTTTGTTTGCGATAGAGTACCCAGAGTGCGAAGCGTGCTGCTATGAGTCTCTAGGTTTTGCGGATCATCAGCAAGGTGATACGTCTCCAACGTATCTATAATTTTTCATTGCTCCATGCTACTTTATCTACTGTTTTGGACTGTATTGTGCTTTATTTTCCACTTTTATATTACTTTTGGGACTAACCTATTAACCGGAGGCCCAGCCCAGAATTGTTGTTTTTTGCCTTTTTTAGTATTTCGAAGAAACAGAATATCAAATGGAGTCCAAACGGAATGAAACCTTCGGGATCATGATTTTCCAACCGAACGTGACCCAGGAGACTTGGACCCTACTCCAAGCAGTGCCCGAGGAGGTCACGAGGGTGGAGGGCGCCCCCCCTGGGCGCGCCCCCCTACCTCGTGGGCTCCTCGGAGCTCCACCGACGTACTCCTTCCTCCTATATATACCTATGTATCCCCGAACAATCATAACAGGAGCCAAAAACCTAATTCCACCGCCGCAACCTTCTGTCTCCACGAGATCCCATCTTGGGGCCTGTTCCGGAGCTCCACTGGAGGGGGCATCCACCATGGAGGGCTTCTACATCATCACCATAGCCTCTCCGATGAAGTGTGAGTAGTTTACTTCAGACCTTCGGGTCCATAGCTAGTAGCTAGATAGCTTCTTCTCTCTTTTTGGAACACAATACAATGTTCTCCCCCTCTCTCGTGGAGATCTATTCAATGTAATCTTGTTTTTGCGGTGTGTTTGTTGAGACCTATGAATTGTGGGTTTATGATCCAGTATTATCTATGGAAAATATTTGATTCTTATCTGAATTCTTTTATGTATGATTGAGTTAGCTTTGCAAGTCTCTTCGAATTATCTTTTTGGTTTGGCCAACTAGATTGGTAGTTCTTGCAATGGGAGAAGTGCTTAGCTTTGGGTTCAATCTTGCGGTGTCCTTACTCAGTGACAGAAAGAGTTGCAAGGCACGTATTGTATTGTTGCCATCGAGGATAACAAGATGGGTTTTTTATCATATTGCATGAATTTATCCCTCTACATCATGTCATCTTGCTTACGGTGTTACTCTGTTTTTACTTAATACTCTAGATGCATGCTGGATAGCGGTCGATGAGTGGAGTAATAGTAGTAGATGCAGAATCGTTTCAATCTACTTGTTTTGGACGTGATGCCTATATACATGATCACTTCCTAGATATACTCATAAATATGCTCAATTCTGTCAATTGCTCAACAGTAATTTGTTCACCCACTTTAGAATAGTTATGCTCTTGAGAGAAGCCACTAGTGAAACCTATGGCCCCCGGGTCTATTGTCATCATATCAATCTATATCACTTTATTTACTTGCTTTGTTTTTACTTTGCCTTTACTTTTTACTTTGCATCTATCTATCAAAAATACCAAAAATATTATCTCTATCAGATCTCACTCTCGTAAGTGACCGTGAAGGGATTGACAACCCCTAAGCGTTGGTTGCGAGTTGCTATCGTTTTGTGTAGGTACAAGGGACTTGTGTGTGGTCTCCTACTGGATTGATACCTTGGTTCTCAAAAACTGGGGGAAATACTTACGCTACTTTACTGCATCATCCTCTCCTCTTCGGGGAAATCCAATGCAGTGCTCAAGAGGTAGCACAAGGCAATTAACACTTTGATCATACCCCTTTACTACCCAGTTTTATTGCATTATATCAACCCTTAAACATTGCATGGTTAGGATCTGATTAACATGTGGGTTTTGGGAAGTAGATGAGGTAAAACCTATTGTCCTGCTTTTTATCAAACATTTGGGAGTTACTTCTACGTTATGCTTATATTACTATGCTATGTTTGTAGACGTGGATTGGATGAGTGTATCCATGACAGATGTGAGTATTGCTAATTAATGGTTAACTTAAGGTGGCTACTTAAATACACATCTGGGTGGATTGGTTGAGGCACCCTGGAGTACCGAGTGGTTGTTAGGGCACCTGGAGAATCCAGTGTTGTCCTAGGATATCCCGGAGAACCCGTGTGATCATCCTACGGTCCGCCACCCAGGCTCAAAGGGATCATAAGATTATTCATGCTAGAAACTTCCGTGTGCAGCCAGAAGCCAGTATGGGCTCTGGCACAGTTGAGTAAGTTGCGTGAATCTCTTGAAGAGGTAGACTAGCAGATGTAGTGGGTTTTAGGTGGTACAGTCTACCCAGAGTAGAGAGTTAATGCTTCAGAAAGACAGTGTCTCGAATCTCTGACCATGGATGTGTTCTTGTGGGAAAAAGTGGCAAACCTCTGCAAAGTGTACAAACCAATCATGGTTAGTCATGTCCCCGGTTATGGATGTTTTGAGTATCTGGTTCTTGGATTATCATGTTGATCTCATCACTCTAAATTAATTTGATTTGGTTAATGATGATGTTTAATTGGGATTGAGTTGGAGGAGCCTTCCCAAAGTTTAACAACCACCATGATAGTTAAATAAAATTTATTCCTTTGTCATAGGGAAAAATTGGCTTTATGCAAAACTATAACCATAGAGCTTTCCACCAGCCATATATCATGTAGTGATAGCAATTATTATGTTCATTGCTCTATGTGTTACATTGCCAGCATATTCCATGTGCTGATCCATTTCGTGCTGTAATGTTTCATGTTGCAAACTTTTCAGACAACGAGTAAGGTGCCATAGGTTGTTGTCTTTCACTCAGCTATGCCGTTGGCGTTCATGGACTCACTTTATCTTCCAAGCCTTCCGCTGTTATCGTTTTTAGATGTCCTTAAGCCATATTTTTGTAATAAGTTCTCTTTTGGAGACATTTGATGTAATAAGTGTGTGATTGCTACTCTGTTATAAATCCTCAAGTATTGTGTGTGTCAGCATTACCGATCTAGGGATGACACTGATGCATAGAGATCAGACTGTTTGAGGTCTAGTCGCTACAAGATGGTATCAGAGCACACGCTGACTGTAGGACATGACCACTAAACTAGAACCATAGGTCACTCTTCTCTTCTCATTTCTGACTCCTCTCCCTTTTCTAGTTTATAGGATGGCGGATGCAAGGAACAAATTCACACAGTCGGATGAAGATACACCTTTTGGACGACACTTTTAGGAAGTTACTAGGTACCTGAACATCAGAATACCAAGCTTCCCCGGGACCTACATCGCCACTTTACCAGAAGAGGAGCGTGGGATGATTTGAGTTCAAGTTCCAGGAAGAACGTTCAAGCCAGTCACTGAGCCCATAGAGTTTTCCTTTGATGCACCAACCTGGAGTCTAGGAAAGAGCATGGTAGCGCACATCACCATGGGACGCATTGGAGGAGTTTACCACAAGGATCTCAAGGATACTATCTACCAGATTTGTGAGCGTCGAGATGAGAAATGGGAGATGATCAGCACCAGGAGGGATAGGTCCATTGCAGCTTTTATCCAGGAGTTAAACCAGCACATTCGACATCAGGAGAACCAGATGTGCGCAGGCATGATAGATCTGAAGAAGGAAATGACCAGGATCATGGAGCTGGAGGAAGAACTCAAGCTACACGCGATGGATATGAGGAGGAAATGACGATACTCGTGGACAAGAATGACGACCTAACAAGGAAGCTAGGAGTATTCATGGGAGATCCCGCGCCATGAGGAGAAGACGACGATTCCACTTGTTCGAAGAACTACATCATCATCGACGACACCGACTCGGACCCTGACGATAGCGATGATGACTATGTTGATGAAGCTGGAGAAGATATCATGGAGTCTTCCACCGATTAAAACTTCTAGTCAACCACCATATCAGTAGTAGTATTCCCCCATGTATATAGTATAGTCTGAGCACTTTTGTAACGATAGTTAGACCGCTTGTATGCCCTTGTTTGAATTGATTGAAGTGATATGATTGTGTTTGTCTCATGTGCATATGGGTAGTGTTTTGCCGCACATCAGCTTGATGGACCCGCAATATCATGATGGGAGAATTTCACAGCCACTTACCCCATCGACATTGTCACATGGGACAAGTTCCAGCAGGCTTTTCGCACTACCCATGTTTCAGCTAGAGCTATGGCCATGAAGAAGCGCGAGTTTCGCAACTTGCGCCAAGGAGGACGCACAGTGGGCCAGTATGTGGATGATTTTAGTAAGTTAGCATGTTATGCCCCAGACGACGTTGCTACAGATGCAGCTAAGCAGGAGAGTTTCTGGAAGGACTGGATGATGAGCTGAGCATGCAGTTGATGGTGGCAACCTTCAAGAACTACCAGGAGTTGGTGGATAGAGCTCTTATGATTGAAGGGAAGCAGCAGTAGATAGACAACGGCAAGAGGAAGTATGGACAAGGGAAGTACAATTCGGGAGCTCAGCAGAGGCCCCGTTTTACCCCGAAGTCGGGAGGACACATTCACCATAACCATGGAGGCCATAATTCCAATGGAGGGAGTTCAGATAACCATAGCGGCCCCAAGAATGGAAATGGGAATGTAGGAAGCAACGGCCAGAACCGTTCCAACCCAGCAACGCCCGCCAAGAAGGATCTAAGTCACATTACTTGTTTTAAGTGCAGGAAGAATGTACATTACGCCATGGAGTGTTCTGAAGCAAAGAATGCAAATGGAAATGGAAGCTCTGGGAAGAATCCCAACCCTTTCAACAGGGGACAAGTGAACCACGTTAGCGTGGAGGAGGTTGAAGCGCAACCCGATGTAGTAATAGGTAAGTTTTTGGTTAAGTCATTTACTGCAATCGTTCTTTTTGATACTGGTGCATCACATTCATACATATCAATAGAAAGACTGTGTCTCGAATCTCTGACCATGGATGTGTTTGAGTCTTGTGGGGAAAAGTGCACAAACTTCTGTAGAGTGTACAAACTAATCATGGTTAGCTGTGTCCCCGGTTATGGACGTTTTGAGTATCTGGTTCTTGGATTATCATGTTGATCTCATCACTCTAAATTAATTTGATTGGGTTAATGATGATGTTTAATTGGGATTGAGTTGGAGGAACCTTCTCAATGTTTAACAACCACAATGATAGTTAAATAAAATTTATTCCATTATCGTAGGGAAAAATTGGCTTTATGCAAAACTGTAACCATAGAGCTTTCCACCAGCCATATATGCATGTAGTGATAGCAATTATTCTGTTCATTACTCTATGTGTTACATTGCCAGCATATTCCATGTGCTGACCCGTTTCGGGCTGCAACGTTTTATGTTGCAGACTTTTCAGACAACGAGTAAGGTGCCATAGGTCGTTGTCTTCCACCCAGCTATGCCGTTGGAGTTCATGGACTCACTTTATCTTCCAAGCCTTCCGCTGTTATCATTTTTAGATGGCCTAAAGCCATATTTTTGTAATAAGTTCTCTTTTGGAGACATTCGATGTAATAAGTGTGTGATTGATACTCTGTTATAAATCCTCAAGTACTGTGCGTGTCAGCATTACCGATCCAGGGATGACACTATGCATAGAGATCAGACTGTTTGAGGTTTAGTCGCTACGGTATGTGTGAACCAGGGATATATAAAGTTTGAGAGAGATAGAGGAGCCCCGGTAAGGCTGAGTGGTGCGTCAGATAGCTAAGAGGGGGAAAGAGATATTCCATCTGCTCGATAATGCAGTGCATGTAAATTTTTTAGAAGTCAAACTTTGGATACTTTGATCAGGTTTATGCAAATGTTATTTATATCTACAATACCAAAGATACATCATATGAAACTACATCTCATGGTGAATCTAATGGTATATGTTTGCCGTTCTAGATGTAATTGTTTTTCTCCATGTACATATGGTCAAACTTTGTGATGTTTGACTTTTCAATAGATGTATATGCTATGGACCGAAGAGAGTGCCTAAGTCGAGTGATATCAAGTGCGTGTGAAGGAGAATGAGTGAGTGTGCAAAAAGAGTATGTGTGTGAAAGAGAAAGTGACAACAAACGATAAATTAGAGAGAGTGTGTGTTTTTTTCATTTCTTACGCAAACATATCACGCATGCATCTCCGAGATAGAAAAGTGAGGCGAGGAGATACACGAAGATAGCTAGTGCGTGATTGTTTGCAACGGAGAGAGACACCCCTATAGCACATGTCCAATAGAAGTCTAGCCAACAAGGAACAAAGGTCCAGAGGGACACATGTGGAGGGAGAGATGGTGTGTTTGTGATAGAGAGATCCCCTCGAGATCGTGAGGGGACTATATGGGTGGGAGATCGAGGGAGGTGCGTGCGTGATAGAAAGATGCCCCAAGAGAAGTCGAGATAGACCATGCACATATTTGTGATGGAGTGTAAGATTAGCTATTCATATACATATAGGGGTCTGCGTGTGCCTACAATTAAGTGAGATACCATCATACTTAGCTAGCTAGGCATGAGATTGTGTGTGTGTGCGTGTGAGATGGAGAGAGAATGAGGGAGAGAGATAGAGTTTTAGATGGGTCTATCGAGTGCGAGTGAGATATGCATGTGTATGTGTGACCCAGGTAGATAGAGAGTTTGAGAGAGAGAGGGAGGGAAGAGCTCCGAGGCGACAGAGTGGTGCGGGAGAGAGTTACGGGCAACAAGCCAAGGAATTTGTGTGCGTATGATGAGTGCAACCAAGATATCTAGCTTGGACTAGAGACTTATACATAGTATGCTAGAGAGACCTATAGATGGAGTATATATGCATGCGAACTTGCTACCGCTTGAGCATGCGTTGGTTTTCCCTTGAAGAGGAAAGGGTGATGCAACAAAGTAGCGTAAGTATTTCCCTCAATTTTTGAGAACCAAGGTATCAATCCAGTAGGAGGCTACATGCAAATCCCTCGTACCTACACAAACAAATAAGAACCTTGTAACCAACGCGATAAAGGGGTTGTCAATCCCTTCACGGCCACTTGCAAAAGTGAGATATGATAGAGATAATAAGATAAATATTTTTCTATTTTTATGATATAGATTGGAAAGTAAAGATTGCAAAATAAAATAGATCGGAAACTTATATGATGGAAAATAGACCCGGGGGCCATCGGTTTCACTAGTGGCTTCTCTCAAGATTGCATAAGTATTACGGTGGGTGAACAAATTACTGTCGAGCAATTGATAGAAAAGTGCATAGTTATGAGAATATCTAGGCATGATCATGTATATAGGCATCACGTCTGCGACAAGTAGATAGAAGCGATTCTGCATCTACTACTATTACTCCACACATCGACCGCTATCCAGCATGCATCTAGAGTATTAAGTTCATAAGATTAGAGTAATGCATTAGGCAAGATGACATGATGTAGAGGGATAAACTCAAGCAATATGATATAAACCCCGTCTTTTATCCTCGATGGCAACAATACAAAACGTGCCTTGTTGCCCCTGCTTTCAATAGGAAAGGACACCGCAAGATTGAACCCAAAGCTAAGCACTTCTCCCATTGCAAGAAAGATCAATCTAGTAGGCCAAACCAAACTGATAATTCGAAGAAACTTGCAAAGATAACAAATCATACATAAAAGAATTCAAAGGAGATTCAAATATTTTTCATAGATAATCTTGATCATAAACCCACAATTCATCGGATCTCGACAAACACAACGCAAAAAGAATTACATCGAATAGATCTCCAAGAAGATCGAGGAGAACTTTGTATTGAGATCCAATGAGAGAGAAGAAGCCATCTAGCTAATAACTATGGACCCGAAGGTCTACGGTAAACTACTCACACTTCATCAGAGAGGCTATGGTGTTGATGTAGAAGCCCTCCATGATCGATTACCCCTTCGGCAGAGCGCCGGAAAAGGCCCCAGATGGGATCTCACGGGTACAGAAGGTTGCGACGGTGGAAATAGGGTTTCGTGGTGCTCCTGGTTGTTTTCAGGGTATATGAGTATATATAGGCGAAGGAAGTCGGTCAGGGGAGCCATGTGGGGCCCACAAGGGTGGGGGCGCGCCTCCCTGCCTCGTGGCCGTCTCGTTTCTTTCTTGACGTCCACTCCAAGTCTCCTAGATTGCGTTTGTTCCAAAAATATCTCTCCCGAAGGTATCATTCCGTTTGGACTCCGTTTGATATTCCTTTTCTGCAAAACACTGAAATAGGCAAAAAAACAACAATTTGGAATGGGCCTCCGGTTAATAGGTTAGTCCCAAAAATAATATAAAAGTGTATGATAAAGCCCAATAAACATCCAAAACAGATAATATAATAGCATGGAACAATCAAAAATTATAGATACGTTGGAGACGTATCAAGCATCCCCAAGCTTAATTCCTGCTCGTCCTCGAGTAGGTAAATGATAAAAATAGAATTTTTTACGTGGAATGCTACCAAGCATAATTCCCAATGTAATTTTCTTTATTGTGGCATGAATGTTCAGATCCGAAAGATTCAAGACAAAATTTTAATATTGACATAAGAGTAATAATACTTCAAGCATACTAACAAAGTAATCATGTCTTCTCAAAATAACATGGCCAAAGAAAGTTATCCCTACAAAATCATATAGTCTGGCTATGCTCTATCTTCATCACACAAAATAGTTAAATCATGCACAACCCCGGTTTCAGCCAAGCAATTGTTTCATACTTTAGTATTCTCAAACTTTTTCAATCTTCACACAATACATGAGCGTGAGCCATGGACATAGCACTATAGGTGGAATAGGATGGTGATTGTGGAGAAGACAAAAAAGGACAAGATAGTCTCACATAAACTAGGTGTATCAACGGACTATGGAGATGCCCATTAATAAATATCAAGGTGAGTGAGTAGGGATTGCCATGCAACGAATGCACTAGAGATATAAGTGTATGAAATCTCATCAAAATAAACTAAGTGGGTGTGCATCCAACTTGCTTTCTCACGAAGACCTAGGGAAATTTGAGGAAGCCCATCATTGGAATATACAAGCCAAGTTCTATAATGAAAAATTCCAACTAGCATATGAAGGTGACAACATAAGAGACTATCTATCATGAAGATCATGGTGCTACTTTGAAGCACAAGTATGGTAAAAGGATAGTAACATTGTCCCTTCTCTCTTTTTCTCTCATTTTTTCTTTTTTTTTCTTTTTTTGGTGGGCTTGTTTGGCCTTTTTTTATTTGGGCTTCTTTGGCCTCTTTTATTTTTCATAAAGTCCGGAGACTCATCCCTACTTGTGAGGGAGTCATTGATTCCATCATCCTTTCCTCACATGGGACAATGCTCTAATAATGAAGATCATCACACTTTATGTACTTACAACTCAAGAATTACAACTCAATACTCAGAACAAAATATGACTCTATGTGGATGCCTCCAGCGGTGTACCGGGATTTGCAATGAATCAAGAGTAACATGTATGAAATAATTATGAATGTTGGCTTTGCCACAAATACAATGTCAACTACATGATCATGCAAAGCAATGTGACAATGATGGAGCGTGTCATAATAAACGGAACGGTGGAAAGTTGCATGGCAATATATCTCGGAATGGCTATGGAAATGCCATAATAGGTAGGTATGGTGGCTGTTTTGAGGAAGGTATATTGTGGGTGTATGATATCGGCGAAAGTTGCGTGGCATAAGAGAGTCTAGCAATGGTGGAAGGCTGAGAGTGCGTATAATCCATGGACTCAACATTAGTCATGAAGAACTCACATACTTATTGCCAAAATCTACAAGTTATCAAAACAAAGTACTACATGCATGCTCCTATGGGAAGGGTTGGTAGGAGTTAACCATGGCGCGATCCCGACCTCCACACATAAGGAAACAATCAATACATAAATCATGCTCCAACTTCATCACATAACGGTTCACCATACGTGCATGCTACGGGAATCTCAAACTTTTAACACAAGTATTCCTCAAATTCACAACTACTCAACTAGCATGACCCTAATATTACCATCCTCATATCTCAAAACAATCATCAAGTATCAAACTTCTCATAGTATTCAATGCACTTTATATGATAGTTTTTATTATACCTATCTTGGATGCTCATCATTTTAGGACTAAAATTTTAACCAAAGCAAATTACCAAGCTATTCTAAAGGACTCTCAAAATACTATAAGTGAAGCACGAGAGATCAATAATTTCTACAAAATAAAACCACCGCCATGCTCTAAAAAGATATAAGTGCAGTAATAGAGCAAAACTGTCTAGCTCAACTGATATAAGTGAGGCACATAGAGTATTCTAATAAATTCCGATTCATGTGTGTCTCTCCCAAAAGGTGTGTACAGCAAGTATGATTGTGGTAAAATAAAAAGCAAAGACTCAAATCATACAAGACGCTCCAAGCAAAACACATATCATGTGGTGAATAAAAATATAGCATCAAGTAAAGTTACCGATGGACGAAGACGAAAGAGGGGATGCCTTCCGGGGCATCCCCAAGCTTAGGATTTTGGTTGTCCTTGAATTTTACCTTGGAGCGCCTTTGGCATCCCCAAGCTTAGGCTCTTGCCAATCCTTATTCCATAATCCATCAAATCTTTACCCAAAACTTGAAAACTTCACAACACAAAACTCAACAAAAAATCTCATGAGCTCCGTTAGCGAAATAAAACAAACCACCACTCTAAGGTACTGTAATGAACTCATTCTTTATTTATATTGGTGTTAAACCTACTGTATTCCAACTTCTCTATGGTTCATACTCCCCGATACTAGCCATAGATTCATCAAAATAAGCAAACAACACACGAAAAACAGAATCTGTCAAAAACAAAACAGTCTGTAGTAATCTGTAACTTTCGAATACTTATGGAACTCCAAACATTCTAACAAAATAGGAAGTCCTAGGAAATTTGTCTATTAATCTTCTGCAAAAATAATCAACTTAAAAGCACATTTCTGTGATTTATTAAAATTATTGTCGTGCGTGCAAAAGTTTCTGTTTTTCAGCAAGATCAAATTAACTATCACCCAAGATGATCCTATAGGTCTTAGTTGGCACAAACACTAATTAAAACATTAAACCACATCTAACCAGAGGCTAGATGAATTATTTAATACTAAACAGGAGAAAAAAGTAAAGAACAAAAATAAAATTGGGTTGCCTCCCAACAAGCGCTATCGTTTAACGCCCCTAACTAGGCATAAAAGCGAGAATAAATCTAGGTATTGCCATCTTTGGTATTCAATTCATAGGTGGCTCTCATAATAGTTTCATAGGGTAATTTTATTTTCTTCCTAGGAAAGTGTTCCATACCTTTCCTTAATGGAAATTGGAATCTAATAATTCCTTCTTTCATATTAATAATTGCACCAATCGTTCTAAGGAAAGGTCTACCAAGAATAATAGGACATGAAAGATTGCAATCTATATCAAGAACAATAAAATCTACGGGCACATAATTCCTATTTCCAACAATAAGAACATCATTAATCCTTCCCATAGGTTTCTTAATGGTGGAATCCGCAAGGTGCAAGTTTAAAGAGCAATCATCAAATTCACGGAAACCTAACACATCACACAAAGCTTTTGGAATCGTGAAAACACTAGCACCCAAATCACACAAAGCATAGCATTCATGATCTTTAATTTTAATTTTAATAGTAGGTTCCCACTCATCATAAAGTTTTCTAGGGATAGAAACTTGTAATTCAAGTTTTTCTTCATAAGATTGCATTAAAGCATCAACAATATGTTTAGTAAAAGCTTTATTTTGACTATAAGCATGAGGAGAATTTAACACGGATTGCAACAAGGAAATACAATCTATTAAAGAACAATTATCATAATTAAATTCCTTGAAATCCAAAATAGTGGGTTCATTGCTATGTAAAGTTTTGACCTCTTCAATCCCACTTTTACCGATTTTTGCATCAAGATCTAAAAACTCCTAATCATTGGGACTCCTTGTAACTAAAGTTGACTCATCTCCAGTCCCATCATTATCAAGATTCATATTGCAAAACAAAGATTTAATAGGAGATACATCAATCACTTTTAGATCTTCATCCCTATTATCATGAAAACTAGAAGAACACGCTTTTACAAAGCAATCTTTCTTAGCACGCATTCTAGCGGTTTTTTCCTTGCACTCATCAATGGAAATTTTAATAGATTTGAGAGACTCATTGATATCATGCTTAGGTGGAATAGATCTAAGTTTCAAAGAATCAACATCAAGAGAAATTCTATCCATGTTCCTAACCAATTCATCAATCTTAGGCAATTTTTCTTCAAGCAAAGCATTGAAATTCTTTTGAGAAATCATAAATTATTTAACACTAGTCTCAAAATCAGAGGGCATCTTATTAAAATTACCATAAGAGTTGTTGTAGTAATCACCATAATTATTAGAGGAATTACTAGGAAACGGCCTAGGATTAAAGTTTCCTCTATACGTGTTGTTACCAAAATTATTCCTACCAACAAAATTCACATCCATAGATTCATTATTATTCTCAATCAAAGTAGACAAAGGCATATCATTAGGATCAATAGGAGCACTCTTATTAGAAAACAATTTCATAAGTTCATCCATCTTTCCACTCAAAACATTAATCTCTTCTGTTGCATGAACGTTTTTACTAGTGGATCTTTCGATGTGCCATTGAGAATAATTGACCATAATATTATCTAGGAGTTTAGTGGCTTCTCCTAAAGCCGAATCTAAAAGATTTCTAGAAGAAAAATTCAATCGACATAAAATTTTTGTATGATCATCCATAAATTTAATCCATGTGTAGGGAAATTGCGAATCATTAATTTCATCCTCTCCCAAGATTGTGCAACATGTTCATAATCAAGTTGCTTAAAATTCATAATATCATTTCTAAGAGAGATGATCTTAGCGGGAGGAAAATACTTAGAGATAAAAGCATCTTTGCAATTATTCCATGAATCAATACTATTTTTAGGCAAAGACGAAAACCAAGTTTTAGCACGATCTCTAAGCGAAAACGGAAATAGATTCAATTTAACAATATCATTATCCACATCTTTCTTATTTTGCATATCACACAAATCAACAAAGTTGTTTAGATGAGTAGCGGCATCTTCACTAGGAAGGCCAGAGAATTGATCTTTCATGACAAGATTCAACAAAGCAGCATTAATTTCACAAGATTCAGCATTGGTAAGAGGAGCAATCGGGGTGCTAAGAAAATCATTGTTGTTGGTATTGGCAAAATCACACAATTTAGTATTATCTTGAGCCATTGTGACAAACAATCCAACACACAAGCACACAAGAGGCAGCGAAAAAGAGGCGAACAGGAAAAAGAGGGCGAATAAAACGGCAAGGGTGAAGTGGGGGAGAGGAAAATGACAGGCAAATGGCAAATAATGTAATGCGAGGGATAATAGTTTATGATAGGTACTTGGTATGTCTTGACTTGTGCGTATATTCCCCGACAATGGCACAAGAAATCCTTCTTGCTACCTCTTGAGCATGAATTGGTTTTCCCTTGAAGAGGAAAGGGTGATGCAGCAAAGTAGTGTAAGTATTTCCCTCAGTTTTTGAGAACCAAGGTATCAATCCAGTAGGAGGCTACACGCAAATCCCTCGTACCTACACAAACAAATAAGAACCTTGCAACCAATGCGATAAAGAGGTTGTCAATCCCTTCACGGCCACTTGCAAAAGTGAGATCTGATAGAGATAATAAGATAAATATTTTTGGTATTTTTATGATATAGATTGGAAAGTAAAGATTGCAAAATAAAATAGATCGGAAACTTATATGATGGAAAATATACCCGGGGGCCATAGGTTTCACTAGTGGCTTCTCTCAGCATAGCATAAGTATTGCGGTGGGTGAACAAATTACTATCGAGCAATTGATAGAAAAGTGCATAGCTATGAGAATATCTAGGCCTGATCATGTATATTGACATCACGTCCGCGACAAGTAGAGCGAAACGATTCTGCATCTACTACTATTACTCCACACATCGACCACTATCCAGCATGCATCTAGAGTATTAAGTTCATAAGAACAGAGTAACGCATTAGGCAAGATGACATGATGTAGACGGATAAACTCAAGCAATATGATATAAACCCCATCTTTTTATCCTTAATGGCAACAATACAAAACGTGCCTTGCTACCCCTGCTGTCACATGGAAAGGACACCACAAGATTGAACCCAAAGCTAAGCACTTCTCCCATTGCAAGAAAGTTCAATCTAGTAGGCCAAACCAAACTGATAATTCGAAGATAGTTGCAAAGATAACAAATCATACATAAAATAATTCAGAGGAGATTCAAATATTTTTCATAGATAATCTTGATCATAAACCCACAATTCATCGGATCTCAACAAACACACCGCAAAAAGAATTACATCGAATAGATCTCCAAGAAGATCAAGGAAAACTTTGTATTGAGATCCAAAGTGAGAGAAGAAGCCATCTAGCTAATAACTATGGACCCGAAGGTCTATGGTAAACTACTCACACTTCATCGGAGAGGCTATGGTGTTGATGTAGAAGCCCTCCGTGATCGATTCCCCCTCTAGCGGAGCACCAGAAAAGGCCCCAAGATGGGATCTCAGTGGTACAGAGTGTTGGGGAATGTAGCAGAAATTCAAAATTTTCTACGCATCACCAAGATCAATCTATGGAGATTCTAGCAACAAGAGAGTGAGAGGATGAGAATCTTCATACCCTTGAAGATCGCTAAGCAGAAGCGTTACAAGAACGCGGTTGGTGGAGTCGTACACGCAGCGATTCAGATCGCGGCCGATTCCGATCTAAGCGCCGAACGGATGGCACCTCCGCGTTCAACACACGTACAGCTCAGGGACATCTCCTCCTTCTTGATCCATCAAGGGGAGAGGAGAAGTTGAGGGAGAACTCTGACAGCACGACGGCGTGGTGGTGGTGGAGCTCGTGGTTCTCCAGCAGAACTTCACCAAGCACTACGGAGGAGGAGGAGGTGTTGGAGGAGGGAGAGGGCTGCGCCAGGGGAGAGGTGCAGCTGCCCTCCCACCCCTCCACTATATATAGGGGCAAGGGGAGAGGGGGAGGCACCCTAGGGTTTCCCCTAGGGGCGGCGGCCAAGCAGATTGGATCTCCCTAGGGAGAATCCTAGGGAGACTTGCCCCCCAAGCCAAGCAGGTGGAGGATTGCCTCCCAAGATAGGTGGAGGCGCCCCACCTCCCAAACAAATGTGGGAAAGGGTATGGGGGCGCACCACCCCTTAGTGGGCTGGTTTGCCCCTTCCCCTTTGGCCCATGAGGCCCTCCAACACTTGCCGGGGCTCCCGAAACACCTTTCGGTCATGTTGGCCATAGCATGGTACCCCTAGAACACTTCCGAACTCCAATACACTTCGTCCAATATATCGATCTTCACCGCCGGACCATTCCAGAACTCCTCATGATGTCCGGGATCACATCCGGGACTCCGAACTACCTTCGGTAACCACATACTATTTCCCATAACAACTCTAGCGTCACCGAACCTTAAGTGTGTAGACCCTACGGGTTCGGGAATCATGCAGACATGACTGAGACTTCTCTCCGGCCAATAACCAACAGCGGGATCTGGATACCCATGTTGGCTCCCACATGTTCCATGATGATCTCATTGGATGAACCACGATGTCGGGGATTCAAGCAATCCCGTATGCAATTCCCTTTGTCAATCGATACGTTACTTAGCCGAGATTCGATCATCGGTATCCCAATACCTCGTTCAATCTCATTATCGGCAAGTCACTTTACTCGTTCCATAATGCATGATCCCGTGACTAACTACTTAGTCACATTGAGCTCATTATGATGATGCATTACCGAGTGGGCCCAGAGATACCTCTCCGTCATACGGAGTGACAAATCCCAGTCTCGATTCGTGCCAACCCAACAGACACTTTTGGAGATACCTGTAGTGCACCTTTATAGCCACCCAGTTACGTTGTGACATTTGGTACACCCAAAGCATATCTACGGTATCCGGGAGTTGCACAATCTCATGGTCTAAGGAAATGATACTTGACATTAGAAAAGCTTTAGCAAACGAACTACACGATCTTGCGCTATG
The DNA here is from genome assembly GCF_002162155.2 of Triticum dicoccoides. NCBI lineage: Eukaryota > Viridiplantae > Streptophyta > Magnoliopsida > Poales > Poaceae > Triticum > Triticum dicoccoides. The sequence continues at coordinate 40,619,294 of NC_041389.1, forward strand.
CTTAGGATTGGGTCTTGTCCATCACATAATTCTCCTAATGATGTGATCCCGTTATCAATGACATCCTATGTCCATGGTCAGAAAACCATAACCATCTATTGATCAACGAGCTAGTCAACTAGAGGCTCACTAGGGACATGTTGTGGTCTATGTATTCACACATGTATTATGGTTTCCAGTTAATACAATTATAGCATGAACAATAGACAATTATCATGAACAAGGAAATATAATAATAACCATTTTATTATTGCCTCTAGGGCATATTTCCAACAGTCTCCCACTTGCACTAGAGTCAATAATCTAGTTCACATCATTATGTGATTTTATTGAATCCAACACCCATGGTGTTTGATCATATCTCGCTTGTGAGAGAGGTTTATTAGTCAACGGGTCTTAACCTTTCAAATCCGTGTGTGCTTTACAAATATCTATGTCATCTTGTAGATGCAGCTACCAGGTGCTACTTGCAGCTATTCCAAATAGCTGCTCTACTATACGAATCCGGTTTACTACTCAGAGTCATCCGGAGTAGTGTCAAAGTTTGGATCGACATAACCCTTTACGACGAACTCTTTTACCACCTCCATAATCGAGAAAATTCCTTAGTCCACTAGTTACTAAGGTTAAGTTTGACCGCTATCATGTGATCCATTCCTGGATCACTCTTGTACCCCTTGACTGACTCATGGCAAGGCACACTTCAGGTGCGGTACTCAGCATAGCATATTGTAGAGCCTACATCTAAAGCATAGGGGACGACCTTTGTCCTTTCTCTCTCTTTTGCCGTGGTCAGGTCTTGAGTCTTACTCAATATTCACACCTTATAACACAGCCAAGAACTCCTTCTTTGCCGATCTATTTTGAACTCGTTCAAAATCTTGTCACGGTATGTGTTCGTTTGAAAGTACTATCAAGCGATCTTGATCTATCCTTATAGATCTTGATGCTCAATGTTCAAGCAGCTTAATCTAGGTTTTCCATTGAAAAACACTTTTCAAATAACCCTATATGCTTTCCAAAAACTCTACATCATTTCTGATCAACAATATGTCAACAACATATACTCATCAGAAATTCTATAGTGCTCCCACTCACTTTTTTGTAAATACAAGTTTCTCATAAAGTTTGTATAAACCCAAAATCTTTGATCATCTCATCAAAGCCTATATTCCAACTCCGAGACGCTTACTCCAGTCCTTAGAAGGATTGTTGGAGCTTTGCATACTTGTTAGCATCTTTCAGGATTGTCAAAACCTTTTGGTTGTATCACATACAACCTTTCCTCAAGAAAATCGTCGAGGAAACAATGTTTTGACATCCTATCTGCAAGATTTCATAAATAATGCAGTAACTGCTAATATAATTCCAATAGACTCTCAGCATCGCTACGAATGAGAAAGTCTCATCGCAGTCAACTCCTTGAACTTGTCGGAAAACATCTTAACGACGAGTCGAGCTTTCTTAATGGTGATACTTACCATCATTGTCTGTCTTCCTTTTAAAATCCATCTGTACTCAACAGCCTTACGACCATCGAGTAGTCCTTCCTAAGTCTATACTTTGTCTTCATACATGGATCCTCTCTCGGATTTTATGGCCTCGAGCCATTCATCAGAATACGGGCCCACCATCGCTTCTCCATACCTCATAGGTTCATTGTTGTCTAGCAACATGACCTCTAAGACAGGATTACGTACCACTCTGAAGTAGTACGCATCCTTGTCGACCTACGAGGTTTGGTAGTAACTTGATTTGAAGTTTCATGATCACTATCATTAGCTTCCACTTCAATTGGTGTAGGCACCATAGGAACAACTTCCTGTGCCCTACTACACACTAGTTGAAGTGATGGTTCAATAACATCATCAAGTCTCCACCATCCTCCCACTCAATTCTTTCAAGAGAAACTTTTCCTCGAGAAAGGACCCATTTCTGGAAACAATCACTTTTGCTTCCGGATCTGAATTAGGAGGTATACCCAACTATTTTTGGGTGTCCTATGAAGATGCATTTTATCCGCTTTGGGTTCGAGCTTATCAGGAAAAACTTTTTACATAAGCATCACAGCCCCAAACTTTTAAGAAATGATAGCTTAGGTTTCTCTAAACCATAGTTCATACGGTGTCATCTCAACGGAATTACGTGGTGCCCTATTTAAAGTGAATGCGTTGTCTTTAATGCCTAACCCATAAACGATAGTGGTAATTCGATAAGAGATATGATGGTATGCACCATATCCAATAAGGTGCATTTATGATGTTTGGACACACCAACACACTATGGTGTTCCAGGAGGTATTAGTTATGAAATAATTTCCACAAGGTCTTAATTGTGTACCAAACTCGTAACTCAGATATTCATCTCTATGATCATATCATAGACATTTGATCCTCTTGCCACGATGATCTTCAACTTCACTCTGTAGTTGCTTGAACCTTTCAATAATTCAGACTCGTGTTTCATCAAGTAAATATACTCAGAATCTACTCAAATCATTTGTGAAGTAAGAGCATAACGATATTCACTGCGTGCCTTAGCACTCATTGGATTGCACACATCAAATGTATTACTTCCAACAAGTTTCTCTCTTGTTTCATCTCACTGAAAAACGAGGCCTTTCAATCATCTTGCCCATGTGGTATGATTTGCATGTCTCAAGTGATTCAAAATCAAGTGAGTCCAAATGATCCATCTGTATGGAGTTTCTTCATGCATATATACCAATACACATGGTTCGCATGTCTCAATCTTTTCAAAAACGAGTGAGTCCAAAGATCCATCTACATGGAGCTTCTTCATGCGTTTTATACCAGTATGACTCAAATGGCAGTGCTACAAGTATGTGGTACTATCATTACTATATTATATATTTTGGTATGAACATGTGTATCACTACGATCGAGATTCATTCATTTTAGGTGAAAGACCGTTGGAGGTATTATTCAAATAAACAGAGTAACCATTATTCTCCCTAAATGAATAACCATATTGCGATAAACATAATCCAATCATGTCTATGCTCAACGCAAACACCAAATAACAATTATTTAGGTTTAACACCAATCTCGATGGTAGAGGGAGCATGCGATGCTTGATCACATCAACCTTGGAAACACTTCCAACACACATCGTCATCTCACCTTTAGTTAATCTCCGTTTATTCCATAGCTCTTTTATTTCGAGTTACTAACACTTAGCAACTGAACCGGTATCTAATGCCCTGGTGCTACTAGGAGTACTAGTAAAGTACACATTAATATAATGTATATCCAATATACTTCTGTCGACCTTGCCATCCTTCTCATCTACCAAGTATCTAGGGTAGTTCTGCTTCAGTGACCGTTCCCCTCATTACAGAAGCACTTAGTCTCGGGTTTGGGTTCAACTTTGGGTTTTTTCACTAGAGCAGCAACTGATTTGCCGTTTCATGAAGTATCCCCTCTTTCCCTTGCCCTTCTTGAAACTAGTGGTTTTACTAACCATCAACAATTGATGCTCCTACTTGATTTCTACTTTCACGGTGTCAAACATCGCGAATTGCTCAAGGATCATCATGTCTATCCCTGATATGTTATAGTTCATCACGAAGCTCTAGTAGCTTGGTGGCAGTGACTTTGGAGAACCATCGCTATCTCATCTAGAAGATAACCCACACTCGATTCAAGCGATTGTAGTACTCAGACAATCTGAGCACATGCTCAATGATTTAGCTTTTCTCCCTTAGTTTGCAGGCTTAAGAAACTTGTCAGAGGTCTCACACCTCTTGACGTGGGCACGAGCCTGAAATCCCAATTTCAGCTCTTTGAACATCTCATATGTTGCGCGACGTTTCAAAAATGTCTTCGGTGCCTCAATTCTAAACCGTTTAACATTACGCACTGAACTATCACGTGGTCATCAAAACGTGTATGTCAGATGTTCGCAACATCCACAAACGACGCTCGAGGTTCAGCACACCGAGCCATGCATTAAGGACATAAGCCTTCTGTGCAGCAACGAGGACAATCCTCAGTATACGGACCCAATCCGCATAATTGCTACTGTCAACTTTCAACTAAATTTTCTCTAGGAACATATCTTAAATTGTAGAACTAAAGCGTAAGCTACGACATAATTTGCAAAGACCTTTTGACTATGTTCATGATAATTAAGTTCATATGATTATTTAATGAACTCTCACTTAGATAGACATCCCTCTAGTCATCTAAGTGATACATGATCCGAGTCAACTAGGCCGTGTCCGATCATCACGTGAGACGGACTAGTCATCATCGGTGAACATCTTCATGTTGATCGCATCTACTATACGACTCATGTTCGACCTTTCGGTCTCTTGTGTTCCGAGGCCATGTCTGTACATGCTTGGCTCGTCAAGTCAACCTAAGTGTTTTGCATGTGTAAATCTGGCTTACACCTGTTGTATGCGAACGTTAGAATCTATCACACCCGATCATCACGTGGTGCTTCGAAACAACGAACCTTCGCAATGGTGCACAGTTAGGGGGAACACTTTCTTGAAATTTTATGAGGGATCATCTTATTTATGCTACCACCGTTCTAAGCAAATAAGATGTAAACATGACAAACATCACATGCAAATCATAAAGTGACATGATATGGCCAATATCATCTTGCGCCTTTGATCTCCATCTTTCAGGCACGGCATGATCACCTTCGTCACCGGCATGACACCATGATCTCCATCATCGTGTCTTCATGAAGTTGTCTTGCCAACTATTACTTCTACTACTATGGCTAATGGTTAGCAATAAAGTAAAGTAATAACATGGCGTTTTCAATGACACGCAGGTTATACAATAAATTAAGACGACTCCTATGGCTCCTGCCGGTTGTCATACTCATCGATATGCAAGTCGTGATTCCTATTACAAGAACATGATCAATCTCATACATCACATATATCATTCATCACATTCTTTTGGGCCATATCACATCACATAGCATACCCTACAAAAACAAGTTAGATGTCCTCTAATTGTTGTTGCATATTTTACGTGGCTGCTACGGGTTTCGAGCAAGAACATTTCTTACCTACGCAAAGCCACAACGGTGATATGCCAATTGCTATTTACCCTTCATAAGGACCCTTTTCATCGAATCCAATCCGACTAAAGTGAGAGAGACTGGCACCCGCTAGCCACCTTATGCAACAAGTGCATGTCAGTCGGTGGAACCTGTCTCACGTAAGCATACGTGTAAGGTCGGTCCGGGCCGCTTCATCCCACAATGCCGCCGAATCAAGATAGGACTAGTAACGGTAAGCAAATTGTACAAACCATCGCGCACAACTACTTGTGTTCTACTCGTGCATAGAATCTATGCAATAGACCTAGCTCATGATGCCACTGTTAGGGAACGTAGCAGAAATTCAAAATTTTCTATGCATCACCAAGATCAATCTATGGAGATTCTAGCAACAAGAGAGTAAGAGGATGAGCATCTTCATACCCTTGAAGATCGCTAAGCGAAAGCGTTACAAGAACGCGGTTGGTGGAGTCGTACACGCAGCGATTCAGATCGCGGTCGATTCCGATCTAAGCGCAGAACGAACGGCGCCTCCGCATTCAACACACGTACAGCCCGGGGATGTCTCCTCCTACTTGATCCAGCAAGGGGAGAGGAGAAGTTGAGGGAGAACTCCGACAGCACGACAGCGTGGTGGTGGTCGAGCTCGCGATTCTCCAGCAGGGCTTCGCCAAGCACTACGGAGGAGGAGAAGGTGTTTGGGGAGGGAGAGGGCTGCGCCTGGGGAGAGGTGCAGCTGCCCTCCCACCCCTCCACTATATATAGGGGCAAGGGGAGAGGGGGAGGCACCCAAGGGTTTCCCCTAGGGGCGGCGGCCAAGCAGATTGGATCTCCCTAGGGAAAATCCTAGGGAGACTTGCCCCCCAAGCCAAGCAGGTGGAGGATTGCCTCCCAAGCTAGGTAGAGGAGCCCCACCTCCCAAACTAACTTGGGAAAGGGTATGGGGCGCACGACCCCTTAGTGGGCTGGTTTGCCCCTTCCCCTTTGGCCCATGAGGCCCTCCAACACTTGTCTGGGCTCCCGAAACACCTTTCGGTCATGCTGGCCATAGCCTGGTACCCCTGGAACACTTCCGGACTCCAATACCCTTCGTCCAATATATCGATCTTCACCGCCGGACCATTCTGGAACTCCTCATGATGTCCGGGATCACATCCGGGACTCCAAACTACCTTCGGTAACCACATACTATTTCCCATAACAACTCTAGCATCACCGAACCTTAAGTGTGTAGACCCTACGGGTTCGGGAATCATGCAGACATGACTGAGACATCTCTCCGGCCAATAACCAACAGCTGGATCTAGATACCCATGTTGGCTCCCACATGTTCCACGATGATCTCATTGGTTGAACCATGATGTCGGGGATTCAAGCAATCCCGTATGCAATTCCCTTTGTCAATCGGTACGTTACTTACCTGAGATTCGATCGTCAGTATCCCAATACCTTGTTCAATCTCGTTACCGGCAAGTCACTTTACTCGTTCCATAATGCATGATCCCGTGACTAACTACTTAGTCACATTGAGCTCATTATGATGATGCATTACCGAGTGGGCCCAGAGATACCTCTCCGTCATACGGAGTGACAAATCCCAGTCTCGATTCGTGCCCACCCAACAGACACTTTCGGAGATACCTGTAGTGCACCTTTATAGCCATCCGGTTACGTTGTGACATTTGGTACACCCAAAGCATTCCTACGGTATCCGGGAGTTTCACAATCTCATGGTCTAAGTAAATGATACTTGACATTAGAAAAGCTATAGCAAACGAACTACACGATCTTGTGCTATGCTTAGGATTGGGTCTTGTCCATCACATCATTCTCCTAATGATGTGATCCCATTATCAATGACATCCTATGTCCATGGTCAGAAAATCATAACCATCTATTGATCAACGAGCTAGTCAACTAGAGGCTCACTAGGGACATGTTGTGGTCTATGTATTCACACATGTATTACGGTTTCCAGTTAATACAATTATAGCATGAACAATAGACAATTATCATGAACAAGGAAATATAATAATAACCATTTTATTATTGCCTCTAGGGCATATTTCCAACACAAAAGGTTGCAGCGGTGGAAATAGAGTTTCGTGGTGCTCCTGGTTGTTTTCAGGGTATATGAGTATATATAGGCCAAGGAAGTCGGTCAGGGGAGCCACGAGGGGCCCACGAGGGTGGGGGGCGTGCCTACCCCCCTGGGCGCCTCGTGGCCGCCTCGTTTCTTTCTTGACGTCCACTCCAAGTCTCCTGGATTGCGTTTGTTCCAAGAATAACTCTCCCGAAGGTTTCATTCCGTTTGGACTCCGTTTGATATTTCTTTTCTGCGAAATACTGAAATAGGCAAAAAACAGCAATTCGGACTGGGCCTTCGGTTAATAGGTTAGTCCCAAAAATAATATAAAAGTGTATGATAAATCCCATTAAACATCCAAAACAGATAATATAATAGCATGGAACAATCAAAAATTATACGTTGGAGACGTATCAGAACTACAAAGACCCCCCCACACACACAAAGAGAGAGAGATGGAGAGAAAGGGAGAGGGACCAACAAGGTTTTTGTGTTGGATGCGTGCGACAAAATTGAAGATTTGTCAGCGAGAGACAGAATGAGAGAAAGAGAGAGAGAGAGGGGAGAGAGAGAGAGAGAGAGAGAGAGAGAGAGTAGGAGTCCGGCAAAGGGGGAGGTCGCATTTTATGCATCAAAGACTGATATAAACCATGTTTCGATATAAACTTGCATTCAAATATTTAATTTGGAGAACAAGTTGTTTGCAATCCACACATGAACGGATATATGCGTATATCAAACAAGTTCATTAATTTGACTTTCAACATGTTCATGGAGTATTATAATACTGTACAACATGCTACTCGATTGAGGTGTTCAATTTTGGATTTAGTTCACTATTTTGACCTGGTGAACGAGCTATTTCATTGAATCGAGATATTTCATTTTGAGTGGGTCAACTATTTGTCATATAGTAAATCGCTAGCAACGAGCATGTAAAAACACATTACTCCCGAGCATCATCTCTCCATCTAAAAAAGAAGTGGCAAGCTAATATTTCAAAATTTGATTCGAATCGACTTGGTAAGGTAGACGTGGATGCTCGTTCTCCCAAAATTCGAACGAACCCTTAAACACCCTCTGCTCGGTGGAATTCGCCTGAGCAAATAATTGGGAGACGCAAAATTACCGGCCTATGTCGGACACGCATCAATTGGCCCGTTGTACATCGAGGGTAGGTTCGTAACTTCATCCAAGCACGCGTTCTCCTCGGCCGAAATGACATGTGCCGAATAATTCATAAACCATTGTCGGCAAAACACGCTCTCCTCACCTGAAATAGCTCGTGCCCACTATTTCAAAACACGCTCTCCTTGCCCGAAATCGCTCGCGCCCACTATATTTCAAAACACGCCCGAAATCGCTCCCGCCCACTATTTGGGGAGAAGCAAAGTTAGTCTATATCCCCGACCCTCATGAAGGAAATATGCCCTAGCGGCACTAATAAAGTTATTATTTATTTCCTTATTTCATGATAAATGTTTATTATTCATGCTAGAATTGTATTAACCGGAAACATAATACATGTGTGAATACATAGACAAACATAGTGTCACTAGTATGCCTCTACTTGACTAGCTCATGAATCAAAGATGGTTAAGTTTCCTAGCCATGGACAAAAGAGTTGTCATTTGATTAACGGGATCACATCATTAGGAGAATGATGTGATTGACTTGACCCATTCCGTTAGCTTAGCACACGATCGTTTAGTATGTTGCTACTGCTTTCTTCATGACTTATACATGTTCCTGTGACTATGAGATTATGCAACTCCCGTTTACCAGAGGAACACTTTGTGTGCTACCAAACGTCACAACGTAACTGAGTGATTATAAAGGTGCTCTACAGGTGTCTCCAAAGGTACATGTTGGGTTGGCATATTTCGAGATTAGGTTTTGTCACTCCAATTGTTGGAGTGGTATCTCTGGGCCCTCTCGGTAATACACATCACTTAAAGCCTTGCAAGCATTGCAACTAATGAGTTAGTTGTGGGATGATGTATTACGGAACGAGTAAAGAGACTTGCCGGAATTGAACTAGGTATTGGATACCGACGATCGAATCTCGGGCAAGTAACATACCGATGACAAAGGGAACAAAGTATGTTGTTATGCGGTTTGACCGATAAAGATCTTCGTAGGATATGTAGGAGCCAATATGGCATCCAGGTTCCGCTATTTGTTATTGACCAAGAATAGTTCTAGGTCATGTCTACATAGTTCTCAAACCCGTAGGGTCCGCACGCTTAAGGTTTCGATGACAGTTATATTATGAGTTTATGAGTTTTGATGTACCGAAGGAGTTCGGAGTCCCGGATGAGATCGGGGACATGACGAGGAGTCTCGAAATGGTCGAGACGTAAAGATCGATATATTGGACGACTATATTAGGAGTTCGTAAAGGTTCCGAGTGATTCGGGTATTTTTCGGAGTACCGGAGAGTTACGGGAATTCGCCGGGGAGTATATGGGCCTTATTGGGCCATACGGGAATAGTGGAGAGAGGCCAAAAGGAAGGAGGCCTGCGCCCCCCCTCTGGTCCGAATTGTACAAGGGGCGCAGCCCCTCTTTCCTTCTTCCTCTCCCCCTCTTTCCCCTTCTCCTACTCCAACAAGGGAGGTGGAATCCTACTAGGACTAGGGAGTCCTAGTAGGACTCCACACTTGGCGCGCCCCCTCCTAGGGCCGGCCACCTCCCCCCTTGCTCCTTTATATACGGGGCAGGGGGGCACCCCATGACACACAAGTTGATCTATGGATCATTCCTTAGCCGTGTGCGGTGCCCCCCTCCATCATATTCCACCTCGGCCATATCGTCGTGGAGTTTAGGCGAAGCTCTGTGCCGGTAGAACATCATCATCGTCACCACGCCGTCGTGCTGACGGAACTCATCCCCGACGCTTTGCTGGATCGGAGCCCGGGGATCGTCATCGAGCTAAACGTGTGCTGAACTCGGAGGTGCCGTGCGTTCGGTACTTGGATCGGTCGGATCGTGAAGACGTACGACTACATCAACCGCATTGTCATAACGCTTCCACTTACGGTCTACGAGGGTACGTGGACAACACTCTCCCCTCTCGTTGCTATGTCATCACCATGATCTTGCGTGTACGTAGGAATTTTTTTGAAATTACTACGTTCCCCAACAGTGGCATCCGAGCCAGGTTTTATGCGTTGATGTTATATGCACGAGTAGAACACAAGTGAGTTGTGGGCGATACAAGTCATACTGCTTACCAGCATGTCATACTTTAGTTCGGCGGTATTGTTGGATGAAGCGGCCCGGACCGACATTAAGCGTACGCTTACGCGAGACTAGTTTTACCGCCGTGCTTTGCACACAGGTGACTAGCGGGTGTCAGTTTCTCCAACTTTAGTTGAACCGAGTGTGGCTATGCCCGGTCCTTCAGAAGGTTAAAACAACACCAACTTGACGAACTATCGTTGTGGTTTTGATGCGTAGGTAAGAATGGTTCTTGCTAAGCCTGTAGCAGCCACGTAAAATTTGCAACAACAAAGTAGAGGACGTCTAACTTGTTTTTGCAGGGCATGTTGTGATGTGATATGGTCAAGACGTGATGCTATATTTTATTGTATGAGATGATCATGTTTTGTTGAAGTTATCGGCAACTGGCAAAAGCTCTATGGTCGTCTCTTTGTTGCATAAGATGCAAGTGCCAAATAATTGCTTTACTTTATCGCTATGCGATAGCAATAGTTGCAAGAGCAATAGTTGGCGAGACGACCATGTGACGACATATTGATATAGATCAAGATGATGAAGATCATGGTGTCATGCCGGTGACGATAGAGATCATGACAGTACTTTGGAGATGGAGATCAAAGGCGCAAGATGATCATGGCCATATCATGTCACATATTTCGATTGCATATGATGTTTATCTGTTATACATCTTATTCTGTTTTGTTTGACGGTAGCATTATAAGATGATCTCTCACTAATTATCAAGAAGTGTTCTCCCTGAGTATGCACTGTTGTCAAAGTTCGTCGTGCCCAGACACCACGTGATGATCGGGTGTGATAAGCTCTATGTCCATCTACAACGGGTGCAAGCCAGTTTTGCACACGCGGAATACTCAGGTTAAACTTGACGAGCCTAGCATATGCAGATATGGCCTCGGAACACGGAGACTGAAAGGTCGAGCGTGAATCATATAGTAGATATGATCAACATAATGATGTTCACCATTGAAAGCTACTCCATTTCACGTGATGATCGGTTATGGTTTAGTTGATTTGGATCACGTTATCACTTAGAAGATTAGAGGGATGTCTTTCTAAGTGGGAGTTCTTAGGTAATATGATTAATTGAACTTAAATTTATCATGAACTTAGTCCTGGTAGTATTTTGCAAATTATGTTGTAGATCAATAGCTTGCGTTGTTGCTTTCATATGTTTATTTTGATATGTTCCTAGAGAAAATTGTGTTGAAAAATGTTAGTAGCAATGATGCAGATTGGATCCGTGATCTGAGGTTTATCCTCATTGCTGCGCAGAAGAATTATGTCCTTGATGCACCGCTAGGTGAAAAACCTATTGCAGGAGCAGATGCAGACGTTATGAACGTTTGGCTAGCTCAATATGATGACTACTTGATAGTTTAGTGCACCATGCTTAACGGCTTAGAATCGGGACTTCAAAGACGTTTTGAACATCATGGACCATATGAGATGTTCCAGGAATTGAAGTTAACATTTCAAGCAAATACCCGAGTTGAGAGATATGAAGTCTCCAACAAGTTCTATTGCTAAAAGATGGAGGAGAATCGCTCAACTAGTGAGCATGTGCTCAGATTGTCTGGGTACTACAATCGCTTGAATCAAGTGGGAGTTAATCTTACAGATAAGATAGTGATTGACAGAGTTCTCTAGTCACCATCACTAAGTTAGTAGAACTTTGTGATGAACTATAGTATGCAAGGGATGACGAAAACGATTCCCGAGCTCTTCGTGATGTTGAAATCGACGAAGGTAGAAATCAAGAAAGAGCATCAAGTGTTGTTGATTGACAAGACCACTAGTTTCAAGAAAAGGGCAAAGGGATAGAAAGGGAACTTCAAGTAGAATGACAAGCAAGTTGTCACTCCCACAAAGAAGCTCACAGCTGGACCAAAGCCTGAAACTGAGTGCTTACACTGCAAAGGAAATGGTCACTAGAAGCGGAAATGCCCAGAATATTTGGTGGATAAGAAGGATGGCGAAGTGAACAAGGGTATATTTGATATGCAGGTTATTGATGTGTGCCTTACTAGTGTTTATAGTAGCCCCTGAGTATTTGATACTTGTTCAGTTGCTAAGATTAGTAACTCGAAACAGGAGTTATATAAACAGAGACTGGTTGAAGGGGAAGTGACGATGAGTGTTGGAAGTGGTTCCAAGATTGATATGATCATCATCGCACACTCCCTATACTTTCGGGATTAGTGTTGAACCTAAATAAATGTTATTTGGTGTTTGCGTTGAGCATGAATATGATTTGATCATGTTTATTGCAATACGGTTATTCATTTAAAATCAGAGAATAATTGTTGTTCTGTTTAAATGAATAAAAACTTTGATGGTCATACACCCAATGAAAATAGTTTGTTGTATCTCGATCGTAGTGATACACATATTCATAATATTGATGCCAAAAGATGCAAAATTGATAATGATAGTGCAACTTATTTGTGGCACTGCCATTTGGGTCATATCGGTGTAAAGCGCATGAAGAAACTCCATAAAGATGGATTTTCGGAATCACTTGGTTATGAATCATTTGATGCTTGCGAACCATGCCTTTTGGGCAAGATGACTAAAACTCCGTTCTCTGGAACAATGGAACGAGCTACTGACTTATTGGAAACAATACATACCGATGTATGCGGTCCAATGAGTGTTGATGCTCGTGGTGGGTATCATTATTTTCTGACCTTCACAAGATGAATTGAGCAGATATGAGTATATCTACTTGATGAAACATAAGTCTAAAATAATTGAAAGGTTCAAAGAATTTCAGAGTGAAGTGGAAAAATCATCGTAACAAGAAATTAAAGTTTCTACGATCTGATCGCGGAGACGAATATTTGAGTTACGAGTTTGGTCTTCAATTAAAACAATGTGGAATAGTTTCACAGCTCACGCCACCTGGAACACCACAATGTTATGGTGTGTCCGAACGTCGTAACTGCACTTTATTGGATATGGTGCGATCTATGATGTCTCTTATCGGTTTTACCACTATCATTTTGGGGTTGTGCATTAGAGACAGCTGCATTCACGTTTAAAAGGGCACCATCTAAATCCGTTGAGACGACACCGTATGAACTATGGTTTAGCAGTAAACCTAAGCTGTCATTTCTTAAAGTTTGGAGTTGCGATGCTTATATGAAAAAGTTTCAACCTGATAAGCTTGAACCCAAATCGGAAGTGCATCTTCATAGAATACCCAAAGGAAATTGTTGGGTACTCCTTGTATCACAAATCCAAAGGCAAAACATTCGTTGCTAAGAATGGATCCTTTCTAGAGAAGGAGTTTCTCTCGAAAGAAGTGAGTGGGAGGAAAGTAGAACTTGATGAGGTAATTGTACCTGCTCCCTTATTTGAAAGTAGTTCATCACAGAAATCTGTTCCTGTGACTACTACACCAATTAGTGAGGAAGTTAATGATGATGATCATGAAACTTCAGATTAAGTTACTACAGAACCTCGTAGGTCTTCCAGAGTAAGATCCGCACCAGAGTGGTACTGTAATCCTGTTCTGGAAGTTATGTTACTAGACCATGACGAACCTACGAACTATGAAGAAGCGATGGTGAGCCCAGATTCCACAAAATAGCTTGAGGCCACGAGATCTGAGATAAGATCCATGTATGAAAACAAAGTATGGACTTTGATTGACTTGCCCAATGATCGGCGAGACATTGAGATTAAATGGATCTTCAAGAGGAAGACGTACGCTGATAGTGTTACTATCTACAAAGCTAGAATTGTCGCAAAAGGTTTTCGACAAGTTCAAGGTGTTGACTACGATGAGAGTTTTTCACTCGTATCTATGCTTAAGTCTGTCTGAATCATGTTAGCAATTGCCACATTTTATGAAATCTGGCAAATGGATGTCAAAACTGCATTCCTTAATGGATTTTTTAAAGAAGAGTTGTATATGAAGCAACCAGAAGGTTTTGTCGATCTGAAAGGTGCTAACAAAATGTGCAAGCTCCAGCGATCCATCAATGGACTGGTACAAGCATCTCGGAGTTGGAATATACGCTTTGATAAGTTGATCAAAGCATATAGTTTTAATACAGACTTGCGGTGAAGCCTGTATTTACAAGAAAGTGAGTGGGAGCACTACAACATTTCTGATAAGTATATGTGAATGACATATTGTTGATCGGAAATAATGTAGAATTTTTCTGGAAAGCATAAAGGAGTGTTTGAAAGGAGTTTTTCAAAGAAAGACCTTGGTGAAGCTGCTTACACATTGAGCATCAAGATCTATAGAGATAGATCAAGACGCTTGATAAGATTTTTCAATAAGTACATACCTTGACAAGATTTTGAAGTAGTTCAAAATGGAACAGGCAAAAAAAAGAGTTCTTGCCTGTGTTGCAAGGTGTGAAGTTGAGTAAGACTCAAAACCCGACCATGGCAGAAAATAGAAAAGAATGAACAGTCATTCCCTATGCCTCAGTCATAGGTTCTATAAAGTATGCTATGTTGTGTACTAGACCTATTGTATACCTTTCTCTGAGTTTGGCAAAGGAATACAATTTTGATCTAAAAGTAGATCACTAGAACAGCGGTCAAGAATATCCTTAGTGAGGACTAAGGAGATGTTTCTCGATTATGGAGGTGATAAAAGAGCCAGTCGTAAAAAGTTACAACGACGCAAGCTTTTACACCAATCCAGATGACTCTAAGTCTCAATCTGGATACATATTGAAAGTGGGAGCAATTAGCTAGAGTAGCTCTGTGCAGAGCATTGTGGACATAGAATATTTGCAAAATACATATGGCTCGGAATGTGACAGACCCGTTGACTAAACTTCTCTCATGAGCAAAACATGATCATACCTTAGTACTCTTTGGGTGTTAATCACATAGCCATGTGAACTAGATTATTGACTCTAGTAAACCCTTTGGGCGTTGATCACATGACGATGTGAACTATGGGTATTAATCACATACAGATGTGAATATTGGTCTTAAATCACATGGTGATGTGAACTAGATTATTGACTCTAGTGCAAGTGGGAGACTGAAGGAAATATGCCCTAGAGGCAATAATAAAGTTATTATTTATTTCCTTATTTCATGATAAATGTTTATTATTCATTCTAGAATTGTATTAACCGGAAACATAATACATGTGTGAATACATAGACAAACATAGTGTCACTAGTATGCCTCTACTTGACTAGCTCATGAATCAAAGATGGTTAAGTTTCCTAGCCATGGACAAAAGAGTAGTCATTTGATTAACGGGATCACATCATTAGGAGAATGATGTGATTGACTTGACCCATTCCGTTAGCTTAGCATACGATCGTTTAGTATGTTGCTACTGCTTTCTTCATGACTTATACATGTTCCTGTGACTATGAGATTATGCAACTCCCGTTTACCAGAGGAACACTTTGTGTGCTACCAAACGTCACAACGTAACTGAGTGATTATAAAGGTGCTCTACAGGTGTCTCCGAAGGTACATGTTGGGTTGGCATATTTTGAGATTAGGTTTTGTCACTCCAATTGTCGGAGAGGTATCTCTGGGCCCTCTCGGTAATACATATCACTTAAAGACTTGCAAGCATTGCAACTAATGAGTTAGTTGTGGGACGATGTATTACGAAACGAGTAAAGAGACTTGCCGGAATTGAACTAGGTATTGGATACCGACGATCGAATCTCGGGCAAGTAACATACCGATGACAAAGGGAACAAAGTATGTTGTTATGCGGTTTGACCGATAAAGATCTTCGTAGAATATGTAGGAGCCAATATGGGCATCCAGGTTCCGCTATTGGTTATTGACCAAGAATAGTTCTAGGTCATGTCTACATAGTTCTCGAACCCATAGGGTCCGCACGCTTAAGGTTTCGATGACAGTTATGTTATGAGTTTATGAGTTTTGATGTACCGAAGGAGTTCAGAGTCCCGGATGAGATCGGGTACATGACGAGGAGTCTCGAAATGGTTGAGACGTAAAGATCGATATATTGGACGACTATATTCGGAGTTCGGAAAGGTTCCGAGTGATTCGGGTATTTTTCGGAGTACCAGAGAGTTACGGGAATTCGCCGGGGGGTATATGGGCCTTATTGGGCCATACGGGAATAGTGGAGAGAGGCCAAAAAGAAGGAGGCCTGCGCCCCCCCTCTGGTCCGAATTGGACAAGGGGCGCAGCCCCCCTTTCCTTCTTCCTCTCCCCCTCTTTCCCCTTCTCCTACTCCAACAAGGGAGGTGGAATCCTACTAGGACTAGGGAGTCCTAGTAGGACTCCACACTTGGCGCGCCCCCTCCTAGGGCCGGACACCTCCCCCCTTGCTCCTTTATATACGGGGGCAGGGGGGCACCCCATGACACACAAGTTGATCTACGGATCGTTCCTTAGCCGTGTGCGGTGCCCCCCTCCACCATATTCCACCTCGGACATATCGTCGCGGAGTTTAGGCGAAGCTCTGCGCCGGTAGAACATCATCATCGTCACCACACCGTCGTGCTGACGGGACTCATCCCTGACGCTTTGCTGGATCGGAGCCCGGGGATCGTCATCGAGCTGAACGTGTGCTGAACTCGGAGGTGCCGTGCGTTCGGTACTTGGATCGGTCGGATCGTGAAGACGTACGACTACATCAACCGCGTTGTCATAACGCTTCCGCTTACGGTCTACGAGGGTACGTGGACAACACTCTCCCCTCTCGTTGCTATGTCATCACCATGATCTTGCGTGTACGTAGGAAATTTTTTGAAATTACTACGTTCCCCAACACCTCAGTACATAGACCCAAGCCGAGAAGCCTAAAGGTAGGGGTAGA
>NC_041389.1:40636778-40649605 GCF_002162155.2 Triticum dicoccoides
ATTTCAGACAAATGTGTCTCTAAGACATGTTTCCACTCCCCTCCCAATTCCCTTCCCATTCATACCTCGTGGGCACCAAATCACCTTCTCCCCGAAAGCTCCCTTCTCCCGAGCTGCGAAACCTCAGCCCCTCCTCCATGGCATCTCCACCGCACCAATTTCACAGCCGCCCTCCTCCCTAATGCTGGAGACGTTGTCCATTTGCCGTCGTGCACTGGGTCATGTGCCTCTTACTCCATGCTGCTGGAGCTGCCTCCAAGACGGCCGCGTGAACTGTACCGGAGCCGATTCACCCCCGCCGTTTTTCACGGCACCGGAGCGGCTCCAACTACGGATCCGTCCAAAATCCCGGCGCTGCTTCCCCATAGCCGTCGACCATCGTGACATCTCTGTTTCCCTGCCGCCGGTTGATACGTCTCCAACGTATCTATAATGTTTGATTGTTCCATGCTATTATATTACCCGTTTTGGATGTTTATGGGCTTTACTTTACACATTTATATCATTTTTGGGACTAATCTAAAAACCGAAGGCCCAGCCCGAATTGCTGTTTTTTTTGCCTATTTTAGTGTTTCAAAGAAAAGGAATATCAAACAGAGTCCAAACGCAATGAAACCGTCAGGAGCGTGATTTTTGGAACAAACGTGATCCGGAGGACTTGGACTGTAAGTCAATAAACAAGGGAGGCGGCCACGAGGGTGCCCGGCGCGCCCCCCATCCTCATGGGCCCCTCGAGCGTCCACCGACCTACTTCTTCCTCCTATATATACACATGTACCCGGAAAACATCAGAAGCGACCACGAAAAACTATTTCCACCGCCGTAACCTTCTGTATCCACGAGATCCCATCTTGGAGCCTTCGCCGGTGCTCCGCCGGAGGGGGAATCGATCACGGAGGGCCTCTACATCATCTTCAAGGCCTCTCCGATGAGTTGTGAGTAGTTTACCACAGACCTTCGGGTCCATAGTTATTAGCTAGATGGCTTCTTCTCTCTTATTGGATCTCAATACAATGTTCTCCCCCTCTCTTGTGGAGATCTATTCGATGTAAACTCTTTTTGCGGTGTGTTTGTCGAGATCCGATGAATTGTGGGTTTATGATCAAGTTTATCTATGAATAATATTTGAATCTCCTCTGAATTCTTTTATGTGTGATTAAGTTATCTTTGCAAGTCTCTTTGAATTATCAGTTTGGTTTGGCCTACTATATTGATCTTTCTTGCAATGGGAGAAGTGCTTAGCTTTGGGTTCAATCTTGCGGTGTCCTTTCCCAGTGATAGCAGGGGCAGCAAGGCAGGTATTGTATTGTTGCCATCGAGGATAAAAAGATGGGGTTTGTCATATAATAGTAGTAGATGTGTGGAGTAATAGTAGTAGATGCAGGCAGGAGTCGGTCTACTTGTCACGGACGTGATGCCTGTATACATGATCATGCCTAGATAATCTCATAATTATTCGCTTTTCTATCAATTGCTAGACAGTAATTTGTTCACCCACTGTAATACTTATGCTATCTTGAGAGAATCCACTAGTGAAACCTATGGCCCCCGGGTATATATCTTATCATATAAGCTTTCAATCTACTTTTATTTGCATCTTTACTTTTTCCAATCTATATCATAAAATACCAAAAATATATTTTTCTTATCATATTATCTCTATCAGATCTCACTTTCGCAAGTGGCCTTGAAGGGATTGACAACCCCTTTATTGCATTGGTTGCGAGTTCTTGTTTGTTTGTGTAGGTGCGTTGGACTTTTGAGGAGCCTCCTACTAGATTGATACCTTGGTTCTAAAAAACTGAGGGAAATACTTACGCTACTATTGCTGCATCACCCTTTCCTCTTAAAGGAAAACCAACGCAAGCTCAAGACGTAGCACCGGTCGCCACCGCAACCGCGCCGGCCTCACTGACTCGGCAGCTGGAGCTGCCTACTTCACCATGCCACAAGATAGGTCGCACCCTCTCATCTCGAATCACTTTATTTAGGCGTCAGTTGTCTGAAGTTTTATTCTGGGCCAATCGATTCCCAACGGGAAGCAGCACCCCTCGAGGCGGCGGAGCCCCTAGGCTGCCGGTTGGCTGGTGTCTAATGTAAGGGTGCGGGGGCGCAAGTTCGCCGTGGAAGCAGCGCTTAGATGGCTATCTTAGAGTTGTGTGGGTTGAAGGTACTTCCGCCGCCAGATCTGGATGGCGGCGAGTCTTTGTGGATTGGCCCGAGGGTGGCGCAACCACGACAGTGCGGTGGGGCGGGGAGCGGGGTTTTGGTCTGGGCCACGGACGGCGGAGGCAGGATGCTCTACCGTTGGTCGCTGGCTCTTCGTGTTGGAAATATGCCCTAGAGGCAATAATAAATTAGTTATTATTATATTTCCTTATTCACGATAATCGTTTATTATCCATGCTATAATTGTATTGATAGGAAACTCAGATACATGTGTGGGTACATAGACAACACCATGTCCCTAGTAAGCCTCTAGTTGACTAGCTCGTTGATCAATAGATGGTTACGGTTTCCTGACCATGGACATTGGATGTCATTTGATAACGGGATCACATCATTAGGAGAATGATGTGATGGACAAGACCTAATCCTAAGCCTAGCACAAAGATCGTAGTTCGTATGCTAAAGCTTTTCTAATGTCAAGTATCTTTTCCTTAGACCATGAAATTGTGCAACTCCCGGATACCGTAGGAATGCTTTGGGTGTACCAAACGTCACAACGTAACTGGGTGGCTATAAAGGTGCATTACAGGTATCTCCGAAAGTGTCTGTTGGGTTGGCACGAATCAAGACTGGGATTTGTCACTCCGGTTAACGGAGAGGTATCTCTGGGCCCACTCGGTAGGACATCATCATAATGTGCACAATGTGATCAAGGAGTTGATCACGGGATGATGTGCTACGGGAACGAGTAAAGAGACTTCCCGGTAACGAGATTGAACAAGGTATCGGCATACCGACGATCGAATCTCGGGCAAGTACAATGCCGCTAGACAAAGGGAACTGTATACGGGATCGATTGAGTCCTTGACATCGTGGTTCATCCGATGAGATCATCGTAGAACATGTGGGAGCCAACATGGGTATCCAGATCCCGCTGTTGGTTATTGATCGGAGAACGTCTCGGTCATGTCTACATGTCTCCCGAACCCGTAGGGTCTACACACTTAAGGTTCGATGACGCTAGGGTTATAAAGGAAGTTTCTATGTGGTTACCGAATGTTGTTCGGAGTCCCGGATGAGATCCCGGACGTCACGAGGAGTTCCGGAATGGTCCGGAGGTAAAGATTTATATATGGGAAGTCCTGTTTTGGTCCCCGGAAAAGTATCGGGTTTTATCGGTAACGTACCGGGACCACCGGGAGGGTCCCGGGGGTCCACCAAGTGGGGCCACCGGCCCCGGAGGGCTGCATGGGCCAAGTGTGGGAGGGGACCAGCCCCAGGTGGGCTGGTGCGCCCCCCCACAAGGGCCCAAGGCGCCTAGGGTTTGGGGAGGGGGTGCTTCCACCTAACTTGGGGGGCAAGTTTCCCCCCTCTCCCCCTTGGCCGCCACCCTTAGATGGGATTGGGGGCAGCCGCACCCCTTGGGGTGGAAACCCTAAAGGGGGCGCACCCCCCTCCCTCTCCCCTATATATACTTGAGGGTTTTGGAGCTGCCAACACATGAGAACTTCTCCTCTTGGCGCAGCCTACCTCTCTCCCTTCTTCTCATATCTCGCGGTGCTTGGCGAAGCCCTGCTGGACTGCCACGCTCCTCCATCACCACCACGCCGTTGTGCTGCTGCTGGATGGAGTCTTCCTCAACCTCTCCCTCTCTCCTTACTGGATCAAGGCGTGGGAGGCGTCACCGGGCTGTACGTGTGTTGAACGCGGAGGTGCCGTCCGTTCGGCACTAGGATCTCCGGTGATTTGGATCACGACGAGTACGACTCCTTCAACCCCGTTCTCTTGAACGCTTCCGCTTAGCGATCCATGAGGGTATGTAGATGCACTCTCCTTCCCTTCGTTGCTAGTTTCTCCATAGATAGATCTTGGTGACACGTAGGAAAATTTTGAATTTCTGCTACGTTCCCCAACAGTGGCATCATGAGCTAGGTCTATTGCGTAGATTCTTTGCATGAGTAGAACGCAAAGTAGTTGTGGGCGTTGATTTTGTTCAATATGCTTACCGTTACTAGTCCAATATTTTTTCGACGGTATTGTGGGATGAAGCGGCCCGGACCGACCTTACACGTACACTTACGTGAGACAGGTTCCACCGACTGACATGCACTTGGTGCATAAGGTGGCTAGCGGGTGCCAGTCTCTCCCACTTTAGTCGGAACGGATTCGATGAAAAGGGTCCTTATGAAGGGTAAATAGCAATTGGCATATCACGTTGTGGTATTGCGTAGGTAAGAAACGTTCTTGCTAGAAACCCATAGCAGCCACATAAAACATGCAAACAACAATTAGAGGACGTCTAACTTGTTTTTGCAGGGTATGCTATGTGATGTGATATGGCCAAGAAGAATGTGATGAATGATATGTGATGTATGAGTTTGATCATGTTCTTGTAATAGGAATCACGACTTGCATGTCGATGAGTATGACAACCGGCAGGAGCCATAGGAGTTATCTTAATTTATTGTATGACCTGCGTGTCATTAAACAACGCCATGTAATTACTTTACTTTATTGCTAACCGGTAGCCATAGTAGTAGAAGTAATAGTTGGCGAGACCACTTCATGAAGACACGATGATGGAGATCATGATGATGAAGATCATGGTGTCATGCCGGTGACGATGATTATCATGGAGCCCCGAAGATGGAGATCAAAAGGAGCAAAATGATATTGGCCATATCATGTCACTATTTGATTGCATGTGATGTTTATCATGTTTATGCATCTTATTTGCTTAGAACGACGGTAGTAAATAAGATGATCCCTTACAACAATTTCAAGAAGTGTTCTCCCCTAACTGTGCGCCGTTGCTAAAGTTCGTCGCTTTTAAGCACCACGTGATGATCGGGTGTGATGGATTCTTACGTTCACATACAACGGGTGTAAGACAGATTTACACACGCGAAACACTTAGGGTTAACTTGACGAGCCTAGCATGTACAGACATGGCCTAGGAACACAGAGATCGAAAGGTCGAGCATGAGTCGTATAGTAGATACGATCAACATGAAGATGTTCACCGATGATGACTAGTCCGTCTCACGTGATGATCGGACACGGCCTAGTTGACTCAGATCATGTAATCACTTGGATGACTAGAGGGATGTCTATCTGAGTGGGAGTTCATAAGATGAACTTAATTATCCTGAACATAGTCAAAAGTTCTTTGCAAGTTATGTCGTAAGCTCGCGCTTTAGTTCCACTGTTTAGATATGTTCCTAGAGAAAATATAGTTGAAAGTTGATAGTAGCGATTATGCGGACAATAGAAAGCTTATGTCCTTAATGCACCGCTCAGTGTGCTGAACCCCAAACATCATGTGTGGATGTTGCGAACATCGGACATACACATTTTTGATAACTACATGATAGTTCAGTTAAATGGTTTAGAGAAGAGGCACCAAAGACGTTTTTCGAAACATCGTGGAACATATGAGATGTTTCGAGGGCTGAAATTAGGATTTCAGGCTCGTGCCCATGTCAAGAGGTATAAGACCTCCGACAATTTTCTTAACCTGCAAACTAAGGGAGAAAAGCTCAATCGTTGGGCTAGTGCTCAGATTGTCTGAGTGCAAAAATCACTTGAATCGAGTGGGAGTTGATCTTCCAGATGAGATAGTGATGTTTCTCCAAAGTCATTGCCACCAAGCTGCTAGAGCTTCGTGATGAACTATAACATATCAAGGATAGAGATGATGATCCTTGAGGTATTCACGTTGTTTGACACCGCGAAAGTAGAAATCAAGAAGGAGCATCAATTGTTGATGGTTGTGAAACCACTAGTTTCAAGAAGGGCAAGGGCAAGAAGGGATACTTCATGAAACGGCAAATCAGCTGCTGCTCTAGTGAAGAAACCCAAGGTTGAACCCAAACCCGAGACTAAGTGCTTCTGTAATAAGGGGAACAACCACTGGAGCTGAATTACCCTAGATACTTGGTAGATGAGAAGGCTAGCAAGGTCGATAGAAGTATATTGGATATACATTATGTTAATATGTACTTTACTAGTACTCCTAGTAGCACCAGGGTATTCGATACCGGTTCGGTTGCTTAACTGTTAGTAACTCGAAATAAAAGCTATGAGATAAAAGGAGACTAGCTAAAGGTGAGCTGACGATATGTGTTGGAAGTGTTTCCAAGGTTGATGTGATCAAGCATCGCACACTCCCTCTACCATCAAGATTAGTATTAAACCTGAACAATTGTCATTTGGTGTTTGCGTTGAGCATAGACATGATTGGATTATGTCTGTTGCAATACGGTTATTCATTTAAGGAGAATAATGGTTACTCT
Organism: Triticum dicoccoides; assembly: GCF_002162155.2. Classification (NCBI taxonomy): domain Eukaryota; kingdom Viridiplantae; phylum Streptophyta; class Magnoliopsida; order Poales; family Poaceae; genus Triticum; species Triticum dicoccoides. Next base: position 40,643,243 of record NC_041389.1, read on the forward strand.
ATTTATGTGAATAATGCCTTCAGTGGTCTTGCACCTAAAGGAATGGTTTATTGAATCTCGATCGTAGTGATACACATTTTCATGCCAAAAGATATAAGATAGTAATGACAGTACCACTTACTTGTGGCACTGCCATATAGGTCATATTGGTATAAAACGCATGAAGAAGCTCCATGTTGATGGATCTTTGGACTCACTCGTTTTGAAAAGTTTGAGACATGCGAACCATGTCTGTTGGTGTATAAGCATGAAGAAACTCCATGCAGATGGATCGTTTGGACTCACTTGATTTTGAATCACTTGAGATATGCAAATCATACCACATAGGCAAGATGACTGAAAAGCCTCGGTTTCAGTAAAATGGAACAAGATAGCAACTTGTTGGAAGCAACACATTTTGATGTGTGCAGTCCAATGAGTGCTGAGGCATGCAGTGAATATCGTTATGTTCTTACTTCACAGATGATTCGAGTAGATGTTGAGTATATTTACTTGATGAAACACAATTCTGAATTATTGAATGGTTCAAGTAATTTCAGAGTGAAGTTTAAGATCTTCGTGACAAGAGGATAGAATGTCTATGATATGATCATAGAGATGAATAACTGAGTTACGAGTTTTGGCACACAATTAAGACATTGTGGAAATTGTTTCACAATTAATACCGCCTGGAACACCATAGTGTGATGGTGTGTCCGAACATCATAGTAGCACCCTATTGGATATGGTGCGTACCTTGATGTCTCTTATCGAATTACCACTATCGTTCATGGGTTAGGCATTAGAGACAACCGCACTCACTTTAATAGGGTACCACGTAATTCCGTTGAGACGACACCGTTTGGAGAAACCTAAGTTGTCGTTTCTTAAAAGTTTGGGGCTGCGATGCTTATGTGAAAAAAGTTTCAGGTTGATAAGCTCGAACCCAAAGCGGATAAAATGCATCTTCATAGGACACCCAAAACAGTTGGGTATACCTCCTAATTCAGATCCGAAAGCAATAGGGGTTGTTTCTTGAATCGGGTCCTTTCTCGAGAAAGTTTGTCTCGAAAGAATTGAGTGGGAGGATGGTGGAGATTTGATGAGGTTATTGAACCGTCACTTCAACAAGTGTGTAGCAGGGCATAGGAAGTTGTTCGTATGGCACCTACACGAATTGAAGTGGAAGCTTATGATAGTGATCATGAAGTTTCGGATCAAGTCACTACCGAACCTCGTAGGGTGACAAGGATACGTACTACTTCAGAGTGGTACAGTAATCCTGTCTTGAAGGTCATGTTGCTAGACAACAATGAACCTACAAGCTATGGAGAAGCGATGGAGGGCCCAAATTCCAACAAATGGTTAGAAGCCATGAAATCCGAGATTGGATCCATGTATCAGAACAAAGCATGGACTTTGGTGAACTTGCCCGATGATCGGCAAGCCATTGAGATAAATGGATCTTTAAGAAGAAGACGGATGTGGATGGTAATGTCACCATCTATGAAGCTCGACTTGTGGCGAAGAGTTTTTTCACAAGTTCAAGGAGTTGACTACGATGAGATTTTCTCATCCGTAGCGATGCTTAAGTCCGTTGGAATCATGTTAGCATTAGCTGCATTTATGAAATCTAGCAGGTGGATGTCAAAACGAGTTTCCTTACCAGTTTTCATAAGGAAAGGTTGTATGCGATACAATCAGAAAGGTTTTGTCGATCCTAAGGATGCTAAAAGGTATGCTGGCTCCAGTGATCCTTCTAAGGACTAGAGTAAGCATCTCAGAGTTGGAATGTGCGCTTTGATACAATGATCAAAGATTTTGGGTTTATACAAAGTTCATGAGAAACTTGTATTTCCAAAGAAGTGAGTGGGAGCACTATAGAATTTCTGATGAGTATATGTTGTTGACATATTGTTGATCAGAAATGATGTAGAATTTCTGGAAAGCATGTAGAGTTATTTGAAAGGTGTTTTTGAATAGAAAACCTTGATTAAGCTACTTGAACATTGAGCATCAAGATCTATGAGGATAGATCAGAAATGCTTAATAATATTTTCAAATGAGCACATACCTTGACATGATCTTGAAGGTGTTCAAGATGGATTAGTCAAAGAAGGAGTTCTTGCCTGAGTAGTAAGGTACGAAGTTAAGACTTAAAGCTCGACCACGGCAGAAAAGAGAGAAAGGACGAAGGTCGTCCCCTATGCTTTGGACGTAGGCTCTACAGTATGCCATGCTAAGTACCGCACCTGATGTGTGCCTTGCCGCTTGTCTGGCAAGAGGGTACAAAGGTGATCAAGGAGTGAATCACTAGATAGCGGTCAAAGTTATCCTTAGAGGAATAAGGATATGTTTCTCGATTATGGAGGTGATAAAGAGTTCGACATAAAGGGTTACGTCGATGCAAGCTTTAACACCTATCCGAGTGACTCTGAGTAGCAAACCGGATACGTATAGTGGAGCAACCATTTGGAATAGCTTCAAGTGGAGCGTGGAAGCAACATTTACAATATGACATAGAGAATTGCGAAGTACATACGGATCTGAATGTTGCAGACCCGTTGACAAAAACCTCTCTTACAAGCAAAACATGATCAAACCCCAGAACTCATTGAGTCTTAATCATATGATGATGTGAACTAGTTTAATGAAACTAGTAAACTCTTTGGATGTTGGTCACATGGCGATGTGACCTGTGAGTGTTAATCACATGGCGATGTGAACTAGATTATTGACTCTAGTGCAAGTGGGAGACTGTTGGAAATATGCCCTAGAGGCAATAATAAATTAGTTATTATTATATTTCCTTGTTCACGATAATCGTTTATTATCCATGCTATAATTGTATTGATAGGAAATTCAGATACATGTGTGGGTACATAGACAACACCATGTCCCTAGTAAGCCTCTAGTTGACTAGCTCGTTGATCAATAGATGGTTAAGGTTTCCTGACCATGGACATTGGATGTCATTTGATAATGGGATCACATCATTAGGAGAATGATGTGATGGACAAGACTAATCCTAAGCCTAGCACAAATATCGTAGTTCGTATGCCAAAGCTTTTCTAATGTCAAGTATCGTTTCCTTAGACCATGAAATTGTGCAACTCCCGGATACCGTAGGAATGCTTTGGGTGTACCAAACGTCACAACGTAACTGGGTGGCTATAAAGGTGCATTACAGGTATCTCCGAAAGTGTCTGTTGGGTTGGCACGAATCAAGACTGGGATTTGTCACTCCGGTTAACGGAGAGGTATCTCTGGGCCCACTCGGTAGGACATCATCATAATGTGCACAATGTGATCAAGGAGTTGATCACGGGATGATGTGCTACGGGAACGAGTAAAGAGACTTCCCGGTAACGAGATTGAACAAGGTATCGGCATACCGACGATCGAATCTCGGGCAAGTACAATGCCGCTAGACAAAGGGAACTGTATACGGGATCGATTGAGTCCTTGACATCGTGGTTCATCCGATGAGATCATCGTAGAACATGTGGGAGCCAACATGGGTATCCAGATCCCGCTGTTGGTTATTGATCGGAGAACGTCTCGGTCATGTCTACATGTCTCCCGAACCCGTAGGGTCTACACACTTAAGGTTCGATGACGCTAGGGTTATAAAGGAAGTTTCTATGTGGTTACCGAATGTTGTTCGGAGTCCCGGATGAGATCCCGGATGTCACGAGGAGTTCCGGAATGGTCCGCAGGTAAAGATTTATATATGGGAAGTCTTGTTTTGGTCACCGGAAAAGTATCGGGTTTTATCGGTAACGTACCGGGACCACCGGGAGGGTCCCGGGGGTCCACCAAGTGGGGCCACCGGCCCCGGAGGGCTGCATGGGCCAAGTGTGGGAGGGGACCAGCCCCAGGTGGGCTGGTGCGCCCCCCCACAAGGGCCCAAGGCGCCTAGGGTTTGGGGAGGGGGTGCTTCCACCTAACTTGGGGGGCAAGTTTCCCCCCTCTCCCCCCTTGGCCGCCACCCTTAGATGGGATTGGGGGCAGCCGCACCCCTTGGGGTGGAAACCCTAAAGGGGGCGCACCCCCCTCCCTCTCCCCTATATATACTTGAGGGTTTTGGGGCTGCCAACACATGAGAACTTCTCCTCTTGGCGCAGCCCTACCTCTCTCCCTTCTTCTCATATCTCGCGGTGCTTGGCGAAGCCCTGCTGGACTGCCACGCTCCTCCATCACCACCACGCCGTTGTGCTGCTGCTGGATGGAGGCTTCCTCAACCTCTCCCTCTCTCCTTACTGGATCAAGGCGTGGGAGGCGTCACCGGGCTGTACGTGTGTTGAACGCGGAGGTGCCGTCCGTTCGGCACTAGGATCTCCGGTGATTTGGATCACGACAAGTACGACTCCTTCAACCCCGTTCTCTTGAACGCTTCCGCTTAGCGATCCACGAGGGTATGTAGATGCACTCTCCTTCCCTTTGTTGCTAGTTTCTCCATAGATAGATCTTGGTGACATGTAGGAAAATTTTGAATTTCTGCTACGTTCCCCAACACTTCGGGGAAGATTCTGAATAATGTCAGCCAGAAGGCACAAGACGGCCATCAAGCCATCCGGCATACATCGGACAGTACCAAAATAAAATAAAATCATGTGGCCCCAATTTAGTCTTCAGTCAACAGACGTGTGACCACTCTCGTACCTTGCTGTTGATCTCTTAGGGTATTTCTTCAGATCAAAGAGATGTGTCGTTCTTAACATTTATGTGTTATCTGCATCTTCAGCCACACCATCTTCCGACTCACCGCAGCTGCTCCAACAAGGGAAGCATACACCAGAAGGGAGCTATAGTCCCCACTCAATAGTTCCCTGCATCGAATGCGTTTGCCCGACATGGACAACCACAACAACTGCAGGGCCATCGACAACTCAGCACATGATGCTCACTCCTATGGATGGCGGCCAGATAGGTTGTACCCTCATCTTACTTGTGTGCAACATCTATGGCTTTGCTATTCATCTAAGCATGGAAAAAGATTATCAAATTTCACTATATATTCGTGCAGATCTCTTACGGGTCTTCTTCCGGAGATGATGATGTTCCATAGTTCAGCTAAGATACTTGTTCTTTAGGTAACGTTGCTCCATAGTTATCATCCATCAGCCAATGCTATCCCACAGGCTGGTGATTATAGTATTATACCACTTCTAGTATTACCTTTGTTGTTCTTTAATACTTTTTTGTGCCATCTAGTTAATCTCGAGTACAAACGATACATATTCTGTAGCTTTCATCTGTGTTCTCCCTTTAGTTTTTGAGACCTGTTGTTGCTAGTTAACCCCAGTCCTACTATTTATGTCGTCTCCTACAGGCACTCATTACATAAATCTAACTACTAGTTGTCTTCCATGCATGTCAGATATAATTGCACACATTGATATATCCCCAAGAACCCCACGGAGCAATGTAAAGGCCAATAAACTTGATGTCAATGATACTCAATATGATGGAACATGTAAAGGCAGTTTTTCAGAAGACTTGCAGAAAGATGATGAATCCTCTTCACCCCACAAGGTCCTTGCTCTAACTTGGCTTGTGATATGGGTACAACATGCATATAATGTCCTGGAGTGTCTCTACTCTGTTGCAATGCCATGTGCTTAGCATGCAGATCATGTGTAACATCCCAAATTTTCAATTTGGAATGTTATACAATAGATCATCATGGCATATCATATTTTATTTGCTTTTGGCTTGATCCTACAAATTTCACGCAACTCAAGGACCCACGGAGAGAGTTGGAGATTTTGTTATTTTCATATTTGAGTTTTTCTCAAATTTTGAAAATAGGATCATTTGATTTTAATTATTTTATCTCCAAATATTTCTTATAAAAAATAAAAGAGAGGGAATAAAATGTCTTTCCCAAAATAAAGAAATATTGAGCATTTAATAATGAAATCAAATAAGATTTTATTTCGGAGTTTATCGCTATTTTATTTGAATTTAGAAAAATTGCACGTTTTTCAAAATTGCATTTTAGGGCCAAGAAAATGTTCATCTCGTTCTAAATATTTTATTTAGACGGTGAAATTTGTTTTGGCATTTTTAGAGTTTTAATTTATTTTCTAGGATTTATTTTAGTTTCGGCGGAATTTATAAAAAAAATCTTTCCCCGCGGACCAAACTGGGCCGAAGGCCCAGCCGGCCCACCTGCCCGTGCCGCCTCGCCCGAGCGTGACCGAGCCGGACTCCCGCCGGAGTCCGGTCAGCGCCGCCACCGTCGCCCGGGGGTGCCGCCTCCCCATGTCGGACGCCCCCCCCCCTTCTTAAATACCCCGCCACCCCCGCTGCCACACCCCGTCCCGCCCCGCCGCCAGCCGCCCGCAGCAGCAGCAGCCGCAGCCGCCGTTGCCGCGT
>NC_041389.1:40650069-40685392 GCF_002162155.2 Triticum dicoccoides
GTCACCGTGTGCCGCGTCCGCTGCTGCCGCCGCCCGACCGCGCGCCACCCTCCGCCGCCACCGCCGATGCCTCCCCACCCCACCGGAGCCCCGAGCCCCGCCAGACCCGACGAGGTAGCCGCCACCGTCGCCGCCGTTTTTTTATAAAACCGTTCGGTTTAAAAAAAAACTATATCTTTTTTTAGATCGGTTCGTCAGTTTTTCTTGGTTTACTTATTTAACGGACGTTCGTCCGTACGTTCGTGTTAACGAACGGTTTTCGTCGATTAGCCGCAGACAGCGAACGTTCGTTCGTTAGCCTGTTCGTCCATTTTTGTTTTTCTCGGATTTTCCGTGATTAGTTCTGATCCGATTTTCGTTCTAGTATAACTTTTCGCTCTAGTATAACTTTTCGCTCGTGTATCGAAATCAGCCGATTCAAGCGCCTAGAGTTTCGTATCGAAACCCTCTTTCCGTTTAACCAACTCAAACAGTTTTTGTTACTGTAAAATTTGACTTAGGTCCAGATTAGTAAACGAAGCTTGTTTCTTTCGCCGTTTGATTTTCGTTGCTTCATTTGATTTGATTCTTTTTGCAAACCGGAGTTCTTAAGTTGAACTTTATGGTTAGATCTCTTATTTGAGTTTTACCTGTGCATTAGATGAGTGCTTATTGTATGCTTTTTTGTTTGCGATAGAGTACCCGGAGTGCGCCGCTTGCTACATTGAATCCCTAAGTTTCACGGATCATCAGCAAGGCAAGTAACACTTTGATCGTACCTCTTTACTACCCAGTTTTATTGCATTAGATCAATCCTCAAACAATTGCATGATTAGGATTTGTTTAACATGTGGGTTTTGGGAGAGTAGATGAGGTAGAACCTATTACCTGTTTATTTTCAAACCTTTGGGAGTTACTTCTACGTTTGCTTATATTGCTATATTATGCTAGTATACGTGGATTGGGTGAGTGTATCCATGACAGATGTGAGATTGTTAATTTAACGGTTTATTTAAGGTGGCAACTTTAATATACATCTGGGTGGATTGAGGCACCTGGGATCCCAGTGATTGCCTCTTTTTCTTTATGGAACGCCACACAGACTCAAAGGGATCATGAGATTATTCATGCTAGAAACTTCCGTGTGCAGCCGCAAGCTACTATGGGCTCTAGCATAGTTGATTAAGTCATGTGAACTCTTAAAGTGGTAGACTAGCAGATGTAGGGGAAAGTAGGTGTAACTGTCTACCCATCGTAAGGTGCAAAGGCTTCTGAAAGACTATGTCTCGGTCATCCGTTTCTCAAACACCATGTAGTGCGAGAATCCCAACGGAGGAGATCGAGTCTTGCGGAGAAAAGTGCGCAAACCTCTACAGAGTGTATAAACTAATCATGGTTAGCCGTGTCCCCGGTTATGGACGTTTTGAGTATCTAGTACTTAGATTATCATGTGAATCTCATCATGTTACTTTAATAAATTTTGTTGGGTTTAATGATGATGCTTAATTGGGATTGAGTTGGGTGAACCTTCTCAATCTTTAACAACCACCATGATAGTTAAATAAAATTTATTCCTTTGTTGTAGGAAAAAATCGGCTTTATGCAAAACTGTAACCATAGAGGTTTCCACCAGCCATATATGCATGTAGTATAGCATTATTCTTTTCATTACTCTCTATGTGTTACATTGCCAGCATATTCCATGTGCTGACCCGTTTTCAGGCTGCAACGTTCATGTTGCAGAATTTTCAGACGACGAGTAAGGTGCCTTAGGTCGTGGTCTTATACTCAGTGATTCTGTTGGAGTTGATGGACTCGCTATTCTTCCAAGCCTTCCGCTGTTATCGTTATTAGATGGCCTTAAGCCATATTTATTGTAATAAGTTCTCTTTTGAGACATTCGATGTAATAAGTGTGTGATTGCTACTCTGTTATAAATCCTTCAAGTGCTGTGCATGTCAGCATTACTGATCCATGGATGACACTGATGCATAGAGATCAGACTGTTTGAGGTCTGGTCGCTACAAGATGGTATCAGAGCACACGCTGACTGTAGGACATGACCACTAAGCTAAAGCCCTAGACCACTACTCTCTTCTCATTTCTGACTCCTCATCTTTTCTACTCTTTTAGGACGGCGGATGCAAGGAACAAGTTCACGCAACGGGATGAAGATACACCCTTTGGACGCCACTTGAAGGAAGTCACTACATATCTAAACATTGGAGTACCAAGTTTCACCGGGACCTACATAGCCACTTACCCGAAGAAGAGTGTTAGATGATTCAAGTTCATGTTCCAGGAAGGACGTTCATGCCCGTCACGGAGCCCATAGAGTTTTCCTTCGATGCACCAACCTGGAGTCTAGGAAAGAGCATGGCAGCCCACATCACCATGGGACGCATTGGATAAGTTTACCAAAAGGACCTCAAGGATACTATTTACCAGATTTGTGGGTGCCGAGATGAGAAATGGGAGATGATCAGCACCAGGAAGGATAGATCAATTGCAACTTTCATCCAGGGAGCTAAACCAGCACATTCGTCGTCAGGAGAACCAGATGTGCGCAGGCATGATAGATCTGAAGAAGGCATTGACCAAGATCACAGAGCTGGAAGAAGAACTCAAGTCTACATGCAATGGATATGAGGAGGAAATGACGACACTCGTGGAGAAGAATGATGATCTGAAAAAGAAGCTAAAGGTATTCATGGGATTTCCCGCGACTGGAGGAGAAGACAATGATTGCACTTGCCCGGATAACTATATCATCATCGACGACACCGACTCGGACCCAGACGATAGCGATGATGATTTTGTTGATGAAGCTGGAGCAGATATCATGGAGTCTTCGACCGATCAATATTTCTAGTCGACCACCATAAAAGTACTAGTATTCTCCCATGTATATAGTATAGTCTGAGCATTTTTGTAATGATAGCTAGACCGTTGTATGCCCTTGTTTGAATTGATTGAAGTGATATTGATTGCATTTGTCTCATGTGCATATGGGTAGTGTTTTCTCTTAGACCTCATTCTATTCTATATTCTCATCTTTTCTAAACCCTTAGATGCCTCCGAGATGTGACCATGGATTTGCTTTCCCAACGAAGCTCACTCAGTTGATCCAGTAGTAGAATGCATTGATGCAGATGCTAGTCCAGAATCAGAATCAGGGGAACAACAACAACCCACCACCACCACCACCACCTATTGATCACTTAGCCCGTTTCTTGAGACTGAATCCGTCGGTGTTCTCCAGTAGCACCGAGCTGATAGTTGCAGATGATTGGCTCCGTAAGATGGGAAGGAAGTTGACCACTGCAGGATGCATAGATGTGGAGAAGGTGTGTTTTGCCGCACATCAGCTTGATGGACCCGCAGCATCATGGTGGGAGAATTTCACAGCCACTTATCCTATCGACACTGTCACATGGGATCAGTTCCATCAGGCTTTCTGTATTGCCCATGTTTTAGCAGGAGCTATGGCCATGAAGAAGCGTGAGTTTCGCAACTTGCGCCAAGGAGGACGTACAGTTGGCCAGTATGTGGATGACTTTGGTAAGCTAGTACGTTATGCCCCAGATGACGTTGCTATGGATGCAACTAAGCAGGAGAAGTTTCTGGAAGGACTGAATGATGAGTTGAGCATGCAGTTGATGGTAGCAACCTTCAACAACTACCAGGAGTTGGTAGATAGAGCTCTCATGATTGAAGGGAAGCAGCAGCAGATTGACAACCGCAAGAGGAAGTATGGACAAGGGAAGTACAATTCTGGAGCTCGGCAGAAACCCCGTTTTACCCCGAATTCGGGAGGACCTTTTCAGCATACCCATGGAGGAGAGAACTCGCACAACCATAGTGTCCCCAAGAATGGTAATGGGAATGGAGGAAACAACGGACAGAACCGTACCAACCCATCGACCCCAGCCAAGAGGGATCTGAGCCAAGTCACTTGCTACAAGTGTCATAAGACTGGACATTATGCCAATGGATGTCCTGAAGCTAAGAACGGAAATGGCAATGGAAGCTCTGGAAAGAAGCCGAACCCATTCAACAGGGGACAGGTGAACCACATTAACGTGGAGGAGGTTGAAGCCCAACCAGATGCAGTAATAGGTAAGTTTTTGGTTAAGTCATTTACTACAATCGTTATTTTTTATACTAGTGCATCACATTCATACATATCAAGGGGGTTTGTGGATAAGTATAAACTACCCACCAAGGTTCTTAGAACACCTATGTTAGTAAACTCACCAGGAGCGGAGTATACGGCCAGTCGAGGATGTTTTCAAGTGCCATTGAGTATAGGTAGGCATGTTTTCCCCTCGGATTTAATCATTTTGGAATCGCAAGGTTTGGATGTGATTCTGGGTATGGATTGGCTATCGATGTATAGAGGAAACATTGATTGCGCTAGTAAGTCAATTTTGCTTACCACCCCAGAAGGAGGAAGGATTAAGTATGTATCATGGCATGAGCCGAAGAGGACTCAAGTAAATTTCTTATCAGGAGTTGTACAGGAGGAAGTACTAGTGGTGAAGGATTTTCCAGATGTATTTCCAAAGGAGTTGCGAGGCATGCCACCGGATAGAGACATTGAGTGTTTGATTGGGCTTTTGCCAGGCACAGGGCCGATATCTAAGAGACTGTATAGGATGCCCGCAAAAGATTTGGAGGAAATTAAGAAGCAGATTAAAGAGCTACTTGATAAAGGTTATATTCGCCCAAGTTCTTCACCTTGGGGATCGCCAGTACTTCTAGTGGAGAAGAAGGATGGTTGTAGATTATCGAGGATTGAATGAAGTGACAATCAAGAACAAGTACCCATTGCCGATGATCAATGACTTGTTTGACCGATTGCAAGGAGCTAAGGTATTCTCCAAGATCGATTTGCAATCAGGATACCACCAGTTGAAGATTCGAGAGCAGGATATACCTAAGACGGCTTTTACCACCAGGTACAGGCTGTATGAGTATACTGTTATGTCATTTGGTCTGACTAACGCACCTGCCTATTTTGTGAACATGATGAACAAGGTGTTTATGGAGTTTCTGGATAAGTATGTCGTGGTGTTCATTTATGATATTTTGGTCTACTCAAAGAATGAAGAGGAGCATAAGGAGCATTTGTGTTTGGTACTGGAGAAATTCAGAGAACATCAGCTATATGCCAAGTTCAGCAAATGTGAGTTTTGGTTGAAGGAAGTTGGATTTCTCGGACATGTTATATCCGGAGAAGGAATAGCAGTAGAGCCCACCAAGGTTGTCAGTGTGACAAACTGGGAAGCCCCCACGTCAGTTGGAGAAATCCGGAGTTTTCTTGGACTCGCAGGATACTACCGGAGGTTCATTGAGAACTTCTCGAAGATTGCAAAGCCCATGATGGAGTTGTTGAAGAAGGACACCAAGTTCAAATGGACTGAGGAATGTGAGGCCAGTTTCCAGGAGTTGAAGAAACGTTTGGTTACATCACCAGTGTTGATTCTGCCCGATTAGCGCAAGGATTATGAAGTATATTGCAACGCTTCTCGTCGAGGACTTGGAGCAGTGCTTATGCGGGAGGGAGGAGTTGTTTCATATGCCTCACGACAACTGAAGCCCCATGAGTTAAATTATGCTACCCATGATTAGGAGTTAGCAGCCGTAGTGCATGCATTGAAGACATGCAGACATTTTCTCATTGGAAACCACTGTGAGGTGTACATGGATCACAAGAGTTTGAAGTACATCTTCACGAAGAAGGAGTTCAATCTCAGGCAAAGGAGATGGTTGGAGCTCATCAAGGATTATGATATGAGATTGCATTATCACCACGGAAAGGCTAACATAGTAGCCGATCCATTGAGCCGCAAGAGCCACGTCAACATGCTCATGACCGGAGCGTTACCAAAGGAGTTAGCCAAGGATCTATGTGAGCTATGTTTGGAGATAGTTCCGAGAGGCTATGTAGCAGCATTGGAGATTCAGTCTACCTTGATGGATAAAACCAGAGAAGCTCAGAAGACCGATAAGGAGATTGGCAAGATAAAGGAGAACATGAGAAAAGGAAAGGATAAGGGATTTCGTGAGGATGAGCACGATACCTTATGGTTTGAGGACCGCGTTTATGTGCCTAATGACCCTGAGATCAGTAAGTTGATTCTGCAAGAGGCCCATGATTCGCTGTATTCGATTCACCCAGGAAATACCAAATGTACTTGGATTTGAAAGACACTTTCTGGTGGACCGGAATGAAGAAAGATATTGCTGAGTATGTAGCAGTTTGTGATGTATGTCAGAGAGTGAAGGCAGAGCATCAGAAGCCAGCAAGATTGTTACAGCCATTGCTGATACCCGAATGGAAGTGGGATAAACTAGGCATGGATTTTATCACAGGATTGCCCAGGACTCATTCAGGCTATGACTCAATATGGGTTGTAGTCGACCGTTTGATGAAGGTAGCTCATTTCATCCTAGTGAAGACCACTTACACCAGCGCTAAGTTGGCAAAGATATACATGACCAGTATCGTATGTCTGCACGGAGTTCCGAGGAGCATTGTATCAGATAGAGGAACCCAGTTTACCTCAAAATTCTGGAATCAGTTGCACGAAACTTTGGGTACCAGGCTAGAATTTAGCACGGCCTTTCATCCGCAAACAGATGGACAGATCGAGAGAGTCAATCAGATTCTGGAGGACATGCTGAGAGCTTGTGCACTAGATTATGGATATAGTTGGGATGACAATTTGCCATATGCAGAGTTCTCTTACGACAACAGTTATCAATCCAGTTTGAAGATGGCCCCTTTTGAAGCCTTGTACGGAAGGAGGTGCAGGACGCCATTGTTGTAGGATGAAGTAGGCGACCACCAGTTGTTTGGACCAGATTTGATTAAGGAGTCCAAACAGAAGGTGAAGTTGATTCGCGATAGGCTCAAGGTAGCCCAGTCTAGGCAAAAGAGCTATGCAGATTCAAAACGCAAGGAGACAGTCTACGAAGTCGGAGACAGAGTTTATCTTCATGTATCCCCACTTCGAGGAGTTAAGCGCTTTGGAGTTAAGGGAAAGTTAGCGCCACGTTTTGTGGGACCATACAAGGTTTTGGAGCGTATGGGAGAAGTTGCGTACAAGCTAGAATTGCCCGAAGGATTGTCAGGAGTTCACGATGTGTTTCACGTTTCCCAGTTGAAGAAGTGCCACGCAGAGATGGCTGATATACCGCTGAGAGATACAGTGCCACTGGAAGCGATTCAGTTGGATAGTGGTTTGACCTACGAGGAGAAACCAGTCAAGATTCTCGAATATGCCAGCCGAGTCACGCGCAGCAAGGTTATCAAGTATTGCAAAGTTTAGTGGAGCCACCATACCAAAGATGAAGCCACCTGGGAGCGACAGGAAGAGCTACTGAAGGACCACCCTCACCTATTTTCTAGCCAACCCGAATCTCGAGGGCGAGATTCATCTTAAGGGGGGTAGGTTTGTAACATCCCAAATTTTCAATTTGGAATGTTATACAATAGATCATCATGTCATATCATATTTTATTTGCTTTTGGCTTGATCCTAGAAATTTCACGCATCTCAAGGACCCACGGCGAGAGTTGGAGATTTCGTTATTTTCATATTTGAGTTTTTCTCAAATTTTGAAAATAGGATCATTTGATTTTAATTATTTTATCTCCGAATATTTCTTATACAAAAATAAAAAGAGAGGGAATAAAATGACTTTCCCAAAATAAAGAAATATTGAGGATTTAATAATAAAATCAAATAAGATTTTATTTCAGAGTTTATCGCTATTTTACTTGAATTTAGGAAATTTGCACGTTTTTCAAAATTGCATTTTAGGGCCAAGAAAATGTTCATCTCGTTCTAAATATTTTATTTAGACGGTGAAAATTTGTTTTGGCATTTTTAGAGTTTTCTTTTATTTTCTAGGATTTATTTTAGTTTCGGCGGAATTTATATAAAAAAAAAATCTTTCCCCGCGGACCGAACTGGGCCGAAGGCCGAGTAGGCCCACCTGCACGCGCCCCTCGCCCTAGTGTGGCTGAGTCGGACTCCCGCCGGAGTGCGGGTCAGTGCCACCGCCGCCGCTTGGGGGTTGCCCCCTCCCCCAAGTCGGACGCCCCCCCCCTTCTTAAATACCCCGCCACCCCCGCCGCCACACCCCGTCCCGCCCTGCGCCAGCCGCCCGCAGCAGCAGCAGCCGCCGCCGCCATTGCCGCGCCGCCGTCGCCGTGTGCCGCGTCTGCCGTCGCCGCCGCCCGACCGCGCGCCACCCTCCGCCGCCACCGCCGACACCTCCCCACCCCGCCGGAGCACTAAGCCCCGTCGGACCCGACGAGGTAGCCGCCGCCGTTTTTTTATGAAACCATTCGGGTTTTTTTAAACCCTAGATCCGTTTTTTAGATCGATTCATCAGTTTTTCTCGGTTTAGTTATTTAACGGACGTTAGGCCGTATGTTCGTGTTAACGAACAGTTTTCGTTGATTAGGCGCAGACAGCGAACGTTTGTTCGTTAGCCTGTTCGTCCATTTTTCTTTTATCAGATTTTCCGCGATTATTTCTGATCACGATTTCTGATCCGATTTTCGTTCTAGTATAACTTTTCGCTCGTTTATCGGAATCAGGCGATTCAAGCGCCTAGAGTTTCTTATCGAAACCCTCTTTCCGTTTAACCAACTCAAACGAGTTTTTGTTACTGTAAAATTTAACTTAGGTCCAGATTAGTAAACGAAGCTTGTTTCTTTCGCCGTTTGATTTTCGTTGCTTCATTTGATTTGATTCTTTTTGCAAACCGGAGTTCTTAAGTTGAACTTTATGGTTAGATCTCTTATTTTAGTTTATATGTGCATTAGATGAGTGCTTATTGTATGCTTGTTTGTTTGCGATAGAGTACCCGGAGTGGCGACACTTGCTACTTTGAATCCCTAAGTTTCACGGATCATCAGCAAGGCAAGTAACACTTTGATCATACCTCTTTACTACCCAAATTTATTGCATTAGATCAATCCTCAAACAATTGCATGATTAGGATCTGTTTAACATGTGGGTTTTGGGAGAGTAGATGAGGTAGAACCTATTACCTGTTTATTTTCAAACCTTTGGGAGTTACTTCTACGTTTGCTTATATTGCTATGCTATGCTAGTAGACGTGGATTGGGTGAGTGTATCCATGACAGATGTGAGATTGTTAATTTAACAGTTTATTTAAGGTGGCAACTTTAATATACATCTAGGTGGATTGAGGCACCTGGGATCCCAGTGATTGCCTATTTTTCTTTATGGACCGCCACCCAGACACAAAGGGATCATGAGATTATTCATGCTAGAAACTTCTGTGTGCAGCCGCAAGCTACTATGGGCTCTAGCATAATTGATTAAGTCGTGTGAACTCTTACAGTGGTAGACTAGCAGATGTAGGGGTAAGTAGGTGTAACTGTCTACCATCGTAAGGTGCAAACGCTTCTGAAAGACTCTGTCTCGGTCATCCGTTTCTCAAACACCATGTAGTGCGAGAATTCCAACGGAGGAGATCATGTCTTGCAGGGAAAAGTGTGCAAACCTCTGCAGAGTGTATAAACTAATCATGGTTAGCCATGTCCCCGGTTATGGACGTTTTGAGTATCTAGTACTTGGATTATCATGTGAATCTCATCATGTTACATTAATAAATTTTGTTGGGTTTAATTATGATGCTTAATTGGGATTGAGTTGGGTGAACCTTCTCAATGTTTAACAACCACCATGATAGTTAAATAAAATTTATTCCTTTGTTGTAGGAAAAAATTGGCTTTATGCAAAACTGTAACCATAGAGCTTTCCACCAGCCATATATGCATGTAGTATAGCATTATTCTTTTCATTACTCTCTATGTGTTACATTGCCAGCATATTCCATGTGCTGACCCATTTTCGGGCTGCAACGTTCATGTTGCAGACTTTTCAGACGGCGAGTAAGGTGCCTTAGGTCGTGGTATTATACTCAGTGATGCCGTTGGAGTTGATGGACTCGCTATTTTTCCAAGCCTTCCACTGTTATCGTTATTAGATGGCCTCAAGCCATATTTATTGTAATAAGTTCTCTTTTGAGACATTCGATGTAATAAGTGTGTGATTGCTACTCTGTTATAAATCCTTCAAGTATTGTTCGTGTCAGCATTACTAATCCAAGGATGACATTGATGCACAGCGATCAGACTGTTTGAGGTCTGGTCGCTACATCATGCATGTAAATATGTCATGCCTTCCTGTTTTTCAGTACCTATTCCATTCATGATAATATGTTTTCAAATTCAAGTACTGTCATTCTACTCTATCGCAATGCCATCTGCTTAATTTGGACATCATGCTTCTGAATATCTTATGCATTGTTATTCATCAGTATGTACTTCATCTGTCTACCATACCATGTTTTTTTACATTTAAGTGTTGTTCTAGTGCTCTGTTGCAATGCCATCTTAGTTTCCCAATCATACACGTGTATGTTGCCTTAGTTTTTCTGTGTGTATTCCGCTAGCATACAGTTTTACATTCAACTAGTGGTTTTTTAATGTGTTTTCCTGTCATATCCCTAGCTCTTACACCATACTCCCTCCGTCCGGATTACATGTTGCCAAAATGGATAAAAAAGGATGTATCTAAAACTGAAATACGCCTAGACCGATCCATTTTTTTCCGGATGGAGGGAATACATGTCAATATGTCATGCCTTTCTATTCTTCAGTACTTATTCCATCTCTTTGTTGTAGCATGTTTTATAATTGAAGCACCATTCTTTTATACAAGGCATGCAAGGGGAAGACGACTATGTTAGAATCTGAAGGGTTACAAACAAGGTCTTTGCAAAAGATCCAAACGCCAGGAGATAGTAAACCAACTCCAGTTTTTATAGATACTGCTCCAGCACAGAGAAACCCAACTCCTACTGATAATAAGCAGATTCATGTGGCCAAAGAACTAGTACGTTCCAGTCCAGCAAAAATATGTCAACTCCTTTCTAAGAAGCGTGTGTGTATCCTTGCATCCTGAAATTTTATAGCAAGCTGATCATACTTTCTACATGTTTCTTACTCATCTCTCTTTTAGAAAATAAGCTTAACAAATAGAAGAATTTCTGCACTGGTATCGTCTGTGAGGAAAGATTCTTGTAGGAATTCTTTGTGCTCCAATGCAGATGTAACTACCTATTGTATATCACTATATTTTTACATCAGCATGTATGTTTTTTAATCGGCATGAATCCAACCTTTATCTGATCTAAATTTAGTTGTAGCAAAATGTATTATTAAAGGCCACAATGTTGATTTTTGTAAGGAAAACAGCCTGGTAGTTTTGCATCCTGAGCTGCATGAGTGTACTATCTCATATCAGTGGGTTTGAATACTTTGGTTTTGTAGTGGGTTTTCAGTGTTTTTTTACTGTGTTGTCCTGTTGTGTCCCTAGCTCTTACATCATACTTCCTTCGTCCGGATTACATGTCGCAGAAATGGATAAAGTTGGATGTATCTAGAACTGAAATACGCCTAGACCCGTCCATTTATTTCCGGATGGAGAGAATACATGTCAATATGTCATGCCTTTATATTCTTCAGTACCTATTCCATCTCTACTGTAGCATGTTTTATAATTGAAGCACCATTCTTCTATATAAGGCATGCAAGGGGAAGACGGCTATGTTAAAATTTGAAGGGTTACAAACCAGGTCTTTGCAAAAGATCCAAACACCAGGAGCTAATAAACCAACTCCATTTTTCATAGATACTACTCCAGCACAGAGAAACCCAACTCCCACTGATAATAAGCATATTCCAGTGGCCAAAGAACTAGTCCGCTCCAGTCCACCAAAAGAATGTCAACTCCATTCTAAGAAGCGTGTGCGTATCCTCGCATAGTGAAATTTTATAGCATTATGATCATATTTTCTACATATTTCTTACTCATCTCTCTTTTAGAAAATAAGGTTAAATGATAGAAGACTTCCTCCATTGGGATTATATTCGAGGAAAATATCTTGCGGGAATTCTCTGTGCTCCAATGCTGATGTAAGTACCTATTGTATATCACTATATTTTTACATCTGCATGTATTTTGTTAATTGGCGTGAATCCAACCTTTATCAGATGTAAAATTAGTGGTAGCAAAATGTTAAAGGCGCCAATGTTGATTTTTGTAAGGAAAAATGCCCAATAGTTTTGCATACTGAGTTGCATGAGTGTACTATCACTACTAGGGAAAACCCTAGCAGTAGCACTGGTTTTGTGCTCACTAGTAGCGCGGGTAGGCACGCTACTAATAAGACGCTACAGCTATTGCTTAGCAGTAACGCGTGCCCGCACGCGCTACTGCTAGGACAAATAGCTACAGCGTTTGTTCACTCCCACGCTACTACTAGTGTAACTACTGGCAGCGTGTTTTCTCTCCATCGCTACTAGTATTCTTTTTTTATTTTTTTTATTGTTTGTGTATTTATGCACCATCGTACAAATATTGGTACAATACCAGTTATGAGATTTACATCATTATTTCATAACAGTGTGTCAAATGAAGGTGGATTAGGTTCAAGTGGAGGCAATATGTGGTGCATGTCAAAAGTATACTGCTAATCCAAACTTGATCTAGTTTGGACTAGTAGTACTTTCGATGTGCACCACATGTTGCCTCCACTTGAATCTAATCCGCCAACACAAGCTATTTAATCATCTTCATAGTCATTACCACCAACAGTATTTATTTAATCACCACTAACATTAGCTAATAATAATCATCATAGTCATTACCACCAACACTAGCTATTTTATCATCATAGTATAGTGTAGCACATCATCATCCTCAAACTCATTTCTAGCTAGCTAATCACTCCTGCTGCTCTCTCTTAGGTAAAATAACATAAAACATGTATAGCTCTCCTCCTTGATCAAGTTGGAGCATGCAGATGAACCTGTCTCCTAATCGTGGGTAGCGCATCTGTTTGCTGCCCCCTAGTACTTCTCTGCGGTCCCCCGTCACATATTTGGTCCAGTCTTGCACTATTAAGCATCCGTCGCTAATCTTGAATGCACTAAAGTAATCTATAGGATATCTTGGCCGTAAGCTGATAATACTCATGGTACCTTTAGTCTCGATCCCATAAGGCACAACATTCATCGGGAGTCCCTGTTGAAGAACATCTTTTGGTAACATACTTAGCAATGAAGTTTAGCTTCAAAAATAATGTATGGAAAAGATGCACTGAGGACAAATAGTAAAAATCTTACCATACTTCCTAAATAGATGTGACCGTAGTTCATTACGAACAGTATTGGTCGCACATTTTCAGTACTAACATTTCTAAATGCAGGAAGAAAATTTGTCTTGACAATATCAAGATCCTCAAGCCATGAAACATAATGACTGAGCTCCTCGTAGTTGAGTTCAGCCCCGGGACAGTATACGGTCCTGTCTATCAAGCGCTGGACATGTTTGCTTGCACCGAAATAAGCTGACAATAGAAATTAGTTGTCAACTATTTTTGAATAAACAATATCAAAGACATAAATATAGTTGAGAAACTTACATAATGGTATAACTGGAGGCGTCTGCACATCGACCCAGATGTCGGTATTACCTTCAATATCATCTTCGGACGAATATCAAAGGTGATAACCATATCAGGCTCAAATGCATAAGTCTTGCATAGTGCTCGCCATGTTTTGCATCCAAAATAGGTGTAGTCGTCTGAATTGTATAATTTTACGTTGAAAATATAACCATTCTCGGTCTTCAAGTAAAATTTCTTTTCCTCCATAGTATGACTGAAACCTATCTTATCCAATACAAAAACTCTTGCATGGCAGGGGATACGCTAGTAGAATAGTAAAAAAAGACTTGTCATGCTTAATGTCATGCTTAAATTATAAGTTGAAGCAAATGAAGCAAATGTCATGCTTAATTACGAAAAAAGACTTGTCGTTGTGACTTACTGTATCCACTTTGAAGTTCTCGTCCAGCTTGATGCTGAAGCGCCTATCATCATCTAGGAAGATTCCATCGCACAGGCCACACTCGTCTTCGCAGTATTTGCAAATACCGAAATCCTTTTCATCGTTAGACATTTCCTATGTTCATAGTTAAAACATTAATTGAAAATCGATCGAAGACAACTACCAGGATACTCAACACACAAATCCGGGGCACTCGATATTTCCTACATATTCTGGCACAAGTCATGCCAAAATTCACGAAAAAATCCGGCATGACCTTTGCGAAAATATGACATATCGAGCGCCTGAAATTTGCCGGAACGGAAATGAATCAACACTCCGGCAAAACATAGGCTACTCGGAGGTGTAACCTGCAAACATGACCGGCCACTTGGATATTGAACAACACAAGATATACATTTCAAAATATCTTATAGGACTCAAATTAGCATGCATTCAATAAGCAAAAGTAAATCATCTCATGCGTCCGTACATCATCGAATATTATCACTAATACATCACGAATAGTGTCATACATATAACATCACTAATACAACTAAAACCCTAGCACACGATGGGTATCGGCGCGGGCGGTGGACACCTACAGAGAAGGAACCATCACAGGATCATAGCTCCAGTGAGATCCCCGGAGAACCTGCCAGGTATTGGAGAACATGTGCTCCAACACAAACAAGTAGCAACGGACGTGCGCGTCCTCCTCACTGACACGGTGACACACCACCTCCGCGGAGTCCTCGAGCCTCTGGACCGTCACTGGCCCACGCGACCGCCACCAAAGAAGGTTCGGGTCAATGACAGGCTGGCTCCTCACCAACCTGTGCTCCCCGGTAGGTAGCGCCTCCCAGTACCACCCCGACGGAGCCCAGTCCCGGACATGGCACACCTGGTCAGGCAGGTGTCGTCCTCCCCTGACTCGACGATGAGGATGAAGGATAGGCATCGTCCACGTCGAGGCGGGAAAAATTGCTTTAACTAAAAAATAGCAACAAGTCTTACTAACTAGTTCTATTAATTCAACTAGTTCTTACTAAAAATGAACTTACTATAAATAAAAATATTCTAGTACCTAATTGGTACCTAGTTCTTACTAACTAATTAGTACCTAGGAACTACTACCCTAATTACCATCTAATTTGATGAACCTATAGGGGTGGAAAGTGGTAGCGGATATTCCAATTATCCAACTATAAAGTAAAATAAGTGGTCAAATTTTACTCGTTTTATGATTCATCTTAGAAATTTGATTCGTTTCCACCCTTACATGAACCCTAACTCATTTGAGCCACATCCGCATCCGATTTGTTTCCACCCTTACATGAACCCTAACTAATTTGATGCAACTAAAATATAAAGAAACCCTAGGCAGAGGTAGGGGAGAGGGAGGAGCAGGCGTGCTCACCTCGGGTGCCTGCGACGAGGGAGGGGCAAGGCGGCGTCGAGGTCAGGGTCGGGGCTCGGGCGCGCGGTGGATGGCGGCATCGAGGTCGGGGTCTAGGGCGGCGTCCGGGGCGGTGTTGAGGTTGGGGGCGGGGGCGGCGTTGAATCTGGGGTCGGGGCGGCGCAGAGGGTGTGCGAAGAGCGCGCGACGGCCGACGGGCGACGGCGGCGACGACGGCAAGAGTGGAGAGTTGGATTTGGGGGAAGTGGCCGTGGGGAAGGACGAACCCCGTGGTTAAGTCAGAAGTAGCAGTAGCGCGTTCCAGGAAGAACGCTGCTGCTACATTAGCTACATCGCGTTCTGGGATACACGCTACTGCTACTCCTTTCTCTTTTTCCCCCTTTTTCATTTAGTTTTCTTCACATTTTATTTTTTTCCTTTCACCTTATTCTATTTCTTTCATTTTCAATTACCTTTCTATTTTCTTTCCATTTAATTTTATATCCTTTAGCAGTAGCGAGTTTAGATTAAAACGCGCTGCTACAAATAAAGTAGCAGTAGCGCGGTTCGTTATAGGTCGCTACTACTATGTGTAGCCTATCGGCTATGCCGTGGGAATTTTATTAGTAACGTGTTTAGAGCAAGACGCGCTACTGCTAGAACTTTATCTGCAGCGCGGTTTTCTCAGGCGCGCTACTGCTACTTAGCACCAACGTGCTTTTTTGACCCTCGCTACTGCTAAAGTTCTGTGTGTAAGGTTTTCCCTAGTAGTGTATCTCATATCATGCACATTACTGAATTGTAGTGCTGCTCTGGTTGCACATTCATTCATTGTGTCAATGTTGCTTTCGTATTACCTTACCTGGCTGATGATAGCTGTGCCATATTGTGTTAATTTGGTGTAGGCTAGTTACCCAAACGTTCGTTGTTTCAATGTTGCTTTCCTATTATCTGACTTGGCCAATGATAGCAATGCTAATGTGTTAATTTGGTGCAAGCTGCTGAAGATAAGAAGACAAACTCTAAAAACAGCAAGGCAACCCCATTGTTTCTTTCCAATAAATCTAGGCCAGGTAATATGGCAATAACTCATGATTAATCTGTTTGGTTCCCCTCCTAATTTATGTTATGATGCAGTGGTCGAGACACTCTCCACTATCAATAATACAAGCCTGCCAAAATCGCCATCTGAATCTGTTCAGTATCCTTGTCTTGAATGCAACGGAAAAAATGTATGTTTGTGAACCAATTAATGGTGGAGGAATCAGAGGGGCAGATTCGTGCGCAACAACAATTGATCAATGGTTTCAGAGACAGTGTAGCAAAGCTGCAAGAACTTTCCCACATGCTTATGGGTGTCATCCGTGCTGAGGTTGCAGATTGTGACGTTGTAGATCGTTAGGTTCTGTTCATTTATTTGCACTGGCATCAATCTTTGATTGCCTAGTGGATGTAATTTCCTATAATATATGCTGGATGTGCAACATTTTCCCTGTAATTTCCCGTACCTTTGCTTTATTGCTCGTTGTAATGGGCTCAAATTATCTAATTTGGCCTAAAGACATGTACGAACTTTAGTGGGCCCATTAAGTTAATGGGCCGTTACCAGGCCAAAAATTAATGGTTGGACCTCTTACCTCCCGCGTCATTAATAGTCCAACATCGAAGTGGGCAACAGGTGGGCCCATTTGACTTCACGGGTCGTTAATAGGCCGTTACTAAGGTCAGGATACATATGGCCCAAGTATACTGTGGGCCTTTAGGAGGCCGAAAGAGACAGTGGGCTTGGATTGGACCATGAAGAGCATGGGTCGCTAAGAGGCCGAAAGTCAGGTCGTATTGTAAATGGCTCAATTGTGTTGTGGGCCTTTAGCAGGCCGAAAGAGAAAGCGGGCTAGTATTGGACCATAAAGGGCATGGGCCGTTAAAAGGCCAAAACTCAGATCCAACTACAAATGGCCCAACTCATTTATGGGTCGTTAAAAGGCCAAAACTCAGGTCCGACTACAAATGGCCCAACTCATTTATGGGCCGTCGTCAACAGGCTGAAAGATACACAGGGCCGGGAATTGGCACAGCACTTAAATGGGTCGCTAAAAGGCCAAAATTCAGGTCCGACTACAAATGGCCCAACTGATTTATGGGCCATCAACAGGCTGAAAGACACACTGGGCCGGAAATTAGCCCAACACTTAAATGGGTCGCTAAAAGGCCGAAAGATGTACATCATGAAAATTGGTTCATCCCTTGAATGGGCCGTTAACAGGCCGAAATCTCATGGGGACGATACTGAGCCCAAATATATAGCGGGCTGTTAACGGTCTCGAAGTGACGATGGGCTGCAATTGTGTCAAATCTTTAACGGGTCGTTGACGGGCCGAATTGGCACATCTCGTATGGGCTGTGGGATTAAACGGACCTGACACAAGTAGGCCTTATATGTGCCGGCCTGCTAATTTTTACAGGGTTGGCCTTTTTCACTGGAATGGTTCACTGTTGGGCCATGCCACGTGTCGACGTATCATAGGCGCCTCATGTCCCATGAGTGGATGACATCTGTCCCAACGGTGAGGCAACACGTGTTTCCTCTGGCTAATGATGATTTTACACGTGGAAAATCCCCATATGTCCGAGCTGTTAACGGGTTATCAGATCCAAAATCGGACCTGATAGCTTAACGGCGTTCCATTACAGTGGATGCCACGTGTCAGTCACCCTTGACGAAAGCACTTCTATGACGCGCGACTTATCATCATGGAAGTGGACACTTCCGTGATCATAATTTTGGTAATGTCATGGAACACATCTACGACAGCACAGGTATGACTATCTTTATTCCATCATAAAATCGTCATGGATGTACATGCATGACAAAAATGTGACCTACTGTGACAAACACGTATCATCACGGAAGTGTATTTTTTTGTAGTGAAACAAGTCTCAAATATCTATATCTTATACTGTGATGAAATAGGAAGTCTCAAATCTCAAACAAGTCAAAGATTACAATATACTCCCTCCGTCCCATAATATAAGGGAGTTTTGCACACTACACTATTGTAAAAAAAATCTTTTATATTATGAGACGGGGGGAGTATATATATGATTGAATACTATACCGAAACTGAAAACCGGTTACTCAGGTTAACTCACCCTTGCACAACACAAGAAGTACAGAAGTCTGAAGAATAACAGAAGAAAACGACGAAGGACATTTTTCTTAGCCACTCAGACGTACAACGCCGGACACACGCGTCGGTCGCGCCGCCGCCTACCATGCGCCCCTGCCTATCGCAGCCGCCGTGCATCCCTGTCGGCGCGTTGATCAACCCTACTACGAGTCTGCGGCCGCGTTTGAGATTGGAATTTGGTGAGGCGGCGTGTTGGTTCTCTGCGTGTGCGTGTGATTGATTGCTCTGTTGCGCGGTTGCGATCAAGCCATATGGCTGGGCTGTAGCTAATCTCATATTGGGCTTGGGGAAGCTAAAACAATGGACCGCTGGACCATGTGTGCGGGTGAGGAGGGAAAAAACCAGAGGTGGACTGTCTTGTATTGGGCGGAATGCGTGCAAACATCAGATGTCGTATTTTCCTATACACACGCATACTATACACTATTATATACATAGTACTGGGGCAAAAATAATGGGTATTCAACTGAATACCCATGAATTGAAGTGGGCTCACCCGTGCAAGGTAGTGTTTGTTGGGGAACGTTGCATGGAAAACAAAATTTTCTACGCACACGCAAGATCTATCCATGGAGATGCATACCTACGAGAGGGGAAGAGCATCTTCATACCCTTGGAGATTGCTAAGCGGAAGCGTTTATCAACGCAGCTGATGTAAGTCATACACCTTCACGATCCGTCCCGATCAAGTACCGAATGTACGACACCTCCGCGTTCAGCACACTTTCAGCTCGACGACGTCCTCGCCTTCTTGATCCAGTAAGAGGGGCAAAGTAGTAGATGAGTTCCAGCAGCACGAAGGCGTGGTGACGGTGGTGGTGAAGAACAATCTCTGCATGGCTTCGCCAAGCACAATGAAAACTAAACGGAGGATAAACTAGAGGGAATGGGGTTGCCGACACACAACTTGATGAATCTTGATGTGTTCTGGGTTCTAGCCCTGCCCTTGTATTTATATGTTAAGCCATGGGGTCGTTTCTTGGAGAAAGAGCCTCCTCAAAGTCGGTTTGGCATGCAAGGCAAGAGTCCTTCTCAGACTGCAGGACCAGACGCCAGGGTCCCTGGCGTCTGCCCCTGGCCACCACAAAACTTCCTTTCGCACCTTCCTAAACCCTCGTGGGCTTTACCTTGTGGCCCAAATATAGTTTTCTCGTACCCGAACATTTCGGGAAACATCCGAAACCCCTTCCGGTGGATTTCAAAACCCTTCCAGAGACCAAACATTATTTTCCCATATATCAATCTTTACTTCCGGACTATTCTGGAGCTCCTCGTCATGTCCGTGATCTCATACGGAACTCCGAACAACATTCAGTCACCAACATACATAACTCATATAATACTATATCGTCAACAAACGTTAAGGGTGCGGACCCTACATGTTTTAGAATTATGTAGACATGACCGAGACGCTTCTCCGGTCAATAACTATTAGAAGGACCTGGATGCCCATATTGGTTTCTACATACTCTACGTAGATCCTTATCGGTCAAACCATTGTGACAATATATGTAGTTCCCTTTGTCTGTCGGTATGTTACTTGCCCGAGATTTGATCGTCAGTATCTCCATACCTAGTTCAATCTCGTCACCGGTAAGTCTCTTTACTTGTTCTGTAATACATCATCTTGCAACTAACTCCTTAGTCACTTTGCTTGCAAGCTTCTTGTGATGCTGTATTACCGAGAGGGCCCAGAGATACCTCTCCATCACACGGAGTGACAAATCCAAGTCTCAATTCATGCCAACTCAACAGACACCTTCAGAGATACCTATAGAGCATTTTTATGATCACCACGTTACGTTGTGATGTTTGATAGCACACAAGGTGTTCCTCCGGTATCCAGAAGTTGCATGATTCTATGGTCGAAGAAACATGTATTTGACATTAAGAAAGCAGTAGCAATAAACTAAAGGATCATATGCTATGCTAACGGATGGGTCTTGTCCATCACATCATTCTCCTAATAATGTGATTCCATTATCAAATGACTACTCATGTCTATGGTTAGGAAACCTTAACCATTTGTTGATCAACGAGCTAGTCTAGTAGAGACTCACTAGGGACACGGTATTTGTTTATGTATCCACGCATGTATTTAAGTTTCCGGTCAATACAATTATATCATGAATAATAAACCTTTATCATGAATAAGGAAATATAATAATAATAACTTCATTATTGCCTCTAGGGCATATTTCCAATAGTGTTCCATCTGTGCCCCCTTGATCTGGGTAGCACAAATTGCCTTCGAGAGAAAGACTGGCAACCTAATTAGATTCAACTTTGTTGATCAAATTTGTTTGTT
This sequence comes from Triticum dicoccoides, assembly GCF_002162155.2. Lineage (NCBI taxonomy): Eukaryota > Viridiplantae > Streptophyta > Magnoliopsida > Poales > Poaceae > Triticum > Triticum dicoccoides. The sequence continues at coordinate 40,670,894 of NC_041389.1, forward strand.
CCCACATGGTATAACACTAAGTGTGTGAGATGACATGCATTTCTCCAAATATTAAATACTCTTTTATGGATTCAATAATATTTCTAGTAATGTACAATGGTATAATTACAACTAATACAATTTAGTATTCGAGGCCCTGATCCTCTTGGGGCCCAGGATGGTCGCCCTTTTGGCCCAACCTATGGACCGGCCTTGTGCCCGGCTTGCCATCTGGACCATGCTTGTGGTATCTATCTCTGGGTGGGGGCCCGGCCTCTGAGGGGCTTACCCTGAGATCTACGCAGAGCATCATGAGGTCTCTGGCGCAGTCAGATCCACACACGGCCACTGGTGTATTGGTCCCCTCTCCCACAAACCCTCCCCTCCCCCGAGTGAACTCACTTTTGGCGTGATGGAGTCAAATCAAATAGATCTCGGGTAAGGGTTCCTGAGTTGGTACCCTTGGTGCGATGGTAACAAAGACACAAGATTTTACTCGGGTTTGGGCTCCCTCGAATAGATAATACCCTACGTACGCCCTTCTTTGATTGTACTCTCTCTATTCCCTTATACAAGGCCACAAACTCAGATTACAGGTACCAAAGTAAAATTTAATGACAACTTTGCAAGCCAACTTTTCTTTTCGTTAATTGGGATCATTAATGCGCCCGCATGCATGCAAGGAAGGAATGGAAAAGAACTAGCGCAGTGTCATTATGAGTATATGCATGCAAGTATTAAACAGGTTGCTAGTACGAGGAAACATCATTAATTTTGGCCTCGATTATTGTTAGTGGCCTTATATAGATGCAAAATATATTTTTCATAGTGGCCTTGTATAAGGGAATGGAGGGAGTATTGATTTTGAGGGAGTACATGTTACATGTCGATCTACCGCGAGATCTATGTGTGCATGAGGTGTCATCTATGAGCCCTACCCCTCAGTTTATATAGGTATTGGGGGTATGTAGGGTTTACACATAGATTCGTTGCATCTAATCATGGTGTAGACGACCTCTATGTCTTGGAGTAGGCGCAAATTTTTTGGAAGTTTCTATCTTGGCGCTCCTAGGCCTGATGAACTTGGCCACTGGTAAATCATCACAAGGGGTCCTCGGCCCAGACCACCTGGCAGGGAGACGACGTGGCATGCACCCCCTAGTCCAGGATACTATTAGTAGTCCCAGAACCGTTCTTCAAATCGAGGAGAATCCTCGGTCCATCCGAGCTATTTCTCATCTTTGGTTGTTGGTCTTGAAAGCGGGCTCACCAAGTCCTTGCCTTATTCTTGGATGGGTTTGACCGAAGAGTCCCCACCTCGGGTATCCAAGGAGCCCCAACACATTTTCCACTGCTCTTTGACATGTTTTTTTGTTGTTGTTTTCGTGTTAGTCCTCTGTTACGAGGATCTTTCTCACTCAGAGCTGCCCTAACAAAGAAGCGTTCCGGCAATTGGATAAGGACCACACGGGCTTAACATTTTATTGTCATGTGCACTTCGCTTCTGTTCTGGCCACAAATATATTAGCGGCAGGATACGGCTCAGGATGTCAATTTCGCTTTAGATTATTTTTGGAATGCGGTGTTGAGGATTAAATTCGTCTTGTGATTTAAAACATTTTTACACTTGAAAAACTGAACTTCTTTTTTTCTTTTTGAGGAAAAAAAAACTGAACTTCTGGAGAGCCGGTGGCGATTTATCCCCGATTTTGCAATTGAATTCCCCAAACGCTAATTCTCGCACGTGCGTTTTTTTTTTTGCTGTGCTGGGCCGAACGCTAGCCGTCGGATGCGCGGGGGCCGTGGAGAGAGCTGGCTGGGGAGTGGATGCGGGGCCGACAGCAGGCTGATGCAGAGCGGCAGGGCGTCTGACAAGGGGGCGGCGGCCGCGGTGGCGAGGTAATGGAGGGGGCGGCGGCCGCGGTGGTGAGGTAATGGAGGGGGCAGCGGAGAGCTGCGAGCGTCGAGGGGAATCGGCATCGAGAAGGGGACGGCGGAGGTGGCGCTGCGAGGCACGGGCTGGTGCTCGACCGCGGGTTACGCGGAGGGTGCTCGCGTTCGACCGCCGGGTGCACGGACGGGAGCGCTGCCAGGGACGTATGCGGACCCGGCCACCGAAGGGGAGCGGGAGCGAGGAGGAGAGGGGGCAAGGTATGATCTCGCCGGCTCGTTGGACAAAATGCATTATTTTGCTCAGTTATGCAGGGTGTTAGCCCGCTACTGAATTTTGCAAATGCTTTTGCTGTTATTTGGAAGGGGAAAGTGGAAACTAATTGCTCGGCAAAGCAATGCGATGCAATGATTGCTAAATTGCACAAATTTTGTCCTCTGGATCACCAACATCCTTGCAATGACTGCCAACATTCCAGTCAGTAGCATTGTCAAACAGGTGGTTCCTATTCACACGGTCTGCCCAATTTGTAGAAGGGCAAAGCAAATCTAAATCACACACGAACTTTACCATTGGACGTTGGTATGTTGCCTAGACCAAAACGACATGTTTGCTCAACAAAACGCGTTATGTTGGTCACATGTCTGCAGGGTGTTAACTCCCTACTGAACTTTAGTAAATCCCACTGCCCCGTTTTATTCTTGTGAGTAGTTAATAATTAGGACTCACTTTTTTTCGCAAAAAAAGGACTCACTTTTTTTGCAGGAGGAGGCTTTAGAATGCTAATTTTGTGGAGTGATGAGTATTTTTTTTTTCACTTGCTGGGACCTAGGAGATGATCCAATCTACCAGTAACATGGTCAGATCGAAAAAAGGACGGCACTGCTTTACTGCCACTAGCACACGTTTACTTTTCCTGTTTTGATTGAGGCTTGGTAGTCGGAGACAACCTGACCATTCTGGAATTTTATTGGTCGAGTAAATCTGGCTTTTATTGAAACAGCAAATACCTTATGTGTGATTTTCTTTTTCTTTGATGTAAAGTACATAGTTATGGTTCTCCACCTCCAATTTCTTACAAAATTTAGACGACACCGTAATACAGAGCCAACAGATTATTTGTCAGAACTTTGAGTGTAGTGAAGGACACAAAGTAATCATGTAGTGTTAATTCTTTTTGGGCACCACAAACTGTCATAGTTAGATGTTGCCTGCACTAATACACTATGTCGAACCAACGCAGTACACATGCTCATCAGTCATCACATTTATTGGCAACTTGGCATAAGTCGCCTACATTTTTTGGCTTGATGTTGTCTAGCCTTAAATATATCATGTTGCACAATAAAACACATTATGTAGCATGCAGCGAGACATCATATTGAGCCAAAAATTTCAGCATGTGGCCCGCATTTTTTTATCAAACCAAACTGTGCCATTTTTCAGCACATTGTCACCTAATCGTCTTTTTTCTATCCTCTACATCTATTCCTAGTCAACAACACGAACAAACTTTGTATGCATTTATTCCCGTTTTTTCTTATTTCACTATTCTATATATATATGAACGTTGGTGCACCCAGGCAACAAGACTCGTATAGGTTGAACAGGGATGCCACATCATTTTTTGACTACATTCTGGGAAGCGACACATATTCAGGCATAGTTTGAGGCAACAAAATCAGCATTACATTGTGCTTTTTAGTTTCTATTTTTCAATGGCTTACAACCAAAATAACACCAGGCCCGATGCAACAATACTTCTCAAAACTATTAACATCTTTTTGTATCTCTTCATAACATGCCGCAGGTGGTCTTGGCAAGCTGCCGGCCGTCTACCAGTATCTCGTGGACAAGGTTAATATCAACGTCGACTTGCCTGACACCGCTCAGGGTAATCCATTTCATTCAGTTCTTTTAGATCCTAAAGCATACATAGTCTTATGACTTGATCGTCAACTAATTCAGCCGTGTTGTGTGTATCTTAATGCTAGAGTTTGCACCTATGATGCACGCCATCACTAATGTCCACCTTCCCGCCGTCAGGCATCTTCTTGATCATGGCGCTGATCTGCACCTGCAACGTTTGAGCATCACTATTCTTCATGCAGGTGCGGTGTAACGCCCCGGATACAACTTTCCATATTCGTAACTCCAACTCTTGCTTTTTCCGGAGATGCGATATGATATTTCCTCCGTGGTTGGGTTTTGTCGTTTGATTTGCTTTTTGTTCTTGTTATGCATCTCGTCTCATGTCATCATCAGCATTTCATCCGCATGTTTTTCAAAACTTGCATCCGTTCGTGTTCCGCCGGTTCTCTCCGTTGTCCGTTCCGAGCCCGACCACACTTGCACGCGCCCGCGGCACCTCCGAAATATTATTTTATAAGTGGCATAAAAATGTTCTCGGAATGGGTTGCAACTTGTCATGCGGTCTTATTATAGTGTAGACAGGCCGCCTGTCAAGTTTCGTCGCATTCGGAGTTCATTTGATAGCCCAACCGTTAAATATACGTAACCGCGATATAGTCGGTATATTCGTCGGACGTTTCGGTCTCCGAAACTGTTGCCGGGCTGTCTTCTCCTCTCTCTTCTCAGCCCAACCCCCTCTTTGCACAACCACAGACCCCCTCGTGTGTGCATCCGAAAATTGTCCCGAACCCGACCTGCTCTGTCGTTACCGTTGGATCCGAATCATCCCCAAACATCCCGAAAACATCTCCGTTTCCTTATTTGGACTTTCCTAGTCTATTTTCCGTCCGTTCGATTACGATCGAAGGGACGAGATAGCCCCTGGCCTAACTCACTCGCGTATATATATTAGCCTATCCTGAGACCGAATCCCTAATTTCTAGGGATCCTCCAAGCCGCCGCCACTCCTCTTGTATGTCTTCCTCGGGATCTCATCCCAATCCAATCCACCAACCGCAGCCTCCGACCGCCTCCATTTCCGTGCCTGAGCTCCTCCCCTCGTTTTCAGCCCCGAGCCAACCAGCGGCACCGCGGCGCCAGATCTCCCTGCTCCCCTTGCCTCCTCCGTTCCCCACCGAGAATCCCCCAGCGCCATCCTCTGGTTCTCGATCCAGGCGCCCCCGCTTCCGCAGCGAGCGCCCGAGTTCCTTCCCGCCGGAGACGAGCAGCAGCCCCGAGCCCATGTGCCATGCTCTTCCTCTGCCATGAGCCCGAGCTCGCCCGTCGTCGCCCGCCTCCAACCTCGACGCCGCCACCACGTGCTGACCGCCCCGCGCCCGAGGCCCTGCCTTCTCCTCGTCCGCATCGACCGAAGCCAGCAGATGAGCCCCGTCGCGCCCTCTCCTTCCCCCGTTTTCCTCCTCTCTGTACCTCATCTCTCTCCCGTTCTCTCTGTACCAGGATCCACGCCGCCTCGATCCCCTTCGGCAGCAGCCTCGCCGCCGGCCTCCTGCCATCGCCCAGGACCCCGCCGCCCTGGCCTCGAATCCGGCCGGTTCCCGTGGTCCCTCGCCCCGTCAGGTCCCTCTACTGCTTCCCCCGCCGTCCTCATGCCGCTCCAGCCCCGCGCCAAGCTGCCGGAGCCCCAAGCCCCTGCGCCTCTCCAGCCGCGCGCCTGCATCTTTGGGGTCAGCGCCCCGACCGCGTTGACCGCGTCCCTTCCCTCGGTCAATCCAGCCTGCCGCAGCCAGATCCCCAAGGCCCAGCCGAAGCCGGCCCAAGCCAGATCCGGCCTTGCCTCGTTCCTCATCGCCCGGCCCAACTCCCTCCAGGCCCAACGCGCCCTCCTGCAGCCTCCCCTCCGAACCGGCCCAAGGCCCAGGGTGAGCAGCCCCCTCCAGATCCCCCTCCTGTGCACTGTTGGGCCAATCAGTTTCGGCCCGCGTAGGTTTTTTAGCATCTGTGAATTTGTCTAATTATCCAGCGATTTACAGTTTTACAGAAAACCCCCTGTAGTTCATGCATTAATAACTAATTAATCGTGCAACGGATTTAAATGATTCAAACATGTAAAATGCTCAGAAAATTATGTAGATTAATAATATGCCATTTTCATCCATGTTTAAAATGTTTAAATTGATGTTTGCATTAATTTGCTAATATGCCATGTTAAAATGCTTTATTTCATAACTAAATAACCGTAGCTCGGTTTTAAATAAACTTTATATGTAAATGGGGTGGAAAAATGCCTAGATTAACATGGTGCACTTTATGTTGCTGTTTAACAACATTAAAATTGTGTTTAGAGCAGAACAGTACCAAATTCATTTTATGCACATGGGGGATTTCCGGAATTGTTGTTTGTTGTTTCTGGCCTCACTTAAACTTGCCTAGATAGGTAGTTTAATTATGCCTCACCTCTTGCCATGTTTAAAAACATTTAATATTATTTGGTAGCCTAAACGAGATCAACTAAATAATTGCTTGTGGTGTTCCGTCAATATGCAACTCGTTGCATATTGAGCTCCACTTAACTTGTAGTATTGTTTGTTGCACTTTGCCATGCCATGCCTCATTAAACCGAACATGCATCATACTTGTTTGTGCATCATGCCATGATTATGCTTGTGTGTTTACTATGTTGTTTGCTTCTTTCCGGGTTGCCTTCGGTTTCGTTCCGGAGTTGTGAGGATTCGTTCGACTACTTCCTCTTGTCTTCTTCATGGACTCGTTCTTCTTCCTAGCGGGATTTCAGCCAAGATGACCGCTACCCTGGATCTAACTACTATCATTGCTATGCTAGTTGCTTCGTTCTATCGCTTTGTTGCGCTACCTATCACCTGTTTATCAAGCCATCCCATATTGCCATGAACCTCTAACCTTTGACACCTTTCCTATGCAAACCATTATTTGGCTATGTTACCGCTTTTGCTCAGCCCCTCTTATAGCGGTGTTAGCTGCAGGTGAAGTTAAAGATTTCTCCATGGTGGACAGGATTTTGTTGGGATATCACAATATCTCTTATTTAATTAATGCATCTATATACTTGGTAAAGGGTGGAAGACTCGGCCTTATGCCTGGTGTTTTGTTCCACTCTTGCCGCCCTAGTTTCCGTCATACCGGTGTTATGTTCCTGGATTTTGCGTTCCTTACGCGGTCGGGTGATTTATGGGACCCCCTTGACAGTTCGCTTTGAATAAAACTCCTCCAGCAAGGCCCAACCTTGGTTTTACCATTTGCCTCACCACCACCTACCCTTTCCCTTGGGTCGGCCAACCCAAGGGTCATCTTTATTTTAGCCCCCCATGGGCCAGTGCTTGTCTAGGTGTTGGTCCGAACTGAGCAGCCTGCGGGGCCACCTCGAGGCAACTCGAGGGCTGGTTTTACTCGTAGCTTGACTTATCCGGTGTTGCCCTGAGAACGAGATATGTGCAGCTCCTATCGGGATTGCCGGCGCATCGGGCGGCTTTGCTGGTCTTGTTTTACCATTGTCGAAATGTCTTGTAAACCGGGATTTTGAGTCTGATCGGGTCTTCCTGGGAGAAGGTCTATTCCTTCGTTGATCGCGAGAGCTTGTCATGGGCTAAGTTGGGACACCCCTGCAGGGTATAATCTTTCGAAAGCCGTGCCTGCGGTTATAGGCAGATGGGAATTTGTTAATGCCCGGTTGTAGATAACTTGACACCGGATCCGATTTAAAACGCATCAATAGTGTGTGTAGCCGTGATGGTCTCTTCTCGGCGGAGTCTGGGAAGTGAACACGGTTTCTGGGTTATGTTTGACGTAAGTAGGAGTTCAGGATCACTTCTTGATCATTGCTAGCTTCACGACCGTTCCATTTGCTCTCTTCTCGCTCTTACTTGCGCATGTTAGCCACCATATATGCTTAGTCGCTGCTGCAGCCTCACCACTTTACCCCCTTCCTTTCCCTTTAAGCTTTGCTAGTCTTGATACCCATGGTAATGGGATCGCTGGGTCCTCGTGGCTCACAGATTACTACAACAACAGTTGCAGGTACAGGTTATGCGATGATCATGAGCGAGAGCGATGCTTGCTTGCGTTGAGTTCTTCTTCTGCTTCTTTGATCAGGGGATAGGTTCCAGGTCGGCAGCCTGGGCTAGCATGGTGGATGTCGTTTGAGTTTCTGTTTGTGATTCATCCGTAGTCGGATGATGCTCTTATGTATTGTGATGTTGTATTCATGTGGCATTGTATGCCTTATGTATGTATCTCCATCTATTATGTAATGTTGATGTAATGATATCCACCTTGCAAAAGCGTTTCAATATGGGGTCTATCCTTGGTGGGACCTTCGAGTTCCTTTTGGATAGGGTCGCATATTGGGCGTGACATGCGGTTCATAGTATGTAACGGAATTTCACTTTATTGTTACTTTCCCCTGCCATAGTAAAATGCCTTGGTTTCATGCTCCCAGTCTTTACTATTGCCTTCCTCCCTTGTTTTATGCTGGACCTTTCTATTTTTATTTTCAAAATTGATTTGTGCTGGGCCTGCCATGGTGATATAAGTTAATTTACTTTACCAAGAGCTAAGCTTGACTAATATATAAAATCTTCTTGCCATAAATTAAAAAAAAAACTTGTTTCCAGTAAGCTCCAAGTAGACTGTTGGGTCTCTGACCACAGACATCGTGTTTCACCTCAGCTTTGAGTTCCAGTATAACAACTCATGAGAAAACTTCCTTGCAGATATGGGTGATCTCTTTTAACTAGAGCAACAAACTCCTCAAACTTATCAATGTAAGCTGCCACTTCATGAGTTTGTCTGATATTTTGCAACATCTCTACTGCTTCATGTGCATTAGCTTCAGTGGACCTATCTACTAGTATCAAATTGCAGAAATGTTGCCAAGTGACCGTCTGTCAGGGAGCACATATGTTCTTAAGCTATGTGGAAGCCCTGCCCTGAAAATTGACATGTGGCTAAGTTAACCTTTGCTCATAGGGAGAGCCTGATTGTCAAAGAATATTTCACGTGATATAAGCCAAACTATTTGGATCTTCAGTGAACCTGTCTGCTACCAAATTGCAGAATTGTTGCCAAGTGACCATCTTTTTGTTTTTTGGCAACGAAGATAGAGCATTCTCTACCTTATGTATTTCAAAACAGGCATTAGCTTGGGTGACCAAAGGCCAACCACATGAGAGGCTATGTTAATTCTGCACGGCCTGTGCAGCTGGCCAAAGCCAAGCCAGGAGCAAGAGAGAAAGGCCGCGGTGGCTCCATACCTTGGCAAATCCGAAACTGAAGTAGAGATGTAAGCGTTAGTCCACTACTTTTTATCAAAGACTAGCGGTCCTTGTGTTCCATAATGTGACAGTGGCTGTAGCAAACATAGTCCTCCATTGTTTGGCAAAAAATTTCAGAGCTTCAGGCGATATATGAAGTCGCATAGGCTAGCAGAACTAGATACAAGAGTTGCCATCCCCATCATTCCCCACAGAGATGATGCAGCTGACAGCATAGAATTATAAGGGAGATCGTTTCTGTATAGCAGGGCAGAGATCGCAGCAGTCATGAGGAGCCATAGCGGTCCAACTTTTCTTGAGCATACTGTCTCTGGTGTTAAGTTTGCCCCTAATCGCGAGCCATAAGGGCACACGTTTTGCTGGTATTGTCAGCTCCCAAACAAAATCAGTGTATGGCCATTTGATCCCTCTGAAAGTCAGAAGCTCGTACAAGTATGCCGTGGTTGCCCCTGAAGCAGTAATTGATCGTTACTCATAGCACTCAGCTCAAGATTTTTTTAAACCTCCATTAGAGATTGTAACTCGTGTGAGGCCGTTGTGGAAAGATTGGGATGTATGAGTAGATTGATGTTCCAAACTCCTTCACTGAACTGGGAAGCAGTAGTGCATGATTTGTCCTTTGCAAAAGTGAACAGCGTAGGGGAGCAGTGGAGGAACCTGCCCCTACCTGACCGGTCGTCATACCAAACTTGTAGTCATCCGATTGCCAATTTTGCACCTGGTCTTTTGTGTAACCAAAGGGGTTACATTCTTAACGCATCTCCTAATGGCAGTATCAGAACTTTTTAGGGTTTCAATGGGATTGTCCGAAGGCAGTAGCGTGAAGCAAACCATTGGTAGCACGGAATGTTACTGCTTTGCAAAAGCTTGGCTTAGAAGCGACAGATCGTAGCAATGTTGTGTGGTCGAACGTCACTGATCCCCAGTCTCCAGCATGTTTGGGTAGGGAGATAGTGTCACAGGCAACAAGGCAGTGCCCTGAGTGGTGGAACCAGCGGGTGTGCCGACACACCCAGAATTCTGGGGTTTTATTTTTACCATTTAATATTTTGCTAATTCAAAGTGAGCCCAAGCCCAGCAGTTCACCTCCTCTCTCGCAGAAGCCAGGCGTCAGAGAATGTCGTCGCTCCACTCTCGGTTGCTAATCGACGAGTCGCCACTGTCTGGTCGCCGATTCATCAACTGGCCGCCTGCTCCCCTCCCCGCCGTGACACCACCTGATGCCAGTGACATTATTACTGCCGGCGCCAGTACTGGCCCACCACCCCGGCTCCCCGACGCCCCCAATCTCCTCTCCCCTGCCCGCCCCTTCCTTCCTTCCCCACCCCGCCGCTAGTTTGTCAGATGCTCAGTTCATGTGAGGGTGCGCTTTCAGTTGCAACAAAGCGAAGTTAGGAAGACGTCGCTGCCAGGGTTTACTTTCTGTGACATGTTGTTTCCTCTAGTTGGCTAGTCCTATTTTAATATGGATCTACTGTTAGGTTATTTTCGCCCATTTCCCTTTTAGTTGTCCTCTTTCTGCAATGGATTATACAATGAGTCAGAAATATCATTATATAAGTAAAACTTTGTTTGTGCTATGAATCATTATTGATTGAGTCAATTAATGGCCTAAATAGAGGTCATGCATAGTGGGCACTTCGAGTTTAGTTGCTCGAGCTAGTGGCTTCTATATGTAGAGGAAAGCAAGGCCGCAGACTTGGGGTTAACTAATGTTACTAGTGTGACAATGTGACATAGTCAATTAATCATCTTCATTTGCAGGTCCTGCGTTACCAAGGGTACATGAAGGATGACTACGTCCTATGGTCCATGAGACATGTTCTGTCGCTTGGTCGCTCCTCGCTGGACCCAGGCTGTCAGGTTTTCACCATGTCGCCGCTGAGCTCCGCCCCGAGCCCCCGAGACATCCATCCATTCACCAGTTCAGCAAGACAACAAGTTAGAACCGATGCCATTGCTTACTGCTTAGTGCTTATATACAATTGATTCATGCCATTGAATTATAGAATTGCTTCCTGCTTACATACAATTGATGCCTTTGCTTATATATTTTCTTAAGTACTAGAATGTTGTGAGACTTGAATTGAGATATATATGTTAATTTTTTTCCATATAATGTATGACCCTTGGATTAGGTAGAATTTTCTTTTTTGGAGTTTGCACACCATGCGAGATCTTTTGAGTAGTTAGGGGTAGCCTCAAATAGGTGCAGGGAAAAGATGAAACGGTGCACCCAAAGAGTGCAGCAACTTCCTGGCACGCTGCGGCCTCCATGCGGACAGGCACAAAGCTACTGTTGCTGAAATCGATCTGCAACCCAATGAAGGCTGAGAATGCATTTAGAATCCTCTTGATGACCCGTGCTTGCTAAATGTCCTCTTTTATGAGCATTAGGGTATCATCTGCATACTAAGGCCGCGCTTGGAAGCGGTGTAGTCAAATAGAGAAGTATTAATTTTAGACGTGCATCTTACTGGCCACTAGCAGATTTCCAGCCGTAAACAAAACAATGGGTAGAGATCTGTATTTCTTCTACATAGGTACTTGAGACGAAAATGGTAATCCAAACAAGGCCTAAAGCACCAGGAAAAAGGGGTTCACATTCAGAGGGTGGGTTAGGTTGCCTTTATGAAACTCATCACAACACATTCTCTGTAAGACATCAGCCACAAGAATGAACAGATATGGGGAGAGTGGATCTCCCTGACGAAGCCCACTTCTGGAGTGAATTGTGTCGTCTGGTACATTGATCATCACTCTTGATGAGCTGGTGTGAAGGAGCTCAATCAAGGCATCCCAACTGACACTGTCAAGCGCCTTCTGGAAGTCTAGCTTTAGCACAATCATAGGCATATTTCTCTTGTTAGCATATTGAACAAGTTCCGCTGCGAGCGCAAAGTTCTCGACAATGCATCTGCCGGCCAAAAAAAACAAACTGTAGGGGGTGAACTAACTCAGAAATCCTTGTCTGTAGACGGTTAGCGAGCACTTTTGTGGTCAGCTTAGGAAGACTTTGCACAAATGAGATAGGTCTGAAATCAGTCATTCCCATAGGTGTGTCCTTTTTTGGTATCAGAACGTTGGATGCTATGTTAACCCCCTTGAGACTGGCGTGATGTTCGTAAAATTCAGAGAAAAACTATAGTAGATCCTCCTTGATCGTGTTCTTCAAAGCCTTGTAGAATTCGTTCGTGAACCCATCCGGTTCCGGGCTCCTGTTGCTTGGTGACTTATTGATGGCAGTAACTATTTCGGCCCATGAGAAAGGCGTGTTTAGTGAAGCAAGATTGATGCTTTCATAGAGTAGATTAGCATCCACCACTGGCAAGGATAAAGATGGTTGGCCGAATAAGTTGTAGAAGTCAGCGGCAATCTGCAGCTTTGACTTATTGTCATACTGCTCTATGCCATCCTATAACAACATCTGGATTTCTGATCTTGTTCCTCCTTGAGTGGCAGTTTGCTGCTGCATGAAAAAATTGTATTTCGTCGCCGGCAACGCACCATGTCAACTTCGCCCTTCTCCTCCAAGCGTCAGCCTATCACAGGATGATCTGTTGAGATTTCTTTGTAGCATGTATCCTTAGATGGAACTCCAGCGCAGATAACTTCCGCTTCTCCTAAACAGCGTCCAGATACGCGAGCACATGCTTGTTGTTGGACAGCAGCAGGTGCAGACTGGTACTGCTCTTAACCCATCTTCTAATTGCCGCCCGGATCCTTCTCATTTTAAGGCTGATGCATGGTATCCTTGAAGCAAAGTTTCTGGTGCCTTGAGACCATCCCTCCAAAATCATCTTCTATTTCTAACCAGCGATTTTCAAAATGGAAGAATTTTCACCTGGCTGTATCCCTGTTGAAGTCAACGACAATGGGGGTGTGATCCAATGTTATTGCTGTTAATGACATTGCCGAGGTTTGCAGGAAGTTCAAATTCCGTTCTGCATTCTGCAGCACCCTGTCAAGCTTGATCAAAGTAGTCTCTCTGCGCTTGTTGAACCATGTGAATTTTTTGTTGGGGATGTCGAGATCATCCAAAGCATGCTCCATGATTCAGTTGTTGAAAGCATCCATAACATTGCAGCTGATGCGGCCTCTGGATTTCTCGTGTGAAAATCTATACATGTTAAAATCCCCTAGCAGGATCACGGTCCTGTTGCGATAGATGCAGCAACCTCTAAAGCTTGAAAGGAATCGGCTCTTTCTGATGCATCACAGGGAGCGTAAACCATGGTGAGAGTCACACAGGTGTTATCTGTAATTGATTGAATGCTGTCCGAGTTGAAGAAGCGGTGTTTAGCAATTTCTTGGCAAGAGACAGATGACTGATCCCATGCCACAAGCAGGCCACCAGATGATCCAGTTGCAGGCATAGAAACAAAAGATCTCAAGATTGGTGGTAGGAAGGATAACACCTTGGGAAGACAAGCCAGAAGGATTGGCAGAGTAAAGTGAAAATTATTTCTGACCTTCCTCCCCTTCCCTCGCGTCGCCCCCTCTAGCGCGACTCGGGGGCTCCAAACCCTAGCCCCGCCGCCGCCCCCTCCCTCCCCTCCCCCCTCGCCGCCGCCTGAGGCTGCTGCCGGGCTAGCCCGGGGCGCCGCCAAGGAAGGTTCTGCATCTGCTGCAGGGGGCTGCGTGCTCCGGGGCGGCGGCCCTGGTCGGAGTGGCGTCACCGGCCTTCGGCAGGCGGTGGCGCGGGCGTTGGACCGACGACCTCGGCCGTGGGGACGGCAGGCGAACCGGACGATGTTGTAACGCCCCAGTTCCGATGCGCCAGGTGTCTGCTAGTTATTCACCGTCGTTGCCATGTCATTTGCTTGCGTGTTGCATTTTATCATGTCATCATGTGCATTTCATTTTGCATACGTGTTCGTTTCATGCATTCGAGCCTTTTCCCCGTTGTCCGTTTCGCGATCCGGCACTCCTATGCCCTCCGGCGTTCCCCTTTCGTCTCTCGTTGTGAGTGAGTGTTAAACGTTCTCGGAATGGACCGAGGTTTGCCAAGCGGCCTTGGTATAGCACCGGTAGACCGCCTGTCAAGTTTCGTGCCATTTGGAGCTCGTTTGGTACTCCAACGGTTAACCGGGTAACCGTAAAGCCCCTCTCTCTTTGCAGCCCAACACCCCTTCCAAAGTGGCCCAAAACCCACCTAACTCCCCTCCATGCTCTCGGTCGTTCGATCACGATCGTGTGGGCGAAAACCGCTCCTCATTTGGACTCTCCTAGCTCCCTCTACATATAAAACTAGCACCTCCCCCGAAATTCGCGGATGAATCCCCCCGAAACCCTAGTTTTTCTCCTCTGCGCCGCGCCGGACATGTCCGTCCGCGGCCGGACATGTCCAGCCGCCGCCCCGACCAATCCCGCCGCGCCACCTGGCCTCCCGCGTCCTCCCCGCCGGCTCCCCGCGCCGCTGGCCCGCCCGCAGCCCGCAGCAGGCCC
>NC_041389.1:40685732-40692828 GCF_002162155.2 Triticum dicoccoides
GGAGCCGCCGTGGTCCGCGCCGGTGCGCCCCGCGCCCGCCTCCGCCTCGCCGGCCCCGTGCTCCGGCGAGCTCGCCCCCGAGTCCCTCCATCGCCGTCCCCACGCCTTCTCCGGCCAGATCCGGCCGGGAACGGGTGCCCCGCGGCCGGATCCGCCTCCTCCCGGCATCCCCGACATCTCCGGCCTCCTCCAAGCCGTCTCCGGCGAGATCCGCGCCGCCTCGGCATTCGTGCCCGCAGGTTGAATTTTCCCCCCGAAATCCACTAAGTCCCAGATTTTTGCAATAATCATGCCATGTTCGTCATGTTATATCTCTGCATCCGTAGCTCCGTTTCGTGCGTGTAATTTGTCAAATTGTTCGCCTCGACGAGTACATCATTTCATTCCATTGCATTATATTCATTTGAGGTCATCTTGATGCCTGAATCATCGTTGTAAGAGTGCTTCATAATGTTTTCTGCTGTCTGTTATCAGAACGAGCTCTTTTGTCATTTTTGCCATGATTGATGTGTGCATCCTATGAGGTTGATGTCTTCATGTGTTTTGATCTATGATATGTCTTCTTTACAGTGGTGTTTGCCATGTATTTTTGTGATCAATGTGGTGACTAGCACAAGCATGCAAACTAGGCGTCGTGATGTTGCTGATTTTAGTTCCTGTTCTGCTGTTATTTGCATGCCATGTAAACTTGATGCTACAGAGAGATCCATGCATATTTTGAGATACTTCAGTAAGGGTGTTTTGAACATGTGGTTTTTGTCTATCCATTCATGCCCATTGTTGCAATTATGGAGTAGTCTAACATGTCATTTTCGTGCTCTACTTTTGCTTCAAAATGTTTCCTGGCAGATTGTTTACGTGTTATTCAATTTGGCCAAGCTTGTTGTAGTTGATCCTTGCATGCTATGGACTTGTTCTTGACTTGGTTTGTTTCACAAACATGTCTTCTTGATGATGCTATGCTTATCTTGTCATGAAATGACTTGTGGTAAGTGTATCGAGCTTGTTAAGTAGTGTTCATGATGTTGCTGTTTTGCTAGGATGAATCTGTTATTTCGTGATGCTATATAAACATGTTGCTACTAATCATTCTATGCATTATCTGGAGATGTTCTATAAACATGTTTTAATCTACATGTCATCCTCTATCTATCCATGCCCCTGGTTGTATTTATAGCTTGCTTTAGCTTGTTCATATCTTGCTCCAAAGTTGCTTCATAATGTTGCTGTCAGCCTATTTACATTAAATTCACTTGTTCCCATATGTTTTGCTAGTGTTCCATGCATCCTATGACCTTGCTATTGTCATGCTTAGATTCACAAATATGCCTTCTTACTATTGGGTGCCTTGCCATGCTATGTTTTGCTCTGTAGTGAGTTGTACAAGCTCATCTACATGCCTTCATAATTATGTTCCTGCCATGTTTGAATCTATAATATAACTTTCTATGTTTACGTGGGTGCCATCATATTTTTTGATCCTTTTTGGCTTATGGTTAGTAAGGGACTTTTGATCTATGCATTTAGTAGATTCATGCCATGCCTTTGTTTGCCATGATAAGTTCATGTAACATTTTGTTTGATAGCTCTAAACATTGCATTGTGATGTTATTTTCTGCAGAGTCTGAAATTGTTATAACTTGCAATCTTACCGTGTGCGTTTGAGCATGTTCTAGTGATTTATGGAGTTAGCTCAGTGTTCATGTTTTGTAATGCTTTACCTGTACATCATGCCCATGTCTTTTGTTTTCATGTTGAGATATTGAAGCATGTTGTTTTGATGCTTGCAATATGCCTAGTTGCTGTTTTGGACAGATTGTTGCTATAACTTGTATAGAGTGTGTGTGTTGAACCGTTGCTCTATTTTGAGTGTGCTCTATATGAAACTTGCTTAGAATTGCATGTAGTTTCATATTATCATGTTGCATCCTTGTTTTGAGGTGTTTGCTTGATGTTTGGGTGCATTTTGCATCAATGCCATGTTTTACTTGTTTTGCTCATATCTTCTAGGCCGTAGCTCCGAACTAAATGAACTTTATATGTAACTTGACTAGAATCTCGTGTAGATCATCGTTGTGCATCTTAACTTGATGTTTAACTACTTGAACATAATGTTTATTAAGATCTGGACCAATTTCGAAATATGCGTATGAGGACTTACCGGAATTGTTATATGGTGTTCCCGGCCTCATTTAAACTTGCCTTGATGTGTTGCTCTTGTTTGCATCATCTCTTGCCATGAGTAGCCTCAGCTAGGTTGGTCATGCATCATGCTTGTTGTGCATCATGCCTTGTTCATGTGTGGTGTGTTTACCATGTTGTGTGCCTCTTTTCGATAGTTCCTGTTTCGTTGCGATCGTGAGGATTCGTTCGTCTTCGGTTGGTTCGGCTTCATCCGTTCGTCTTCTTTATGGACTCGTTCTTCTTCCTTACGGGATTTCAGGCAAGATGACCGCTACCCTGAATCTCACTACTATCATTGCTATGCTAGTTGCTTCGTTCTATCGCTTTGCTGTGTTACCTATCTTTTGCTCATCAAGCCATCCCAAATTGCCATGAACCTCTAACCTTTGACACCTTTCCTACGCAAACCGTTGTTTGGCTATGTTACCGCTTTTGCTCAGCCCCTCTTATAGCATTGCTAGTTGCAGGTGAAGTTGAAGATTTCTCCATGGAGGATAGGATTTTGGTTGGGATATCACAATATCTCTTATATTATTAATGCATCTATATACTTGGTAAAGGGTGGAAGGCTCGGCCTTTTGCCTAGTGTTTTGTTCCACTCTTGCCACCCTAGTTTCCGTCATACCGATGTTATGTTCCCGGATTTTGCGTTCCTTACGCGGTCGGGTGATTTATGGGACCCCCTTGACAGTTCGCTTTGAATAAAACTCCTCCAGCAAGGCCCAACCTTGGTTTTACCATTTGCCTCACCACCACCTACCCCTTTCCCTTGGGTCGGCCAACCCGAGGGTCATCTTTATTTTATCCCCCCCCGGGGCCAGTGCTCGTTGTGAGTGTTGGTCCAAACTGTCGACCGCCGGTGGCCACCAGGGGCAACTCTGGGCTGGCCTACCGGAAGTCTGGACAATCCGGTGTGCCCTGAGAACGAGATATGTGCAGCTCCTATCGGGATTTGTCGGCACAGCGGGAGGCTTTGCTGGTCTTGTTTTACCATTGTCGAAATGTCTTGTAAACCGGGATTCCGAGTCTAATCGGGTCTTCCTGGGAGAAGGTCTATTCCTTCGTTGATCGCGAGAGCTTGTCATGGGCTAAGTTGGGACACCCCTGCAAGGTATAATCTTTCGAAAGTCGTGCCTGCGGTTATAGGCAGATGGGAATTTGTTAATGTTCGGTTGTAGATAACTTGACACCAGATCCGAATTAAAACGCATCAACCGCGTGTGTAGCCGTGATGGTCTCTTCTCGACGGAGTCCGGAAAGTGAACACGATTTCTGGGTTATGTTTGATGTAAGTAGGAGTTCAGGATCACTTCTTGATCATTGCTAGTTTCACAACCGTTCTGCTTGCTCTCTTCTCGCTCTTATTTGCGTATGTTAGCCACCATATATGCTTAGTCGCTGCTGCAGCCTCACCACTTTACCCCTTCCTTTCCCTTTTAAGCTTTGCTAGTCTTGATACCCATGGTAATGGGATTGCTGAGTCCTCGTGGCTCACAGTTTACTACAACAACAGTTGCAGGTACAGGTTTTGCGATGATCATGACGCGAGAGCGATGCTTGCTTGCGTTGAGTTCTTCTTCTACTTCTTCAATCAGGGGATAGGTTCCAGGTCGGCAGCCTGGGCTAGCAGGGTGGATGTCGTTTGAGTTTCTGTCTGTGATTCATCCGTAGTCGGATGATGCTCTGATGTATTGTGATATTGTATTCATGTGGCATTGTATGTCTCTTGTATGTATCCCCATCTATTACGTAATATTGATGTAATGATATCCACCTTCCAAAAGCGTTTCAATATGCGGGTCTATCCTTGGTGGGACCTTCGAGTTCCTTTTGGATAGGGTCGCATATTGGGTGTGACAAGTTGGTATCAGAGCCTCGACCGACCCTAGGAGCCCCCTTGTTTGATCATGTAGTTTGGCCGTTGTTGAGTCTAGAAGAAACTGTTTTCGGAGTCTAGTTATATCGGAGAGTAGGAATTCTTTTTACTCCTCAGCCCCTTCGTCGCTCTGGTCAGGAATCTTGACGTAGATGATTTGAATTACTTCTCTTCCCCTTCAAATTTTCTTTAGGATCACGCAGTGGGTTTTCCGATCGTTGGTTCTCAGCTCTTTTCATCCGGTGCATTTCTCGTCAAGTTGACTCGACTCTCTTCATCTTTGCAAGTTCAATCCTTAGTTGTTTTCTTTTCCCACCCGCCCTCCCTGTTTTTCTTCTTGGAACCGGAGTCCGTAATCGAGTATCCATCCTACTCGTGCGAAGTCTTTGCCTTCTTTCCTCAATGATTTCAACCGGGGTTTTTCTCTTCAAGATATTCATCGGTTCCCCCTTCCATGTTGCCGTTGTTTTTGCCGCCCTCCCACCCTCTTCTTCCCGGAGCCTTAGTCTCTTTCGAGCATCAATTTCATTCGTGTGGAGCCTCTTCAGTCTTTCATAAATTATTTCAACCGGTGAATTCTCGTCTCGTTCGTCATTCTTCATCTCTTTTTCTTTTTCGGTGGACTCAATTCTAATTTTTGGTAGTGATTATATTCTTTCCCTCAGCTCAAGTGTTTTCCCTGCTCGTTTGCCTCTCGCCAGTTTATCCTTCCGGAGTGTTCAAGACATCTCAGGAGATTCGTTAGTGTTCCAATTAATTCGAGGTTATCACCTCATTCAAATATTTCAATTGCTCCGGTGCATCATCTATCTGTTCGACATCCATTTCCAACGGTGTTATCTCTTCAGTGGGCCCTAACCCACAGGTCTTTTCCCAGGATCTTACCTGACTCTTCTAATTCACCCGGAGTATTCTCAAATCCTTTCCGAAGTTTGACGTAAGAATGGATCCCATCAGTCAGATGCCTTTCCAAGATCGTTTTCAAATTCTTTTCATTGTTGGCTCAACCTCTTTGCTTTTCATTCTCCCGGAGTATCTTAGTATTTTGGTGCTGTTTCTCATCGTCATTTGAAGACCGAAGGAGAGTTTTTCCTCTCAATTTTGTCCGTTCTCTCGGAGATTCGTGGTTCTAGCTTCATGTTATCCTCTCGATTTATTCCATTTGTCAGATAATTCTTTTCATCCATCCAGAGTATGTCAGAAGTTGTTCTCCCGTTTCTTTTCACTGGAGGCCATCATTCCAGCTATCGTTCTATATTTATCCCGGTGCTTCGTTCAAGTGTTCTTTAATCCGCTCGTCATCTCTTCGTTCTTGTGCATCTAAATCCCCTCGAGCATATTGGTTCTTCTAATTCTTCCCGGTGATTCAGTCTCTTTCATCAGTCATTTTCGAATTCTTACGGTGGTTCGTTCAAGATTCTTTTGTTCGATTATCATTTTAACCCATTCCTTTCTTTCAATCCTACCGGTGGTTCATGAAGACCTTTCTCAAGTTTTGCGCCATATTCTTCTCAATCCTTTTTCAAGAAGAATAAGTAATATGCAAAATCCATGTCATCAATTTATTTTGATGAAGGATAAGCATACAATAAATCTTATTCTTATTTCATCCAAGTGATTAATCTTTTCCATCAGAGTTTGTTCTTGATGAATAAATTCTAGTTTCAAGTGTCTTCATCTTTTCTTTTCCGGAGTTTAATTTTCCTCGACTATTTTGTCGGAACCTTCATCTAAATCATCGCAATGCTCATCTTATTCGTTCGTTCTTCATTTTATCTCGTCATTCTTTTGTCACCGGAGTTCTTCATGATGGATCTTCATGATTTAATTCATTCCTCAAGTGTTCATCAAGATTTTGTTGGTGGAGTTCAAGTGTCCTTTTCTTCTCACCTCTTGAAGTGCAATTAATTCTCCGTATTCTTTTGAAGTGGAGCTTTGCAGTTCTTCGTTCTTCTCAGATATTCAACTTCGTTCAATCCTTCCTTCTAAGTTCTTTTCATTCAGTTCTTTCAATTCTTCCGGAGATTTTGTGTCATGCCTTCATCAAGTATCATTCCATGCATCCTCTCTAGTTCATGTGCTATTCTTTCCATTTTCAACCGGAGTGCTGCCTAAATCCTTTTCGGTCTTATTCATTTCTTATCTCGTTCTAACCAGAGTTGTTTCATACTCCATCTGATTCCGTGAGTTTTCGATTCTTGTCATTCTCGTTGTTCCTCTCTTCTTCTCGAGTGCTCTCGATTCTTTGCTTCTTCTCTTGAGTTATTGCTTCACCTCTTCCTTTTTCCCTTCCGTCTCGGTCCTAAGATCTCGGGACGAGATCTCTTGTTAGTGGAGGAGTGTTGTAACGCCCCGGTTCCGATGCGCCAGGTGTCTGCTAGTTATTCACCGTCGTTGCCATGTCATTTGCTTGCGTGTTGCATTTTATCATGTCATCATGTGCATTTCATTTTGCATACGTGTTCGTTTCATGCATCCGAGCCTTTTCCCCGTTGTCAGTTTCGCGATCCGGCACTCCTATGCCCTCTGGCGTTCTCCTTTCGTCTCTCGTTGTGAGTGGGTGTTAAACGTTCTCGGAATGGACCGAGGTTTCCAACCGGCCTTGGTATAGCACCGGTAGACCGCCTGTCAAGTTTCGTGCCATTTGGAGCTCGTTTGGTACTCCAACGGTTAACCGGGTAACCGTAAAGCCCCTCTCTCTTTGCAGCCCAACACCCCTTCCAAAGTGGCTCAAAACCCACCTAACTCCCCTCCATGCTCTCAGTCGTTCGATCACGATCGTGTGGGCGAAAACCGCTCCTCATTTGGACTCTCCTAGCTCCCTCTACCTATAAAACTAGCCCCTCCCCCGAAATTCACGGATGAATCCCCCCGAAACCCTAGTTTTTCTCCTCTGCGCCGCGCCGGACATGTCCGTCCCCGGCCGGACATGTCCAGCCGCCGCCCCGACCAACCCCTCCGTGCCACCTGGCCTCCCGTGTCCTCCCCGCCAGCTCCCCGCTCCGCCGGCCCGCCCGCAGCCCGTAGCAGGCCCGC
>NC_041389.1:40692985-40696012 GCF_002162155.2 Triticum dicoccoides
CCTGGCCGCCGCCGCCAGCGAGCGCCGCGGCCTCGCCTCCGCCGCCGGCCTCCGCGCCGCCGTCCCTCGCGCCGGCTGCCGCCTCCCGTCGCGCGGCGCCTCCATCTGCCAACCGCGCCCCGCCCTGTCGCCGGTTGCCCCAGCCGCGGACGGCCGGAGCCGCCGTGGTCCGCGCCGGTGCGCCCCGCGCCCGCCTCCGCCTCGCCGTCCCCGCGACTTCTCCGGCCAGATCCGGCCGGGAACGGGTGCCCCGCGCCGGATCCGCCTCCTCCCGGCATCCCCGACATCTCCGGCCTCCTCCAAGCCGTCTCCGGCGAGATCCGCGCCGCCTCGGCATCCGTGCCCGCAGGTTGACTTTTCCATTGCCTCGACGAGTGCTGCCTAAACCGGGATAAATTGTTTGCCTCGACGAGTACATCATGTCATTCCATTGCATCATATTCATTTGAGGTCATCTTGATGCCTGAATCATTGTTGTAAGAGTGCTTCATAATGTTTTCTGCTGTCTGTTATCAGAACGAGCTCTTTTGTCATTTTTGCCATGATTGATGTGTGCATCCTATGAGGTTGATGTCTTCATGTGTTTTGATCTATTATATGTCTTGTTTACAGTGGTGTTTGCCATTTATTTTTGTGATCAATGTGGTGACTAGCACAAGCATGCAAACTAGGCGTCGTGATGTTGCTGATTTTAGTTCCTGTTCTGCTGTTATTTGCATGCCATGTAAACTTGATGCTACAGAGAGATCCATGCATATTTTGAGATACTTCAGTAAGGGTGTTTTGAACATGTGGTTTTTGTCTATCCATTCATGCCCTTTGTTGCAATTATGGAGTAGTCTAGCATGTCATTTTCGTGCTCTACTTTTGCTTCAAAATATTTCCTGGCAGATTGTTTACGTGTTATTCAATTTGGCCAAGCTTGTTGTAGTTGATCTTTGCATGCTATGAACTTGTTCTTGACTTGGTTTGTTTCACAAACATATCTTCTTGATGATGCTATGCTTATCTTGTCATGAAATGACTTGTGGTGAGTGTATCGAGCTTGCTAAGTAGTGTTCATGATGTTGCTATTTTGCTAGGCTGAATCTGTTACTTCGTGATGCTATATAAACATGTTGCTACTAATCATTCTATGCATAATCTGGAGATGTTCTATAAACATGTTTTAATCTACATGTCATCCTCTATCCATCCATTCCCCTGGTTGTATTTATAGCTTGCTGTAGCTTGTTCATATCTTGCTCCAAAGTTGCTTCATAATGTTGCTGTCAGCCTGTTTACATTAAGTTCACTTGTTCCCATATGTTTTGCTAGTGTTCCATGCATCCTATGACCTTGCTATTGCCATGCTTAGATTCACAAATATGCCTTCTTACTGTTGGGTGCCTTGCCATGCCATGTTTTGCTCTGTAGTGAGTTACACAAGCTCATCTACATGCCTTCATAATTATGTTCCTGCCATGTTTGAATCTGTAATATAACTTACTATGTTTACGTGGGTGCCATCATATTTTTTGATCCTTTTTGGCTTATGGTCAGTAAGGGACTTTTTATATATGCATTTAGTAGATTCATTCCATGCCTTTGTTTGCCATGATAAGTTCCTGTAACATGTTGTTTGATAGCTCTCAATTGCATCGTGATGTTATTTTCTGCAGAGTCTGAA
This sequence comes from Triticum dicoccoides, assembly GCF_002162155.2. Lineage (NCBI taxonomy): Eukaryota > Viridiplantae > Streptophyta > Magnoliopsida > Poales > Poaceae > Triticum > Triticum dicoccoides. The sequence continues at coordinate 40,694,655 of NC_041389.1, forward strand.
ATTGTTATAACTTGCAATCTTACCGTGTGTGTTTGAGCATGTTCTAGTGATTTCTGGAGTTAGCTCAGTGTTCATGTTTTGTAATGCTTTACCTGTACATCATGCCCATGTCTTTTGTTTTCATGTTGAGATGTTGTAGCATGTTGTTTTGATGCTTGCAATATGCCTAGTTGCTGTTTCGGATAGATTGTTGCTATAACTTGTATAGAGTGTGTGTGTTGAACCGTTGCTCTGTTTTGAGTGTGCTCTATATGAAACTTGCTTAGAATTGCATGTAGTTTTATATTATCATGTTGCATCCTTGTTTTGAGGTGTTTGCTTTATGTTTGGGTGCATTTTGCATCAATGCCATGTTTTACTTGTTTTGCTCATATCTTCTAGGCCGTAGCTCCAAACTAAATGAACTTTATATGTAACTTGACTAGAATCTCGTGTAGATCATCGTTGTGCATCTTAACTTGATGTTTAACTACTTGAACATAATGTTTATTCAGATCTGGACCAATTTCGAAATATGCGTATGAGGACTTACCGGAATTGTTATATGGTGTTCCCGGCCTCATTTAAACTTGCCTTGATGTGTTGCTCTTGTTTGCATCATCTCTTGCCATGAGTAGCCTCAGCTAGGTTGGTCATGCATCATGCTTGTTGTGCATCATGCCTTGTTCATGTGTGGTGTGTTTACCATGTTGTGTGCCTCTTTTCGATAGTTCCTGTTTCGTTGCGATCGTGAGGATTCGTTCGTCTTCGGTTGGTTCGGCTTCATCCGTTCGTCTTCTTTATGGACTCGTTCTTCTTCCTTACGGGATTTCAGGCAAGATGACCGCTACCCTGGATCTCACTACTATCATTGCTATGCTTGTTGCTTCGTTCTATCGCTTTGCTGCGTTACCTATCTTTTGCTCATCAAGCCATCCCAAATTGCCATGAACCTCTAATCTTTGACACCTTTCCTACGCAAACCGTTGTTTGGCTATGTTACCGCTTTTGCTCAGCCCCTCTTATAGTGTTGCTAGTTGCAGGTGAAGTTGAAGATTTCTCCATGGCGGACAGGATTTTGGTTGGGATATCACAATATCTCTTATATTATTAATGCATCTATATACTTGGTAAAGGGTGGAAGGCTCGGCCTTTTGCCTAGTGTTTTGTTCCACTCTTGCCGCCCTAGTTTCCGTCATACCGGTGTTATGTTCCCGGATTTTGCGTTCCTTACGCGGTCGGGTGATTTATGGGACCCCCTTGACAGTTCGCTTTGAATAAAACTCCTCCAGCAAGGCCTAACCTTGGTTTTACCATTTGCCTCACCACCACCTACCCCTTTCCCTTGGGTCGGCCAACCCGAGGGTCATCTTTATTTT
>NC_041389.1:40696155-40721122 GCF_002162155.2 Triticum dicoccoides
GTGAGTGTTGGTCCAAACTGTCGGCCGCCGGTGGCCACCAGGGGCAACTCTGGGCTGGCCTACCGGAAGTCTGGACAATCCGGTGTGCCCTGAGAACGAGATATGTGCAGCTCCTATCGGGATTTGTCGGCACAGCGGGAGGCTTTGCTGGTCTTGTTTTACCATTGTCGAAATGTCTTGTAAACCGGGATTCCGAGTCTGATCGGGTCTTCCTGGGAGAAGGTCTATTCCTTCGTTGATCGCGAGAGCTTGTCATGGGCTAAGTTGGGACACCCCTGCAGGGTATAACCTTTCAAAAGTCATGCCTGTGGTTATAGGCAGATGGGAATTTGTTAATGTCCGGTTGTAGATAACTTGACACCAGATCCGAATTAAAACGCATCAACCGCGTGTGTAGCCGTGATGGTCTCTTCTCGGCGGAGTCCGGGAAGTGAACACGGTTTCTGGGTTATGTTTGACATAAGTAGGAGTTCAGGATCACTTCTTGATCATTGCTAGTTTCACGACCGTTCTGCTTGCTCTCTTCTCGCTCTTATTTGCGTACGTTAGCCACCATATATGCTTAGTCGCTGCTGCAGCCTCACCTCTTTACCCCTTCCTTTCCCTTTTAAGCTTTGCTAGTCTTGATACCCATGGTAATGGGATTGCTGAGTCCTCGTGGCTCACAGATTACTACAACAACAGTTGCGGGTACATGTTTTGCGATGATCATGACGCGAGAGCGATGCTTGCTTGCGTTGAGTTCTTCTTCTGCTTCTTCGATCAGGGGATAGGTTCCAGGTCGGCAGCCTGGGCTAGCAAGGTGGATGTCGTTTGAGTTTCTGTCTGTGATTCATCCGTAGTCGGATGATGCTCTGATGTATTGTGATGTTGTATTCATGTGGCATTGTATGTCTCTTGTATGTATCCCCATCTATTATGTAATGTTGATGTAATGATATCCACCTTGCAAAATCGTTTCAATATGCGGGTCTATCCTTGGTGGGATCTTCGAGTTCCTTTTGGCTAGGGTCGCATATTGGGCGTGACAGACGTGAGCCAAGGCGTGTTGGCATCCTTGGCTGTTTGCGGCACCAGATCTGGCCGCCCCTGCATCCTCTGTCTCTGGATGAGCCATGCCACGGCCAGATCCGGTTTGCTTCATCGCGGGGCGCTAGTTCTCGTGTCGTTGGGGAGTGGTTGGCGGGGACGTGAAGACCGGGAGAAATCCTAGGCCAGCCTTGCTGGTCTCGACGACGGCGACGCGCCGCTCCCCTCCTTGGAGGCGCCGCCTGGGTATGTTCCTCTGTCCCCTCCCCCTCCTTGCCTCCCGGGAGAAATCCTCAACGATGTTGGGCGATGGCGGCGCCCTTGGCGTCGCTCCCTTCCTGAAGGCGCCTTTTTGGGAGCTAGGTGGGCGTGGAGTTTCTCGAAGATATGTTTCATGTGCAGCGGCGGCGGTAGCTGACCTCCCACGACAACGGCGACTTCCTAAGTGACTATTTCTGGAGCTCTCCGGTCTGCTGCGGGGTGCCTTGCCTGGCCCGTGGTTCCTCCTGGGCGAGAGGGGATCAGGTTCCCCTCCTACGGCGGCCCTTCTCAGCTAACCTTGAGAAAAAGAAAAAAAGAAAAAGGATAACACCTTGGTAAAGTCCAGGTTTTGAATCTTGGTTTCCTTGAACAGCGAGATAAGGGCAGCGGCGAGTAAGCAGTGGACACGGCAGCCGGAGTAGCCAGTGGTGGTGCACGTGGACAGCGTGTCCGGGGTGGAACACGGCGGTGCCGTCCTCTCTAGCGTCTTGTGAAGGGTGGCCGCAATTGCTGGGAGAGCACGCGGTGGGGCACGGTGAACGCCACAGCCGGAGTGGGCGTCCTTCCTAGGAGCTCTCTTCCTTCAACGGTCGAATGCATGTACACCCCAAGTGACCATCTATCAAGCAGTAAGATTGTCCCCTTAGTCGAGTGACATACATATTCCTTTGGTCACTGTATAATTGAACACCTGATTAGTACACATTCAGAGGAGCATGACCAACTGATATACTACCCTATTAGGTGTTTGGTGGTAGTCACAGTATTGTTGTCAGAGAAAACAAGCTGAATATCCTGCTGCGACGTAGACATGGAAAGTGAAGTTGTTCCTACTGAAGTCTGAACATTTTGATATGCAGACCGAAGATTAGTAACAGGGAGAGAGGAGTCATACCATCTGCTTTACCTCCTTGCTGTTGAATGTATACTTTGTGGCTACCTCTGTTCATATTCCCACAGCGTCGGGAGGGGACACTCCGAAGCCGTCTTTAGCGTGTTGATCCACCAGGCCCTTCTCTTGCATTACTTGATCAGGTAAAACTAGTGCATCAGTTTCTCAGCCTTCATCCACCTGACCCTCACTGAGTTCAGGATCCACACATTCTGCAGGGTAGTTATTAATCCAGCCACCAGGCATGCCAGGCAGTATGCTGATGAATGACACAAGTTGCAGCAATGAGATGGGGGAGAGTTTTACCTGAGTTAGTGAGTTGTACATTGTCTTTCTGCATCCTGCGCTTTTTTTTATCAAAGAAGGGCTTGCCCCTTCCGATTTTCATTACTGAAAACCACTAAGTCCACAACCGAGTTCAAACTGAAAAGAAAACGATCGAAACGAAACCACCACGACGCCATACCATCCCAGAAGGCCAACACAGGCCAGCCAAACCGCATAAGCACCCCACCAAGTTCACCAACTACGACAGAGTTCGACCTACATCTACATCGATCACCATTACAACAAAAGTAGCAAAGGAGCTGAAGGAGCCTAGCAACAAGAACAGCAAACTTCACGTTCACCACCAGAAGAGATTCTTCATTCCAGCCTTGCTATGTTGATTTTCCACCCTTGCTTGGCTGTGAACACCTCACTTGCTGCCCGTTCTAGCACCCTTGCTCCCAGCTCCAACATTTTTCTTGACGACTCCTTTATCTGGAGAATGGACCAGTCAGTTAACCACCTGCACATCATTTTGACAATACATAAAGGATCATTTATCCTTTTTTTCTCAAAAATAATTGCATTCCTGCTTTTCCAAATTGCCCAAAATAGGGCTGAAATCCCCACCAGAACCATTTTCTTGTCATCTTTATTAAATTTCCTAATCCATTCCCCAAAACAGTTTTTTACATTTGATGGAACAGTTTTAAGTCCACACACACATTTGACCAAACTCCATAACAATGAAGCAGTAGAACAGGAAAAGAACAGATGATCAATCGATTCATCTTTCCCACAAAGAACACAACCTTTTCCTCCTTTCCAACCTTTTTTTTACAGCACATCCCTAGTTAGAATACTTTTTTTATTAACTAACCATAAAAAACACTTTCAGTTTCGCAGGTAACTTGGATTTCCATAGATACTTCTGTGGGAAATTCACCCCTACAGCAACCAATTTCCTATATAAGGATCCCACCGAAAACTTATGATCAGCAGTGAGGGTCCAGAGAATTTTGTCTGCCCCTCCCTGCATCTGAATTTCCTCACATCTCTTTTTAAGGCAGTTCCAAAGTCCCAAAGTTTCCCCATATAAGGTCCTTCTAAATTTGAACCCATGCCACCCTTTCTGTATGGCCTCTTTCACAGTAATGTTGTGGTCAAAACTTATATCATATAGTCTAGGGTAAGCCTCTCTCAAAGGTTTATCATCAACCAAGGAATCTTTCCAGAACCTAGTATTTCTCCCATCCCCCACTTTTTTCTTCACAAATTTGTAAAAGATCTCCTTAATTTTCAGCAAGTTAGCCCAAAATTGGGAGTCCCCAGGCCTCTTGCTCACTAGAGCCAAACAACCACCTTTTCTATATTTTTCATCCAGAATATCCTGCCACAAACCTTTTTCATTTTCCATTTTCCAAAACCATTTAGCAAGAAAGGCAATGCATCCTGCGCTTGATGGCATGATTCTGGTTCAACGTTTGTTTGAGCACATGCACATTCTGGATGACAAACACAAGTAGATCATTACCATGGATATTGAGTAGTTGCTAGCGGGTTAGCGTGAAGCAGTACCATCTGCCATGTAGTAAGCGGCATAACGTGTACTCACTCCGTTCCTAAATATAAGTCTTTGAAGAGATTCCACTATGAACCACATACAGATGTATGTAGATGCATTTTACAGTGTAGATTCACTCATTTTGCTCCGTATGTAGTCCATAGTGAAATCTCTACATAGACTTATATTTAGGAACGGAGGGAGTAGTATATAGGCATAGAAACATTGCAAATTTAAGGATCATAGTGATTATTAGACTCCACCAATATGTGCTTCAGTTTGATATTTAACAATTTATTCCCACTTGTACCAATATCCCGCGCTTGGATGTAGGCCGGACTGTCGGCTCCCGTACCCCGCCCCTCCCCTCACCTCACCGCAGCCCACCGCCGCTCAAGGTCCTCTTTCCAAACCCACCGACCTCATGTTCTCCGGTGACGACCCCGCACCCCTAATCCGCACCAGTAAACCTGCTTCCAGGCCTTCGCATGGGACGTTGGGAGCGTGAAAAATATTAAGATTTAGCAAACATGTTTAAATATGTTTGATATAAGTGACCAAAATATACCAGAATATTGTTAATGTAATGGATATCGCAATAAAGATCATCTGCATCCATGCTACTTTATACTATTCTTTCAGTTTCTATGGTTTCAGTTGTACTGACAACAAAAAAGCAGCCTCCCGACCTCATGCATGTTAGTACTAGTAAAACAAATGAATGAAGGAATGAATGAATGAATAGAAAATGATGTTCGTGCGCTTCCGATCCTCTTTGTAGTGACAAGCTTTCAATCATCGTCGTCGTCATCGCCGATATATTTCCGGCCGCCTCTCGAAGTAGTGGCCCCATCTTGTAGACGACGGCGCTTGTAAACAGGCTCCTCATCGTCCGAGGACTCGTCTTGGGCGGGTGGCAGGTTGACAGCATGCTCGTGGATGAACTCAAGGATGACGTGGGTGGGGATGAAGAAGGACACGGGGCCGTCGTACCCACCATGGAGGGTGCCCTTGACCTGTTGCGAAGGGTTAAAAAGGGGCCCTCCCGACGACCCCAGCTCGCTGCCTATGGCAGCCTCCAGCAGATCCACGTCGTAGCCCACACTGGTGGCGCTCATCGCTCGCAGGGATCGCATCTGACCCTCGAGCCCTACTGTGAACGTGCCAGGACGAAACGGTGGCCAAGAGAACAGCAAGCACTGAATAGTAAAATCAGGGAGTTGGAAGAGACCGCAGCCCCCGCGTCGTCCCCCTGGGGGCGGCTCGGACGGAACCCTAGCCGCCGCCGCCGCCGACCCCACCAACGCCACCTCCCCTCGCCGCCGCTGGCAGACGTCGCCGGGCAAAGCCCGCCGACGGCCGGCGGCGGCGGGATTCGCTCCCTTGCGTGCGCGTCGGCTCTCCTCTCCCGCATCCTCCCCTGCTTCAACGACGACCCCTGACCCTTTTCCCTGGAGCCCCCCCGCTGCGCAGTGCCTCCCCTTGTCAACGTCGTGGCTGGCTCCCCGGATCCCCTCTGTCGTGGTCTAGTTGGGGCACCTCCTTGCATCGGCCTCCTCTGGCCTGCGGGGAAAGCGGCGGCTCCACTCAGATCCAGGGGCTCGCGCGGTACGGCTCCCCCTCGCTCGTTCGGCGGTGACTGGGCAGCCCTCGTCCGGCAGTTGCAGCAGCAGGTGGCTGCTGCTCCCTGATGGCCTGGGTCGTCGTCGCCTCCTCGTGGTGAGGCGGGCTGCTCGTTGCTGCCGTTCTCCCCGGCTGCGGGCTGCCTCCCCTTCGTCGGATCTGATGTCTCCTGCTGGCCGTGCCAGCTTGTTTCCTCGGCACCCCCATGGCCCGGCTCTTGCCTAGATGTTGGGCTTCGGCGGTGGGTGGCCAATCTCCTCGGGATGCAGTGTGGAGGATGCAAATGCCGGGTAAAAGCTCAATCGACGGCGACACCTACGGGTGCCGTTTCCTTCCTGGAGGCGTCGAGTTGGCACTGCCGTCCTCTCCCCCTTGCTCTTTGATCCAGAGAGAAATCTCGGACCCGGGTTCCCCGAGTCCGGCGGTGTCGACGTCTCCACGTCAATTCCTCGTTGGGGGCATCGTCTTGGATTGTTCTGCTATGGGCGGATCCGCCCCTTGCTGCTCCATCTTCACCTCGGTTAGGATCCTAACAAGCCTTTGTCCTAGGACACTCTGTTGGCGCTTGCCTGGACGTCCTGGGGTGGCCTAGACGACTTGCTACCCTTCGACCTCGGCGGCAGTACATCGGTACTGTGCCCTTCGGTCTCGGTGGCGCGTTGTCTTTCGGCTTCGCCGGCGGCACACCGGTGCCGCCGCACCAACTCGGCTATCCGACGCCCTTCGTTCGTGCCATTGACGCTTCTTGGCATGCTCCTACTTCGATTATCCTTATGGACAGGGCTATGCATCATGGTGGCCCAGACGACGCTTGCGTGGATATCCTGGCGTGGCCTTGGCGGCAAGCTGCCCTTCGACCTCGGCGACGATACACCGGTGTCGTGCCCTTCGGTCTCGGTGGAGCGCCGTCTTGCGGCTTCGACGGTGGCACACCGGTGTCACCGCACGAACTCGGCTATGCGACGCCCTTCGTTCGTGCCAATGATGTTCCTCTGTGAGCTGCCGTTTTTGGTGCCTTTTTTCTCCCTAGGGCTTCTTGTGGTTCTTTGTTGATGGTGGAACGAGCTGCTCGGTGGAGCTTGCTCCTGAGGTGTTGGTTACCAGGGTTTTCGGTTTGGTCTCTGTGCCAACCTTCCCCTCTGTTTACTTCGTTCTTTCTCTAGTTTTTGGCTCTCCTCCTGGGCGCCGTCCTCTGTAATTTTCCTTTGCACTTTGTGTGCGCCTTCATGTATTTGTACTGACTGCCAAGTCACTCTTCGAGTTGGAATATAACAAGCGGTGGGGTTTGACCCCCCCGTCAATCTCGAAAAAAAAAAAAAACAGCAAGCACTGCTCCCCCAGCTGCGGCGCTGCGCTGAAGGGGAGCACAGGGTGCGGATGTGTGCAGGGCACTCTATGGAATCCTTGGGTTCTGATGGCCAGCTCTCCCACGCTGACACGAAGCATCAGGAGATCCTGCGCACAGTTGATTCCCGAGGCTGGTGCTGGCGTGTATGCGCGACCCCCGATCCCCTGTCGATGCCAGAAGTCCTCCTCCGCGTGTATGCAGACGACCCGGATCGTGAAGAGCTGGTTTAGCTTGGCCGCCGAGATAGGGCACCTCACCGCGTGGAAGAGATGGTCCACTATGTGGGCGGTGGTCAGGATGTAGAGCTGGTCGCCCACAAGCCCGGCAGCTATCCCTGTCTCCGTGAGCCACTCTTGCGCCAGGAGGTGGGCGAGTAGTGGGTTGACCTTGGTCTTGGCTGCTTTTGCAAGCCTCTTCATCTCCTCAGATTCGGCTTCGACGGGCGTGAACTCGACCAGAAAAACCGAAGACCTCGCCGACTCTAGCAGCTGCGTCCAATCCACCAGCGCTGTTGTGGGCAGAAGAGCCATCGCCAGGCTGCGAAAGAAGAAGCAGCAGCAGCGAAGCAATCCATCAATAACAAGGCAGCCGGAGACTCCCCTCGAGAACCATTGCATGCATAAATAAACGCAGCGTGCATTGCGTGCGTGCAGAACGATTAGTACGACAGGACTAGTAGAATCTACCGAGTATTCAATGCTGCACAGTGATGCAAAATCTTGCTCGGTACGTGGCCGAAAGATTGGAAATTGGAAAAAGAAAAACCCGTGCTTGACATTCAGCATACGCAAACAAGAACATCGTTCAAAGCCGCGGGACAAAACGAGCCACCGAATTAACGCACCCCAACAATTACCCAGCGGTGGATCGACAAAACCGAAACAAATCTAGCTATAGCTATGTTCATCGGTAATCAATCAAACAATCATCAGACGCATGAAAAGCCGTAACGGGGGAAAAGGATCGATCGAGCGAGCAAGCGGGCCACAAGTTCACGCACCTCCTCAGAGATCGCCGCCAACTCCACGCTCTTGCCCGCGCCGCCCGGAGAGATCTCCGCCAACTCCACGCTCTTGCCGGCGCCTCCCGGAGAGATCGCCGCCTCCTCCGCGTTCTTGCCGGCGCCTCCCGCAGAGATCGCCGCCTCCTCCGCGTTCTTGCCGGCGCCTCCCGCAGAGATCGCCGCCTCCTCCGCGTTCTTGCCGGCGCCTCCCGCAGAGATCGCCGCCTCCTCCGCGTTCTTGCCGGCGCCTCCCGCAGAGATCGCCGCCTCCCCCGCCTTCTTGCCGGCGCCTCCCGCAGAGAGCGCCGCCTCCCCCGCCTTCTTGCGCCGCCGCGGAGAGATCGCCGCCTCCTCCGCCTTCTTGCCGGCGCCGCCCTCCGCGTTCTTGCCTGCGGCGGTCTAATGCGAACAAATGTACTAGTAGATTGGATCGTTCGCGTCGCGAATTAGGGATTGGTGGGTTATTATCGTTCCACCGACCGGTTTATACTTTTGTAACTCAGCTAGAGCGCGCGACGTACGCGCCGCTCGGCCGTGTCAGCCCAGTTGTTATCACGTCATGGACCGCCGCTATAATAGTGCGTGCGTTGAGGCCCATTTGCCGAATAAATGTTCGGTATAATTCTAGTTTTTTGGCCGTACGATCGCCGACTAGCTAGCCGCTCCCATTTTATAATTTTTTTTAGGGAAGCCAACATCTTATATTGGCTTGATGCTAGCGTCTGGGTCTGGTGCTAGTGACTTTCGCCTCTTTTTTTTTTCCAAAATAATTCTTATATTACTCAATCAAATCACTGGTACAGTCACACTTAACAACGTTCAAAATGACCTCCGGTCCCGACCCAAGCCATACAACAGTTCGGCGGCCTTGAGTCCTCCCAAAATTTGACAAAACATTTTTTTTAACCGGGCATAACTCCTTTGCATTACTGCGACATAACGGAAATACATCAATGTCTAGAGAATAAGACGGGAAAGAGGAAAGCGGGTTCAAGCATCGCCAGGAAACCCACTGTAAGCACTCGCCATCGAGATTACTTACTGTGGGGCGAAAACCCAACGACACTATTACATCGAAACACTATCCACCAAAAGCCATAGAATTATTACAACTTTGTCGAATATGTCACGCCCCGATCTGGATCGAGGGCGACCAGAGTAGGCTTGATAGAGGAAGGGGGTGAGGATGGCGTGAAGAAGGGGATGAGCACGAGAGGGAGAGGGTGAGGGAGTACATAATACTTCTCAATAGCCTGTCTGTTACATCACTCGTCCAAGGTTAAGTACCCACCCAACCCGGCCCTTGGCCATCAACTCGATTAGAGCTGGCTAACACACGCACGCTACACTTGGCTATGCCAACTGGCGGTCACTCGGTGGTGCTCAGCACTGCCGTGGTGACATTCTCCCCTCCTTGAGAAGGGACTCCCTCCTCGATGGTGTTGTCTTCCCAGATGCTTGCTTGTGGGTAGCGCCGACGAAGCACGTCGTAGTCCTCCCAGGTGGTGGACGGCGGAACGATATCCCAGGCCACTTGCAACTGGATCACTGGTGCGTTGCCGCGCTTCATCATCCTTCTGTCCACTATTTCCACTGGCAATGTCTTCACTCTCGACAGACTGTAGTGACAGGTGAAGTCTACTACACAACCTTCTTCTTGTAGACGTTGTTGGGCCTGCAAGTGCACATGTTTGTAGGACAGTAGCAAATTTCCCTCAAGTGGATGACCTAAGGTTTATCAATCTGTAGGAGGCGTAGGATGAAGATGGTCTCTCTCAAACAACCCTGCAACCAAATAACAAAGATTCTGTTGTGTCCCCAACACACCCAATACAATGGTAAATTGTATAGGTGCACTAGTTCGGCGAAGAGATGGTGATACAAGTGCAATATGAATGGTAGATAAAGGTTTTTGTAATCTGAAAATATAAAAACAGCAAGGTAACTAATGATAAAAGTGAGCGTAAACGGTATTGCAATGATAGGAAACAAGGCCTAGGGTTCATGCTTTCACTAGTGCAAATTCTCTCAACAATAATAACATAGATAGATCATATAACAAGCCCTCAACATGCAACAAAGAGTCACTCCAAAGCCACTAATAGCGGAGAACAAACGTAGAGATTATGGTAGGGTACGAAACTACCTCAAAGTTATTCTTTCGGATCGATCTATTAAAGAGTTCGTACTAGAATAACACCTTAAGACACAAATCAACCAAAACATAATGTCACCTAGATACTCCATTGTCACCTCAAGTATCCGTGGGCATGATTATACGATATGCATCACACAATCTCAGATTCATCTATTCAACCAACACAAAGTACTTCAAAGAGTGCCCCCAAAGTTTCTACCGGAGAGTCAAGAAAACATGTGCCAACCCCTATGCATAGGTTTATGTGCAGAACCCGCAAGTTGGTCACCAAAACATACATCAAGTGGCACGTGATATCCCATTGTCACCACAAATAAACACGGCAAGACATACATCAAGTGTCCTCAAAGTAAAGACTCAAACCGATAAGATAACTTCAAGAGGGAAACTCAATTCATCACAAGAGAGTAGAGGGGGAGAAACATCATAAGATCCAACTATAATAACAAAGCTCGCGATACATCAAGATCGTGTGAAGTCAAGAACATGAGAGAGAGAGAGAGAGATCAAACACATAGCTACTGGTACATAACCTCAGCCCCGAGGGTGAACTACTCCCTCCTCATCATGGAGAGCGCCGGGATGATGAAGATGGCCACCGGTGATGGATTCCCCCTCCGGCAGGGTGCCGAAACGGGCTCCCGAGAGGTTTTTGGTGGCTATAGAGGCTTGCGGCGGCGGAACTCCCGTTCTATCTTGATATTCGATGGTTTTGGGGTACATAGGGTTATATAGGCGAAAGAAGTCAGTCGGGGGGTGCTCGAGGGGTCCACGAGACAGGGGGCGCGCCCTACAGGGGGGCACGCCCTCCTATCTCGTGGCTGCCTCGAGGATCTTCTGACGTGAACTCCAAGTCTCCAGGATCATATTCTTCCAAAAAAATCACGCTGCCGAAGGTTTCATTCCGTTTGGACTCCGTTTGATATTCCTTTTATTCGAAATACTAAAACAGGCAATAAAACAGCAATATGGGCTAGGCCTCCAGTTAATAGGTTAGTCCCAAAAATGATATAAATGTGTAAAATAAAGCCCATAAACATCCAAAAGGGGTAATATAATAGCATGGAACAATCAAAAATTATAGATACGTTGGAGACGTATCAACAGGTAACTTAGAGAACACTGGACTGTAGTTGGGTGTGAAGGTTTCAATAGCGAAATGTGAAACACCAGATGGATTCTGCTGTCCGGGGGAAGATCCAGCTTGTATGCAGAGGGGCCGATCTTGGCGAGGACAGTGAAGGGGCCAAAGAACTTGAGTGCCAGCTTCGGACAAGGGCGACTGGCCACGGATTTCTGCACATATGGCTATAGTTTCAGCAGAACCTGCTCCCCTATCTGAAATACTCTCTTTGTCCGGTTCAGGTCAGCGAATTTCTTGTGCTTGGCTTGCACCCGTGTCAGGTGCGCGCGAAGGTTGTCTTTGTGCAGTGAACAATCCCACTGTTCTCCGTCCGGCAAGGATGGTTGGGATGCCGGCCAGGTGGCCATGTTCCCCTCGTTGGCGTCGACACCGTACAGAGCTTTGTAGGGAGAGCAGTGTTGGCGCCAATCCACAGCCGGCCCTGGCGACGGATGAGCCCATGGTACAGCTCGTACTCCTCGTCATCCGGGCTGTGAAGAGCAAGTTGTTGCAGCCGTTCTTGGGCGTCTGTATCGGTGGCGTAGGAGAGCCACCTCCTGGATCCATGCGGGCTAGCATAGAGACAATGCGTTGGCGCTGAAGTTGCTGCCCACGCGGGAGAGCGCGTCCGCTGCGCCGTTGTCGATGACGCGCTTGTACTGGAACTTGAATTGCAGGCCTACAAGCTTCGACATCGCGCGGTGCTGGACGTCAGTCACCAGCTGTTCATCGCCCAATGTGCACAGGCTCTTGTGGTCGGTGACGATGGTGAACGGCCCGCTTTGCAGGTAGGAGTGCCACTTGTCCACGGCCATCATTACCGCCAGAAATTCCTTCTCATAAGTTGACAGTTTCTGGTTCTTCACTCCTAGCGCCTTGCTGTAGTAGGCGATGGGGTGGCCTTCTTGTACCAGCACCGCGCCAATTCCCGTGTCGCAAGCGCCTGTATCGATTGAGAAGGGCTTGTCGAAATCTGGGATGGTGACCATCGGCGTGGTCACCATCGCCGTCTTGAGCGTGTCGAATGCGAGCTGCGCAGACTCAGGCCACTCGAAGCCTTTCTTGGTGAGCTGCTGTGTAAGTGGCTTGGCGATGATCCCGTAGTGGGGCACGAACTTGCAATAGTAGCCGGTGAGCCCCAGAAATGCACGGAGCTCAGTGGCATTTTCAGTGTAGGCCACTGCGCCATGGCTTCTGTCTTCTCTGAGTCCGTCGCGACGCCTTGCTTGGAGATGACGTGGCCAAGATAATCGATGTGATCTTGCGCGAAGGAGCACTTCGACATCTTGGCGTAGAGCTGGTGCTCACGGAGCAAGCTTAGGACGAGTCGGAAGTGCTCCAGGTGTTCTTCCAGTGTCTCACTGAAAATAAGGATGTCGTCAAGGAATATGATGACGAACTTACGTGTATACTTGGCGAAGATCGCGTTCATCAAGCACTGGAAGGTTGCAGGGGCATTCATCAAGCCAAACGACATGACATAGAACTAAAAGTGGCAATGGCGAGTTTTGAATGATGTCTTGTGTTCATCCTCCTCGCGCATGCAAATCTGATGATAGCCGGCGCGCAAGTCCAGCTTGGAGAAGAATGCCGCGCCAGCCAGCTCGTCAGGAGTTCATCGACGATTGTCAAGGGGAACTTGTTATTCACGGTGATGTCATTGAGGCGTCTACAATCCACTGATAACCCGCAAGTATACGGGATAGTTGTAGCCTCTTTTGATAAGTAAGAGTGTCTAACCCAATGAGGAGCTAAAGGTAGAACAAATACTCTCTCAAGTCCTATCGACCACTGATACGACTCTACGCACGCTTGACGTTCGCTTTACCTAGAACAAGTATGAAACTAGAAGTACTTTGTAGGTGTGATAGGATAGGTTTGCAAGATAATAAAGAACGCGTAAACAAAAACTAGGGGCTGTTTAGACAAAGATGCAATAAAGTAAATATAGCGAGTGTGGAAAAGTGGTGGTAGGAGTTGGGAAATTGTCCCTAAGCAATTGACTACGTTACTAGACCGATAGCAAGTTTTATGTGGGAGAGGCATAAGCTAACATACTTTATCTTCTTGGATCATATGCAATTTTGATTGGAACTCTAGCAAGCGTCCACAACTACTAAAGATTCATTAAGGTAAAACCCAACCATAGCATTAAAGCATCAAGTCCCCTTTATCCCGTACGCAACAATCCCCTTACTTGGGTTTATGCTTCTGTCACTCAAGCAACCCACCATAAAAGAATCATGAAGTATTGCAACACCCTACAGCGGGAATCCCTCACGCTTGCGCGACATGGAGGGCACAATAGGACAGCAACATAACAACAAGCAAATTAAATCAATCATAGCAATTCATCAACCACCAATAGGACAACGAAAATCTACTCAGACATCATAGGATGGCAACACATCATTGGATAATAATATGAAGCATAAAGCACCATGTTCAAGTAGAGGGTACAGCAGGTTGCGGGAGAGTGGACTGTTGAATATAGATGGGGGAAGGTGATGGAGATGTTGGTGAAGATGATGGAGGTGTTGGTGAAGATCGCGATGATGATGATGGCCCCCGGCGGCGTTCCGGCGCCACTGGAAGCAAGGGGGAGAGAGCCCCCCTTCTTCTTCTTCTTCCTTGACCTTCTCCCTAGATGGGAGAAGGGTTTCCCCTCTGGTCCTTGGCTTCCATGGCATGGCAGGGGCGAGAGCCCCTCCGAGATTGGATCTATCTCTCTGTTTCTGCGTTCTGAGATTCTTCCCCTTCACCGTTTCTTTTATATCTGGAGATCCGTAACTCCGATTGGGGTGAATCTTTCGCCCAGATTTTTCTCGTAAAATTAGCTTTATTGCGGCAAAAGAAGGGCGTCAACCGCCTTACGGGGTGACCAGAAGAGTCCAGGGAGGGCCTGCCTCCCTGTGGCGCGCCCCCGTGTCTCCTGTCCCCCTCGGGCACCGTCTCGCGTTGATTTTACTTCCCAAAAATCATAAATATTCCAAAATAATTCTCCATCCATTTTTATCCCGTTGGACTCCATTTGATATTGGTTTTCTGCGAAACAAAAAACATGCAACAGACAGGAATTGGCACTGGGCACTGGACCAATATGTTAGTCCCCAAAATTATAAAAAGTTGCCAAAAGTATATGAAAGTTGAAGAATATTGGCATGGAACAATCAAAAATTATAGATATGACGGAGACGTATCAGCATCCCCAAGCTTAATTCCAGGTCGTCCTCAAGTAGGTAAATGATAAAAAAAGATAATTTTTGATGTGGAATGCTACCTAGCATAATCTTGATCATAAGTCTAATCATGGCATGAATATTAAGACACGAGTGATTCAAAGCAATAGTCTATCATTTGACATAAAAACAATAATACTTCGAGCATACCAATAAAGCAATCATGTCTTTTCAAAACAACAAGGCCAAAGCAAGCTTATCCCTACAAAATCATATAGTTTGGCCATGCTTCATTTTCGTCACACAAAATGCCCCCATCATGCACAACCCCGATGACAAGCCGAGCAATTGGTTCATACTTTTTAACGTGCTTCAGCTTTTTCAACCCTCACGCAATACATGAGCGCAAGCCATGGATATAGCACTATAGGTGGAATAGAATATGATGGTGGAGGTCTATGTGGAGAAGACTAAAAAGGAGAAAGTCTCACATCGACGCGGCTAATCAATGGGCTATGGAGATGCCCATCAATTGATTTCAATGCGAGGAGTAGGGATTGCCATGCAACGGATGCACTAAGAGCTATAAGTGTATGAAAGCTCAACAAAAGAAACTAAGTGGGTGTGCATCCAACTTGCTTGCTCATGAAGACCTAGGGCATTTGAGGAAGCCCATCATTGGAATATACAAGCCAAGTTCCATAATGAAAATTCCCACTAGTGTATGAAAGTGATAACATAGGAGACTCTCTATATGAAGAACATGGTGCTACTTTGAAGCACAAGTGTGGAAAAAGGATAGTAACATTGCCCCTTTTCTTTTTCTTTTCTTTTTCTTTTTTTTCTTTTTTTCTTTTTGGGTGGGCTTCTTTGGCCCCCTTTTTTATTTAGGCTTCTTTGGCCTTTCCTTTTTTTCTTTTTTTTTCTTTTTCTTTTTTTTATGGGGCAATGTTCTATAATGATGATCATCACACTTTTATTTACCTACAACTCAATATTACAACTCGATACTGGAACAAGGATATGACTCTATATGAATGCTTCCGGCAGTGTACCAGGATGTGCAATGATCTAGCGTAGCAATGACATCAAAAAATGGACAAGCCATGAAAACATCATGCTAGCTATCTTACGATCATGCAAAGCAATATGACAATGAATGCTCAAGTCATGTATATGATGATGATGGAAGTTGCATGGCAATATATCTCGGAATTGCTATGGAAATGCCATGATAGGTAGGTATGGTGGCTGCTTTGAGGAAGATATAAGGAGGCTTATGTGTGATAGAGCGTATCATATCATGGGGTTTGGATGCACCGGTGAAGTTTGCACCAACTCTCGAGGTGAGAAATGAAGGAAATATGCCCTAGAGGCAATAATAAAGTTATTATTTATTTCCTTATTTCATGATAAATGTTTATTATTCATGCTAGAATTGTATTAACCGGAAACATGATACATGTGTGAATACATAGACAAACATATAGTCACTAGTATGCCTCTACTTGACTAGCTCATTAATCAAAGATGGTTATGTTTCCTAACCATATACATGTGTTGTTATTTGATTAATGGGATCGCATCATTAGGAGAATGATGTGATTGACATGACCCATTCCGTTAGCCTAGCACTTGATCGTTTAGTATGTTGCTATTGCTTTCTTCATGACTTATACATGTTCCTGTAACTATGAGATTATGCAACTCCCATTTACCGGAGGAACACTTTGGGTGCTACCAAACGTCACAACATAACTGGGTGATTATAAAGGAGTACTACAGGTGTCTCCGAAGGTACATGTTGGGTTGGCGTATTTCGAGATTAGGTTTTGTCACTCCGATTGTCGGAGAGGTATCTCTGGGCCCTCTCCGTAATGCACATCACTATAAGCCTTGCAAGCAATGTAGCTAATGAGTTAATTATGGAATGATGTATTACGTAACGAGTAAAGAGACTTTCCGGTAACGATATTGAACTAGGTATTGGATACCGACGCTCGAATCTCGGGCAAGTAACATACCGATGACAAAGGGAACAAAGTATGTTGTTATGCGGTTTGACCGATAAAGATCTTCGTAGAATATGTAAGAGCCAATATGGGCATCCAGGTTCCGCTATTGGTTATTGACCAAGAATAGTTCTAGGTCATGTCTACATAGTTCTCGAACCCGTAGGGTCCGCACGCTTAAGGTTTCGATGACAGTTATATTATGAGTTTATGAGTTTTGATGTACCGAAGGAGTTCGGAGTCCCGAATGAGATCGGAGACATGACGAGGAGTCTCAAATTGGTCGAGACATAAAGATCGATATATTGGACGACTATATTCGGAGTTCGGAAAGGTTCCAAGTGATTCGGGTATTTTTCGGAGTACCGAAGAGTTACGGGAATTCGCCGAAGAGTATATGGGCCTTATTGGGCCATACGGGAATAGAGGAGAGAGGCCAAAAGGAAGGAGGCCTGCGCCCCCCCTCTGGTCCGAATTGGACAAGGGGCGCAGCCCCCCTTTCCTTCTTCCTCTCCCCCTCTTTCCCCTTCTCCTACTCCAACAAGGGAGGTGGAATCCTACTAGGACTAGGGAGTCCTAGTAGGACTCCACACTTGGCGCGCCCCCTCCTAGGGCCGGCCTCCTCCCCCCTTGCTCCTTTATATACGGGGGTAGGGGGGCACTCCATGACACACAAGTTGATCTACGGATCGTTCCTTAGCCGTGTGTGGTGCCCCCCTCCACCATATTCCACCTCGGTCATATCGTCGCGGAGTTTAGGCGAAGCCCTCATCGTCACCACGCCGTCGTGCTGACGGAACTCATCCCCGAAGCTTTGCTGGATCGGAGCCCGGGATCTTCATCGAGCTGAACGTGTGCTGAACTCGGAGGTGCCGTACATTCGGTACTTGGATCGGTCGGATCGTGAAGACGTACGACTACATCAACCGCGTTGTCATAACGCTTCCGCTTACGGTCTACGAGGGTACATGGACAACACTCTCCCCTCTCGTTGCTATGCCATCACCATGATCTTGCGTGCACGTAGGAATTTTTTTGAAATTACTACGTTCCCCAACAAGAAAGGGCAATGCACGGTACCGAAGAGGCTAGCAATGATGGAAACGTAAAAGTGCGTATAATCCATGGACTCACAATAGTCATCAAGAACTCATATACTTATTGCAAAAGATTATTAGCCCTCGAAGCAAAGTACTACTACGCATGCCCCTAGTGGGATAGATTGGTAGGAAAAGACCATCGCTCGTCCCCGGCCGCCACTCATAAGGAAGACAAGCAAAGAAACACCCCATGCTTCAAATTTGTCACACAACTGTTACCATACGTGCATTCTATGGGACTTGCAAACCTCAACACAAGTGTCTGTACAATCCACAACCACCCACTAGCATGACTCTAATATCACCATCTTTATATCGCAAAACTATTGCAAGGAATCAAACATATCATATTCAGTGATCTACAAGTTTTATGTAGGATTTTATGACTAACCATGTGAATGACCAATTCCTGGCATCTCTCTAAATAGATCTAAGTGAAGCAAGAGAGTTTAATTATTTCTACAAAAGATATGCCCACACTCTAACAAATATAAGTGAAGCAAAAGAGCATTCTACAAATGGCGGTTTTCTATGTGAAGAGAAACAGGCAATCCTAACTTCTCATGATATAAGTGAAGCACATGAAGCATTCTATAAAGCCATACTCAAAAGATTTAAGTGAAGTGCAATGAGAATTCTATAAATCAACCAAGGATTATCTCATACCAGCATGGTGCATAAAAGAAAAATGAAAACTAAATGCAAAAGACGCTCCAAGACTTGCACATATCACATGAACGAAACGAATACGAAAACATACCGATACTTGTTGAAGAAAGAGGGGATGCCTTCCGGAGCATCCCCAAGCTTAGACGCTTGAGTCTCCTTGAATGTTTACTTGGGGTGCCTCGGGCATCCCCAAGCTTGAGCTCTTGCCTCTCTTCCTTTTCCTCGTATCGAGACATCCTCGATTAGACACTTCATCCACACAAAACTTCAATAGAAAACTCGGTAAGATCCGTTAGTATAATAAAGCAAATCACCACTCTAAGTACTGTAGCAAACCAATTGATATCTTTTTTTTTGCATTGTGTCTACTGTAATATAGCTTTTCCATGGCTTAGTCCACTAATATAAATTGATAGATTCATCAAACCAAGCAAACTATGCATCAAAAAAAGAATCTGTCAAAAACAGAACAGTCTGTAGTAATCTGAACATCCACCATACTTCTGGTACCCCAAAAATTATACCAAAAATTAGGAAAAGTAAACAAGTTGTACAGAAAGACAGTGCAAAAAGAATCAGAACCGTTTGACATTCCAGTTAAAAATGTAAAATCGCGCACTACAGCCAAAGTTTCTGTCCTGCACCGTACAAACCAACAAGCATTGTAAACATCCTAAAGGCAAACCTTGGCACATTATTTTTATAATACAATAGAATTGTACAAGGGGATAATTATTTTTGATGAAAAGTTTCTGTAATCAAGATTCACAAAGTTTCCATGAGCATGAACAAAGTTCTAGGAGCTCTCCCACTTCAACAATGCTTGTCTTTCTCACTTTCACTTTCCTTTTTTGAAAAGGTTTTACGTTCCCCTCTTTATTTTTTTGTTTTTAAACTATATAAAAAAAGCACTCAACAGAAATAAATGACTCTCTAAAACTTCTGGGTTGTCTCCCTGGCAGTGCTTTCTTTAAAGCCATTAAGCTAGGCATATAGTGCTCAAGTAATGGATCCACCCGGATCCCAAGGTATATCAAAGCCAATTTTAATTAACAATGAGTTGTAATTTAGTAGTGAGCACAAAGTAACATATATCAAGCAACAGCGATGTCTAACTCTCTTCCTATGCATCGGCATGTCATAAAAGAACAATTCATGCACACCAAGTAAAGGCCAATGCATAGTATAAGGAGTTTCTTGCAATTTTATCATATTGGAAACATAGAGAGGTGGAGATATAGTTCCTCTCTCATAATAATTGCAAGTAGGAGCAGCAAGCACATGCATATTACATTCATCAAAATCATCATGTGCAATGGTAAAAGGCAACCCATCAATATAATCCTTAATAAGCACAAACTTCTTCGATATAGTGTAGTCGGGAGAATTCAAAAAGATAATAGGAATATCATGCGTGGGTGCAATAGCAACAATTTCATGTTTAACATAAGGAACTATAGCAAGTTCATCTCCATAAGCATAATTCATATTGGCATCTTGGCCACAAGCATAGAAAGCATCATCAAAAAGGGATATTTCGAGAGAATCAACGAGATCATAGCAATAATCATCATAGCAATCATCCTTCGGTAAGCACAAAGGGGAACTAAATAATGTATGAGTTGAAGAGTTACTCTCATTAGAAGGTGGGCACGGGTGATCAATCCGCTCTTCCTCCTTTTGTTCTTCGCTCTCCTTATCATCTTTTTCATC
Source organism: Triticum dicoccoides (assembly GCF_002162155.2). Classification (NCBI taxonomy): domain Eukaryota; kingdom Viridiplantae; phylum Streptophyta; class Magnoliopsida; order Poales; family Poaceae; genus Triticum; species Triticum dicoccoides. The sequence continues at coordinate 40,716,097 of NC_041389.1, forward strand.
CAATGAGCTCACAGTTTCATCAATTTCTTCTTCCATAGCTTCCTGCAAAATATTAGTCTCTTCTTGGACAGCGGAGACTTTCTCAATAAATGCATTAATATAGTAATTGTATTCATAATTTTCATAGCAATATCTAAGTATAGCAAGATTTTCTGGTCTATAAACTGAATCATCAAAATCATCAAACGCTTTAAACATAGATTCAACCTCATAAGCACCCATAAAAGCAACAAATTCTTCTATTTGTTCCACATCATAGTTATCAAAGATACCATTAGCATAAGAAGCTAAGGGTTCATTATCATTGAATTTGCATGAAAAGGGAAGGTGTGGAGCCTTCATCCTAGAGCAACAAGTATAATCATGTATCACGCATAGTTGACGAGCATACCAACGCAACCTAGAAATTTGATCCCATAAGTTTCCCTTTTTGTGTCAAGCGATAATCCCTAAAGTATTCACGTTGATCCAATGTGTCTCCCATAACATAACGGAATGGGGTTTTCTTAGGATTATTAAAGTAGTACATAATTTCTTTCACATAATGAACATCGAGGGTTTTAGGAGGTTCCCCATCTCCATGAGTAGCATCTACACCTATTTTTTTGGTATTTTGTGTTCCATATCCATAACTAAAGATAGAGAACAACTTAGAACAGCAAATAAAAATTACTTAGTGATAAAGCAAACAAGCACACACGAGAATATTCACCCCACGCCATGACTCCCCGGCAACAGCGCCAGAAAAAGGTCTTGATAACCCGCAAGTATACGGGATAGTTGTAGCCTCTTTCGATAAGTAAGAGTGTCGAACCCAACGAGGAGCTAAAGGTAGAACAAATACTCTCTCAAGTCCTATCGGCCACTGATACGACTCTACGCACGCTTGATGTTCGCTTTACCTAGAACAAGTATGAAACTAGAAGTACTTTGTAGGTGTGACAGGATAGGTTTGCAAGGTAATAAAGAACGCGTAAACAAAAACTAGGGGCTGTTTAGACAAAGATGCAATAAAGTAAATATAGCGAGTGTGGAAAAGTGGTGGTAGGAGTTGGGAAATTGTCCCTAAGCAATTGACTACGTTACTAGACCGATAGCAAGTTTTATGTGGGAGAGGCATAAGCTAACATACTTTCTCTTCTTGGATCATATGCACTTATGATTGGAACTCTAGCAAGTGTCCGCAACTACTAAAGATTCATTAAGGTAAAACCCAACCATAGCATTAAAGCATCAAGTCCCCATTTATCCCGTATGGCAACAATCCCCTTACTCGGGTTTATGCTTCTGTCACTCAAGCAACCCACCATAAAAGAATCATGAATGTATTGCAACACCCTACAGCGGGAGTCCCTCACGCTTGCGCGACACGGAGGGCACAATAGGACAGCAAAATGACAACAAGCAAATTAAATCAATCATAGCAATTCATCCACTACAAGAAATATGTCAACTAGTGACCTTCTGTCAGTGACCCTGAAAGAATTGGTCATAGATCTATGACCATTTGAGACCAATTGGTCAAAAGCTGTTCGGGGGGCTCCAAATCCTAAACCATTGCGACCATTTTGTCCAGAAAGGTCGTAATTTCCTTACACGAAATGATCATAAAGTAAACAGCGCTAGTCCGTTGCCTTATTTCTAGTTGTTAACGACCAATATAGATGGTCATAGCCTTGTAAATTATGGTGGGTTGCGATGACTAGGCGGCATCTCATCAGTTTTGCCTATGTGTCATGTCCATGTGTCAATTTTTGCCCTAGGTTGTGAAGCAACCTATATTTATGTTATTCCAAAAATTCCCAAAAAATTCTCATAAATTGTTTGGATCATATCTTCATCAAATATGTCAAAAACCTTCCTTTCCTAGTTCAAAAATAATTCAACAATATTCATTTTCCTATTCTGTTCAAAGCAGCACTTTATGAAGGAAGTACCACTTTGGCATGTCCAAATAGTATTCACTTTCTACAGTGCTTTCCTATGCCCAAATAACCATCCTCTACCAAATGCCAGCTCAAGCCATTCATTATTTTGAGCTCAGCTTCAACATTCGTATTTATGTCCAATGTGGTACTTTGCAAAGCAAGTACCACCTAGGCTCCTCCTTTTGAGCTAAATTTTTTTGAAGACGGTCTTCTTAGTAACTGATCTTCCTCAGCCAAAACTCACGCCCATTAGCCATGTACATTTCTCATACCGCTAATCAAACACTTGGCTGCTAATTCATGTTTGAGCATCGATCGGTCTCCTCGTGAGAATCTTATGTTGTAATTTTCTTCCAAGCACCTACCTGGGGAGTTCCCAACCCACTAGACATGCCTAGGCCTCCCAGAACACATGGCAACGCCACGGTCACGCGGTGACCACGCGGCGGGCATGCGAGTTTACGCGCTCTAGAGTTGGGGCCCTCGGCCACCGCCCAAACCTCGACGTATCGCCACCAAACCATGTATTTATGATTAAATAGGTACTTATGTAACTAGAAATGATTTTTGGAAAAAATAAATAGCAAACTATGAGGCAGCTGCAATTCAAATTTGACCCGCTTCCAGCTGAATCGGCGGAAATTTGTATTTTTCATGAGAGGTGGATCAAAACTTTTTACACCCAACCATTTTGTCAATTGTGAATTAAATATGTCCTAGTATTTTAGAAAATTGATTTGGTCCAAATTTGCAACAACTATTTGGGCACTCGGAAAATGGAAAATGGTTTTTTCGTCCAAAGAAAATGAAAATTTCCTTAGGCAACATTGTTTGCCATTCCAATATGCACCCTTGTCCACAATACGAGATCATTTGAACAAACAATGCCATGAATGTGGCCATAAGATTGATCATTTGGCTTGAAAGCCATTGATCTCCACACGTGATAGCTCGTTTCTGAGAACACTTTCTTAAAATAATTGCCATATTACAAGATTGTTATTTTTCCTGGGAACTTGTCCACATATAATGACACAATACGAAGGTTTCCCAATTTTTTGTTTTTTTGAATTTTTTATGCCTGTTTCAAAATGCGGTCAAAACGGCGGAAATGACCGTTCCTAGCTAGTGGTTGAATCTTGGAATTTTTTTGGTGTTTCTATAATTAAATAGATACTTATGTACCTAGAAATTATTTTTGGAAAAAATAAATAGCAAACTATGAGGCAGCTGCAGTTCAAATTTGACCCGCTTCCAACTGAATCGGCGGAAATTTGTCTTTTTCACAAGAGGTGGATCAAAACTTTTTACACCCAAACATTTTGTCAATTTTGCATTAAATATGTCCTAGTATTTTAGAAAATTGATTTGGTCCAATTTTGTAATAATTATTTGGGAGGTCCTTCACAAAAAACCCTCCTTTTGGGCACTCAAAAAATGGAAAATGATTTTTTCTTCCAAAGAAAATGAAAACTTCCTTAGGCAACATTGTTTGCCATTCCAATATGCACCCTTGTGCACAATATGAGATCATTTTAACAAACTATGCCATGAATGTGGCCATAAGATTTATCATGTGGCCTGAAAGCCATTGATCTCCACACGCGATAACTCGTTTCTGAGAACACTTTTTTAAAATAATTGCCGTATTACAAGTTTGTTATTTTTCCTGGGAACTTGGCCACATATAATGACACAATGCGAAGGTTTCCCAATTATTTGATTTTTTTGAAATTTTTATGCCCATTTCAGAATGCGGTCAAAACGGCGGGAATGACCGTTCCTAGCTAGTGGTTGAATCATGGAATTTTTTTTGGTGTTTCTATGATTAAATAGATACTTATGTACCTAGAAATGATTTTTGGAAAAAATAAAGAGCAAACTACAAGGCAGTTGCAGTTCAAATTTGACCCGCTTCCAACTGAATCGGCGGGAATTTGTCTTTTTAACGAGAGGTGGATCAAAACTTTTTACACCCAACCATTTGGTCAATTGTGCATTAAATATGGCCTAGTATTTTAGAAAATTGATTTGGTACAATTTTGCAACGATTATTTGGGAGGTCCTTCACAAAAAACCCTCCTTTTGGGCACTCGGAAAATGGAAAATGGTTTTTTCGTTCAAAGAAAATGAAAACTTCCTTAGGCAACATTATTTGCCATTCCAATATGCACCCTTGTGCACAATATGAGATCATTTGAACAAACTATGCCATGAATGTGGCCATAAGATTGATCATTTAGCTTGAAAGCCATTCATCTCCACACGTGATGGCTCGTTTCTTAGAACACTTTTTTAAAATAATTGCCATTCAAGATGCACATATAATGACATAATACGAAGATTTTCCATTTTTGATTTTTTTTTGAATTTTTCATGTCCGTTTCAAAATGCGGTCAAAACGGCGGGCATGGCTGTTTCAAGCTAATGGTTGAATATTGGGAAATTTTTGGCATTTCTCTCATTAAATAGATACTTATGTACCCAAAAATAAATTTTGGAAAAAGTAAAGAGTAAACTATGAGGCACGTGTAGTTCAAATTTGACTCGGTTCCTACTGAATCGACAAAACCCCATTTAAATGACCAAAAATAGGTAGAAAGATTGGAAATGCATGGAAATTGGTGATCATCCATAAAATGTGGTATAATTTGAGTGAAAATTTTAGTGGTGCCCTTTTGCAAAATATTTTTGATGGCTGCTTCACAAAATACCTCTATTTTCAGCACTTAAAAATTATTTTATATCACATATGTTCTGAACCAATCATGACTCTTTCCACGGATCACCCCACTATAGCTGATCTGAGCCGTCCACACACAATAGATCCAACGTCTGTCACTCACCTCTCCGCAAGCCGACCCATACCCTAGTAGCCCGCGACACACTCTCCTCGCTCGATCCCCTTTGTCCTTCCACGCGCCGCCACCTCTCTCTCTTCCTCTCTCCGATCCAGATCGAAGACGGCAGCTACCGCCGATGGGATCCTACCGCATCACTCTCCCGCCGATGGGATCCCACCGCATCACTCTACCGCCCTCCACCCCACCACATCGTCTCCCACCGTCCACCCACACCGGACATTTCACACTCTCTCT
>NC_041389.1:40721474-40760781 GCF_002162155.2 Triticum dicoccoides
TCTCTCTCTCTCTCTCTTGCAACCAATCCAGATCCAGATCCGCGGCGGCCGTCGCCAACATCTCGGGGCCCTCCGATCCCACCCCTCCCTTTTGACCTCGAGGCTGCTGGCCAATGCCTACGGCGGCGAGGGTGGCGCCTACTACGAGTGGAGCCTCGCGGAGCTGCCAATGCTCGGCGTCGCCTCCATCGAATGTCATGGCAGGCGCAGCTGGGCATCGCGCTGGACCGCGCCCGCCCATCGCCAGCAGCACCACCCGCCCTCTCCCTCCCATTGACCCACCTACCAGCGCCTCCAGCATGGAGCTCCGCCTCTGCCTCCACCTCCACCCGCACGCGCGGCCCCCTTCCGCCCCGACGCCGCCTCCATGCCCTGTGGCTGTGCTGCTTCCCGCGTCCTGCCGCGGCCCCGACTGCGGATTGGTAAAGGACTGCTCCTATTGCTCCAGGCCATGCCTCTGATCCCTTCGTTTTGGCTTGGCGCCCTTGGGGCTGCTTATTTGCTGGAGTTCCAATCCGGTTGTCTGTAAATTCTTATCTGCTGGGCTTATTAGCTAGGATTGGTAAAGGACTGCTCCTGTTGCGCCCTCTCTATCGGTTTGACTCTCTCTCTATCTTTCTGCAGGCGCCGCTGGATTAGAGGGTGGAGCCTGAGCCTCCGCTGGAGCATGGATCAGACATTTGTTTGATACCGGGCATCTTCGAGGGCATCAACGTGATCGTGTTTGCCTATGGAGCGACGGACAGCGGCAAGACCTACACCATGCAGGTGCCATTCCATTCTCCTGATCTTGCCCATAGCCTGTTTGTTGAAATGCCACACTAGCTGAAACAAACATGGTTGTTATGCAGGGCAGTGAAGGATGGTTGTTATGCAGGCCATTCCATTCTCCTGATCTTGCCCATAGTTATGTTGTTTGTAGGATGGTCAATGCCATGCTCGGAATGTTACGATGGTCAATGCCATGCTGATTTGGAGTTAAATTCCAATGCCATGCTCTAAATGTTAGGATGGTCAATGTAATAGTCCAGTCTGTAGTGTAAGGTTTTGGACTGGAAACTCAGTGTGAATTTTGGCTCTTAGGCTTGCTTTTGCTGCCCTTTTTTATTGATGAATGCATTACCCTTTTTCTGATTGATCCAAAATGTCATCTTATCTCTAGCGCAATGGGAGTTACAATGTTCATTCAGACAATAGAGTTTATGCTATGATAATCACTGTATTGTTTGTAGTATGGAATTTGCATTCTATAATGGGACTGAAGTTTACCTCTTTGGCTTGCTTTTGCTGTGCCCTAGAGATGAATACATCGCCCTACAATAATACTAGCCTCTTTATTAACACTTCCAAGTAAGCGCCGCTCTCACTCTTGCCATCTACTATGTGTAATTAGGAGTAGTACATGGTCCTCTTGCTTGTGCTACACAAGGATTTGTACTGCACTGCTGCTGAAACATGATGCTGTGATTGCCAATTTTTTTGTCTTAATGCCCATCTGTTGTTATTTGCTTGGGGTGTTCTTCATTAAAATACAAACAGTGGCCATTGAGGGAGTCCTGGATTAGGGGCTGACCGGATAGCCGGACTACCATCATCAGCCGAACTATCATCGGCCGGACTATCATCATCGACCGGACTCCAAGACTATGAAGATACAAGATTGAAGACTTCGTCCCGCATCCGGATGGGACTTTCCTTGGCGTGGAAGGCAAGCTTGGCGATACGGATATGTAGATATCCTACCATTGTAACCGACTCTATGTAACCCTAGCCCTGTCTGGTGTCTATATAAACCGGATGGCTCTAGTCCGTAGAACAACAACAACCATTACAATCATACCATAGGCTAGCTTCTAGGGTTTAGCCTCCTTGATCTCGTGGTAGATCCACTCTTGTAAACATCCACAATATCAATATCAATCAAGCAGGACGTAGGGTTTTACCTCCATCAAGAGGGCCCGAACCTGGGTAAAACATCGTGTCCCTTGTCTCCTGTTACCATCCGCCTAGACGCACAGTTCGGGACCCCCTACCCGAGATCCGCCGGTTTTGACACCGACATTGGTGCTTTCATTGAGAGTTCCTCTGTGTCGTCACCGATAGGCTTGATGGCCTCTTCAATCGACAATGACGCAGTCCTGGGTGAGACTTTTCTCCCCGGGCAGATCTTCATATTCGGCGGCTTTGCACTGCGGGCTAACTCACTTGGCCATCTAGAGCAGATCGAAAGCTTCGCCCCTGGCTATCAGGTCAGGTTTGGAAGCCTAAACTTCACGGCCGATATCCGCGGGGACTTGATCTTCGATGGATATGAGCCACAGCCGAGCGTGCCGCGCTGTCACGATGGGCACGACCTCACTCTGCTGCCGGACAGCACCTTGGAGGCCGCACATGAATCCGCTCCGACCCATAGTCCGGAGCCGATCGCACAGATCGAGGACGGATGGCTGGACACCGCCCCGGAAGCTGCAACTTCTACGGCGATGGAGCCAAACACTTACCTTGTCCCGCATAAAGCTCATGACTCCGAGGTGCCGGACTCCCTGCCGGACTCCGAACCTCCTGCGCCCCTGCCAGTCGAATCCGATTGGGCGCCGATCATGGAATTCACCGCTGCGGACATCTTTCAGCACTCACCCTTCGGCGATATCTTAAATTCACTGCAGCATCTCTCGCTATCCGGAGAGCCCTGGCCGAACTACGGCCAGGATGATTGGGACGCGGACGACGAATAAATTCAGAGCCCACCCACCACCCACTTCGTAGCCACCGTCGAACTCTAACCGACGTACTCGACTACGACTCCGAAGACATCGACGGTATGGACGACGATGCCGGAGACTATCAAGAACCAGTGCCTGCAGGACACTGGAAGATCACCTCATCATACGACATATACATGGTGGACACCCCAAAAGATGGGGACGGCGAAGAAGCAACGGAGGCCGGTTCCTTAAAGAAACAGCCCAAGCGCCGACATCAGCGGCGCCGCTCTAAATACCGCCACAGCAAGAATGGAGATTCTGGCACAAGAGATAATAACACCCTAGAAAGTGCCAAAGACAACCCCCTCCAGCACAATCCAGCGCAGGAGGAGGCAGAAGCAAGCCCTCACGAGAGGGCGGCAGACAAAGAGGTTGAGGATGATAATTACTTACCTCCCTCCGGAGACGAGGCAAGCCTCGACGACGATGAATTCGTCGTGCCTGAGGATCCCGTCGAACAAGAGCGTTTCAGACGCAGGCTAATGGCCACGGCAAATAGCCTAAAGAAAAAGCAGCAACAGCTTCAAGCTGATCAAGACCTACTGGCCGACAGATGGACCGAGGTCCTCGCGGCCGAAGAGTATGAACTCGAACGCCCCTCCAAAAGTTACCCAAAACGCAAGTTGCTCCCCCGACTAGAGGAGGAAGCGTACAAACCTGCATCACCAGCGCACAATACGGCAGACCGACCACCTCGTGGCCGCGACAGAGAGGCGTGCAAGCCCTCCACCAAAACCGTACCCCGGCATCGCTCAAAAAGCATAAAGCCACGGGGGAACGCGCCGGACTTGCGTGATATATTGGAGGACAAGGCAAGACAATCCAGATCTATCTATGGATCACGTGGGCGCCCCAAGACCCACGACGAATACCGTCGCGCCAGATACAACTACTCCGGCCAGGCCGAACACAGCAGACAACGCTCTATCGAGCTACGTCGCGATATTGCTCAATACAGAGGCGCCGCACACCCACTATGCTTCACTGATGAAGTAATGGATCATCAAATCCCTAAAGGGTTTAAACCCGTTAATATCGAATCTTACGATGGCACAACAGACCCCGCGGTTTGGATTGAGGATTATCTCCTCCATATACACATGGCCCGCGGTGACGATCTTCACACCATCAAATATCTCCCGCTCAAGCTTAAAGGACCAGCTCGGCATTGGCTTAAGAGCCTGCCCGCAGAGTCAATTGGATGCTGGGAAGACCTGGAAGCCGCATTCCTCGACAACTTCCAGGGCACGTATGTGCGACCACCGGACGCAGATGACCTAAGCCACATAATCCAGCAGCCAGACGAATCGGCCAGGCAATTCTGGACACGGTTCTTAACAAAGAAAAATCAAATCGTTGACTATCCAGATGCAGAGGCCCTCGCTGCCTTCAAACATAGCATCCGCGATGAGTGGCTGGCCCGGCACCTAGGACAGGAAAAGCCGAAATCCATGGCAGCCCTCACATCACTCATGACCCGCTTCTGTGCGGGAGAGGATAGCTGGCTCGCTCGCAGCAACAACCTCAGCAAAAACGCTGGCAGTCCGGATACCAAGGACTGCAATGGCAGGTCGCGTCAAAACAAAAACAAACGCCGCATTAACTGCGACAGCAATGAGGATACGGCAGTCAATGCCGGATTCCGAGGCTCCAAGCCCGGTCAACGGAAGAAGCCATTCAAAAGAACCACTCCGGGCCCGTCCAATTTGGACCGAATACTCGACCGCTCCTATCAAATACATGGAACCCCCGAAAAGCCAGCTAACCACACCAACAGAGATTGTTGGGTATTCAAGCAGGCAGGCAAATTAATCACCAAAAACAATGACAAGGGGCTACACAGCGATGACGAGGAAGAGACCCGGCCGCCGAACAACAGAGGACAAAAGGGATTCCCCCCTCAAGTTCGGACGGTAAACATGATATATGCAACGCATATACCCAGGAGGGAGCGGAAGCGTGCACTAAGGGACGTATACGCGATGGAGCCAGTCGCCCCAAAATTCAACCCATGGTCCTCTTGCCCGATCACTTTCGATCGAAGAGACCATCCGACCAGTATCCGCCATGGCGGATTCGCCGCATTGGTTTTAGACCCAATCGTTGATGGATTTCACCTCACGAGAGTCCTGATGGACGGCGGCAGTAGCCGGAACCTGCTTTATCAGGATACAGTGCGCAAGGTGGGCATAGACCCTTCAAGGATTAAACCTACAAAGACAACCTTCAAAGGCGTCATACCAGGTGTCGAGGCCAGTTGTACAGGCTCAGTTACACTGGAAGTGGTCTTCGGATCCCCGGATAATTTCCGAAGCGGGGAGTTAATCTTCGACATAGTCCCGTTCCGCAGTGGCTATCACGCTCTGCTCGGCCGAACCGCGTTCGCAAAATTCAACGCGGTGCCGCATTATGCATACCTTAAGCTGAAGATGCCAGGCCCTCGTGGAGTCATCACGGTCAATGGAAACACGGAACGCTCCCTCCGAACGGAGGAACATACAGCGGCTCTCGTGGCAGAAGTACAGAGCAGCCTTTTAAGGCAATTTTCAAGTCCGGCCGTTAAACGACCGGACACAGCCAAACGCGCCCGGAGCAACATCAACCAAGACCACCTGGCCCCTTCCGAGCACGCGTAGCAATGGGGCCTCAACCCCAGCCCTCGCATAATTATAAGACAAACTCTCCGCGTACATAATTACGCCCTGGAGATACCATGGGCATAGGGGGAGAGGCACAACCACAATAGACCCAGAGTGCGGTTCGACCACACCAGGGGCTCCCAAGTGCGTCGCTCTTTTTATCTTTTATTTCTCTCTTTTTTGGCGAACCTGCCGAACTCATGATGCAACAGCTAGGGAGGGACAAAGGCTGCGACGAACACTCAGGTGGTCTCCATTACGAGCATTAAATTTATTAAATACACCATTCCGCGGCCTACCCCTGGAGGGAGACGCCTTTAATTCGTCCAATCCCTTGCTTTCTGCACTATTTGTATCATTCCGCACTCATAGCAGATCTTCTCGAATAAAATGCAGCCCTTCTTGCCCATAATTGCATTACCTTATATATATATATGTTCATTTACGACATGTTGCATCCGTACATTTTGGTACGGCCAAATAAACCAGGGGCTTATGTTCCCCGCATTATGGTGTGATAAAGTCCGAACAATTTCACAAGTGCGGCACCCCAAACTTATAACATTATATGAATCGCCTCCGAATCATGTCTTGGGTCAATAGTTGGGTTTGCCCGGCTCCCATGTTTAGCACCTTACGTTCCGTTCTATCGGCTAAGGTAGCACTGGGAGAACCACTGCGATTGCGCCCCGGTTGAGCCGGGTTAATGCCTCAGTGGAGAAAGCTAAAACTGACTGTCATGATAAGGCGAGAGACTGGTCGCTGTTCGAGAGGTCTTTTCGGGTCCTTAAAGACCTACACCGCTTCGAGCGAAGTTCCGGATAATGTCCGACGAAGGCGTGGATAGCGCCCCGAATTCGGTCTTCCGAATACTAGGGGCTTCGCCGAAATTTAAAATTATAGAATTCTATGGCTAAGTGAGAGTGTTCAAGCACTATAAGTCCGGTTGCCTTGTTCGTTGTGTTGAGCGCCTCCCTAGATGGACCCAAAAATAGGAACAAGAGTGCTCAAGTTTATCCCGAACACCCCAGCACTCGTGGCATGGGGGCTGAAGCCGACGACTTGCCATCTCTCAGATTTAATAAACGGCCGCATAGAAGGTAATATTTTAAATTAACAAGCGTTGCTTAGCGCATATGAACAAAGTTTTCAGCGCACAGGATAACACATTGCGATTTTACTCAATAATTACATCCCTGGGGCACTCATCCGCAATCTTCCGGGCACCCTTCAGGACAGCCTTATAGTACATCTCGGGCGTACGATATTCCTTGCCCGCTGGTGGTGCGTCAGTGATTAGCTTCTCCGCATCCAGCTTGCCCCAATGCACCTTTGCGCGGGCAAGGGCCCGACGAGCACCTTCAATACAGGCGGAGCGCTTGATAACCTCCACCCAGGGGCACGCATCCACCAACCGTCGCACGAGGCCGAAGTAGCTCCCAGGCATGGCCTCTCCAGGCCACAGCCGGACTATGAGGCCCTTCATGGCCTGCTCGGCCACCTTGTGGAGCTCGACCAGCTGCTTCAGCTGGTCGCTAGGGGGCACCGGATGGCCGGCCTCAGCATACTGAGACCAGAAGACCTTCTCCGTTGGGCTCCCCTCCTCGGCTCGGTAGAATGCGGCGGCATCAGACACGCTGCGAGGCAGATCTGCAAACGCCCCTGGAAAGCTCCGAATTCGGGTAAGTAACACGTAATTTACATTCACATGCTTGCTTTGCATGAAAAATGCCTTACCCGCCGCTATCTTCCTCACCAACTCAATCTCCTGAAGGGACTTATGGGCATCGGCCTTGGCAGTTTTGGCACTTTCGAGAGCCGAGGCAAGCTCGGACTCTCGAGTCTTTGAGTCACGCTCCAAACTCTCATGCTTTTTCATGGTAGAAGGCTACTGCAGGCTTCGGTCAGCCCGCTCTTGGCGAGATGTACCTTCTGAATCACCGCACTCATAATAGTGCGGTGTTCTTCCTCGATGGAAGTGCTCTGGAGCGCCTCCAACAAATTGTCCGGCGCCTCTGGCTGGACGGAAGCCGCCGGCGTCAAAGTCTTGCCCTTCTTGCGAAGGGGCCACCGGCCGGACTCCGGAACCACTGCGGGTTCTGATATGGAGTCCGGCGCAAAGTCCGGGATGACGCCTTGTGGCGCCTCCGGAGCCTCCCCCTGATGGGTCCCTTCTTGGGATCCCACCTAGGCGTCCTCGGTGTCGCGAGGGGTGGAGGCGGTCGGGATGGAGTTTACATCCGACGGAGCCAACGACCCGCTCGATGAAGCGGGAAGATCATCATTGACCGGACTACAGGCAGCATGCGGCATCAGAATGACACTATGTGACACAGAAAAAGAAATTATAAATCATTCAGGAATCCGGACACTTACGATCTCGCCGGAGGCCTGGCCCTTGAAGGCCATTCTTCCTCGCCAACGTTGATGTTGGCGGAGCTGTCCGGGGGAATAGTCCTTCCCCTCTTGGACCCTTCGGCCTCCCCTGTTGAGGAAGCCTTTCTCTTCCTCTCTCCCTCCTCTAAGAGAGAGTCCTCTTTCTCCTGCTCGTTTTTGGGGGAGGAGTCCGCCCCGGAGTCGTTGGACACCTGAACGCGGGAACTCTTTCGAGCACCCGTGGCCTCCTTCTTGGCCTTCTTCTCCGGCACCACGTGCGGTGCCGGAACCAGTAGCCTCGCTAGACAGGCGTCTACTGGGTTTTCTAGCATAGGAGCCGGGCAGATAATCTGCTCCGCCTTCCTCATCCAGTCCTGTCAAAGGAAAAGGGGAAATTAAAACCCGCATAGAGTCAAACTATGAAAAGCAAGTGTCCCGTGAAGGCGTAGAATCACTTACCTCGTCGGCTTGGCGCTGCGAGCAAAATCCGCGATCTTCAGTCGCGGATGCGGGGGCTTCGGCGCCCTTAAACAACACCCTCCAGGCGCCTTCGTACATCGTGTCGAAGAGCGCGCTCAGCACCTGGTGCTGTTCCGGATCGAACTCCCACAAATTGAATGCCCGCTCTTGGCATGGGAGAATCCGGCGGACGAGCATGACTTGGACCACGTTAACCAGCCTGAGCTTCTTCACCAGCTTCTGGATACAGGCTTGGAGTCCCGTCAGCTCCTCCGAACTACCCCACAGCAAGCCCTTCTCTTTCCAGGAGGTGAGCTGCGTGGGGATACCAGATCTGAACTCGGGGGCCGCCGCCCACATAGGGTCGCGCGGCTCGGTGATATAGAACCACCCCGATTGCCACCCCTTGACGGATTCCACGAAGGCCCCTTCGAACCAAAGGACGTTGGGCATCTTGCCCAACATGGCGCCTCCGCACTCCGCTTGAATGCCCTTCACTACCTTCGGCTTGACATTGAAGGTCTTGAGCCACAAGCCGAAGTGGGGATGGATGCAGAGGAAGGCCTCGCACACGACGATAAACGCTGAGATGTTGAGGATGAAGTTCGGCGCCAGATCATGGAAATCCAGGCCGTAGTAGAACATGAGCCCCCAGACAAAGGGGTGTAGTGGAAAGCCCAGTCCGAGGAGGAAGTGGGGAAGAAAAACGACCCTCTCATGGGGCCTGGGGTGGGGATGAGCTGCCCCTCGTCGGGCAGCCGGTGCGCGATGTCGCCGGACAGGTAGTCGGCGCTGCACAGTCTTTCGATGTGCTCCTCCGTAACGGAGGAGGTCATCCACTTGCCTCCCGCTCTAGACATGACTGGGGAAGGTTGAGACGAGATGTGCGGGCTTGGGTGCTGGAGCTCGAGTGCGCGGAGATGGATAAGCAAAGGAGGAAGAAGGTGTAGGTGAAAAGGTGAATCCTTATCCCTTATATGGGCGGGCGAAGTCTACGCGTCCCCCATCGGCCTGGTAAAACTCGCTTATCCCCCAAGCCTCACCATCAATGGCGCAGTTGGGTTACCCACGTCCGTATTGATGAGAATCTCGGATTAAGGGGGAACACGATCTCTGCTTCGACAAGACGTGCCAAGGAAACCGCTTCGCTAAATGCGCTGAGGTGGTAGAGTAAAAAACGATTCAAGTAATGGCTTGGTAGTGGCAGGACGTCATTCCGCAAAAAACGTCAGCTAATTGAACTTGTGTATATATTATTCTCTCTACGGTGGAATGTGGAATTTATTTTGCAGAGCCGGACACTATCCTGGTGTTCACAATCTTCTATCATTCGGAGGAGGAACCCGCCTTGCAATGCCAAGCAATATACGCGCCGGACTTATCGTCATTGAAGCCTGGTTCAGGGGCTACTGAGGGAGTCCTGAATTAGGGGGTGTCCGGATAGCCGGACTACCATCATCAGCCGAACTATCATCGGCCGGACTATCATCATCGAACGGACTCCAAGACTATGAAGATACAAGATTGAAGACTTCGTCCCGCGTCCGGATGGGACTTTCCTTGGCCTGGAAGGCAAGCTTGGCGATACGGATATGTAGATCTCCTACCATTGTAACCGACTCTATGTAACCCTAGCCCTCTCCGATGTCTATATAAACCGGATGGCTCTAGTCCGTAGAACAACAACAACCATTACAATCATACCATAGGCTAGCTTCTAGGGTTTAGCCTCCTTGATCTCGTGGTAGATCCACTCTTGTAAACATCCACAATATCAATATCAATCAAGCAGGACATAGGGTTTTACCTCCATCAAGAGGGCCCGAACCTGGGTAAAACATCGTGTCCCTTGTCTCCTGTTACCATCCGCCTAGACGCACAGTTCGGGACCCCCTACCCGAGATCCGCCGGTTTTGACACCGACAGCCATTATCCAGTTGCTGAGTTTGTGGAGATCAACTTTTTTGGTAGATTCTTTTTATCACTTACCTAACTTCAGTCCTCTCCATCTAAAAATGCAGTTGCTTCAAGTTAAAAGCGCATGAAGGGCAGGAGAGGGGGAAGGGGAGGACCAGGCATGAAGGGCGGGGCCAAGGCCGTCATCGTGCCACACAAGCACGACGTCGTCTTCATCGCCAAGGCTAAGGAGGACGCACTCTGCACCAAGAACATGGTCGCCGGCGAGTCTGTCTACAGCGAGAAGAGGTTCTCCGTCCAGTTGAGTGCACTCTCGCTGCTCCCTCTCGGTTGCCTCTCATGCTTATGCGCAATTCCACACAAATTCTATGGGGTAATCAGCTTAGACTCAGCTATTGTTAGTTCCTAGAGGAGCAAATGATACGCTTATTTTCAGTAATTTTTAGATATATTATGGGGAATCTAGTGCTACTGCTGTCAGTCCCTACTCCCTAGTGCTACTGCTCTAAATTCACTTGGCGTTGCACTGCTTGCCAAATTGATTTGCTTTCTTGCTGCCACAAAAAGTCTGTACTCCCTAGTGTTGAATCAGTATTTACATGCTTGCAATTATTGGTCTGAATCTGCCATGCTCCCTAAAGTTGACTAAATCTCATGGAATAGATTATGTGTCCTTACTTCTTTTACTGTTTTGTTCATAATATATTGGCTCCAGATTTTTTGATTCTTCTCTTCTGATTCATGTAACAGCTACCTTGCCTGGCGCTGGTACTATTACCCTATACTATTTTACTATCTGTATGCTCTTCACTACCCCTGGAAGGTAAATGACGACATTGAAAATGGCTCAAACCTGAAGTACTTTAAATAGATTGTCATTTCAGTCAAATGTTGTTTAGAAATCCAGTTTGTACTGATAAACTTGCACAGTTTCTACCTATTTATAATGTTAAATTTTGTTTGATAAAGCACAACACAGTCTCTACCTTTTGTTATACTGATAATTTTTGTTTAGTTGTAATTCCTTTCGCATTGTACAATTGTATAGATACTGTCCCATGCACAAGTGATATTTGGCCAAATGATATCTTGTGCTTTCCAAAGTGATTTGTACCCAACTGCTTGTATATGTATTTTGTTCTTAACTATAGATTTCCTCTCACAGTACCTCCATGCAAAAGAAGGTTGAAAGGAGGAGAGTTTGTGACTGCTATAGAAGGACTGAAGGAGGTCCATGTTGAAGAAGATCGACAGAAGCAGTAGAGTAATATTGTCATTGCCTTTGTATTTGTGTTGTATGATGTATCCATGTTTACCCACAAAGAATGTATTCACGTTGTAATATTGTGATTGCCATTCTGGCTACTATTTCAAGCAGTGTATTTTGCTAGTGCTGATTTAGATATTGGTTACTTATTTACTGTGAAATGAAATCTAAAGAACTTGACCCTGACAACCGGGTCCCATTACTAGAATCTAACAATTGGGACCAATCTTTTGAGAAAAAGAAAAATTGAAACTCTTGAGCCAAGAAGGCCATGACCCAACATTAAAACGCCTGGATTGTTGGGCTTGGCCCATGAGCCCGACCAAAAATTAATGGAAAAATACATTAAAAAGGTCGAATTGTTGGGCTCGGCCCATGTAAAACGCTGAATCGGACCGGGCTGATTCTTGTGCCACATCATCTTGCCAAGCTGGATGCCTACGTGGCCTGAGGAGGTTGCTAGTGACCAAAAATTTGGTCGTGGAACCAACGACCTTTTACAGAAGGTCGTTAATTTCAGTTTACGACCGCCAGCTTTTGACCTTCTGTTTTTGGTCAAAAAAAGGTCACAAATGAAAAACAATGACCTTTTAGCGGCCAATAGTGAGGGTCACAAGTTGACATATTTCTTGTAGTGATCAACCACCAATAGGACAACAAAAATCTACTCAGACATCATAGGATGGCAACACATCATTGGATAATAATATGAAGCATAAAGCACCATCTTCAAGTAGAGGTACAGCGGGTTACGGGAGAGTGGACCACTGAATATAGATGGGGGAAGGTGATGGAGATGTTGGTGAAGATGATGGAGGTGTTGGTGAAGATCGCAGTAATGATGATGGCCCCCGGCGGCGTTCCGGCGCCACCGGAAGCAAGGGGGAGAGAGCCCTCCTTCTTCTTCTTCTTCCTTGAACTTCTTCCTAGATGGGAGAAGGGTTTCCCCTTTGGTCCTTGGCTCCCATTGCGTGGGAGGGGTTTTTGCGTTCTAAGATTCTTCCCCTTCACCGTTTCTTTTATATCTGGAGATCCGTAACTCCGATTGGGGTGAATCTTTCGCCCAGATTTTTCTCGTAAAATTAGCTTTATTGCGGCAAAAGAAGGGCGTTAACCGCCTTACGGGGTGACCAGGAGAGTCCAGGGCGCACCTGCCTCCCTGGGGCACGCCCCCTGTCTCCTGGCCCCCTCGGGCACCGTCTCGCGTTAATTTTACTTCCCCAAAATCACAAATATTCCAAAATAATTCTCAGTCCGTTTTTATCCCGTTTGGACTCCGTTTTATATTGGGTTTCTGCAAAACAAAAAGCATGCAACAGACAGGAACTGGCATTGGGCACTGGATCAATATGTTAGCCCCAAAAATTATAAAAAGTTGCCAAAAGTATATGAAAGTTGAAGAATATTGGCATGGAACAATAAAAAATTATAGATACGACGGAGACATATCATCCACACAGAATCGCCATGTGTCGTCCTTCTTCTTCACTAGGAGCACAGGTGCAGCGTATGGGATGACGGAGTGGGTGATCACACCCGCATCGAGCATCTCCTTCACTTGCCGCTCGATTTCGTCCTTCTGCAGAGGCGAGTAACAGTACGGCCTGGTGTTGGTAGGTTGAGCTCCTTCCTCCAAGGTGACCGCGTGATCGTACTGTCGATGAGGAGGCAGGCCAGTGGGAGTGGCGAAGACGTCAGTAAACTCGTCCAAGAGATCACTGAGCGGTGTCAGGGACGGCTTGCGCGATCGAGGTGGAGGTGGCTGCATTTCCACCATGGCCATAGCCCAGATGTCGTTGCCGGCGATGAGCTTGGATAGTTTGGCTGGTTGGACGGCAGCTAGTGTGGTTGTCGACTTGGGTCGAACACCTTGCAATGTGACCATCTCGCCATCATGGACGAAGGAAATGTACTTGTCCTGCTAGTGGCACGGCATCGGGCTGTGTTTGGCGAGCCAGTCCATGCCGAGGATTCCGTCGTACGCGGCGGTGTCGAGCTCGTACATTGGTGTGGAGAAAGTGTTGCCTTGCATCCACCACTTCAGCTCTGACACTTGTCGCGAACAGGTGAGTCGATCTCCGTTTGCCACCCGCACGTCTAGAGCGGCGATTTCCTATGTGGTGGTGCCGACGCGTTCCACGAAGGATTTGTTGATGAAGCCGTGGGTGCTCCCGGAGTCCAACAACAGCAACATGACCTAGTTGCCCACGAGTGCACGGAGACGAATGGTACTGGGCACCTCAGAGCCGTCCAGCGCGTGCGCGGAGATGGTGCAGCACTCTAGAGGGGGAACTACGGGGTCTGGAGCATCGAGCAAGTCGAGCGCGTGTACGGTGTCGTCGGTGAGCACTTCCCCGTACGCAGCCACTTGGATCATGAGCAGTTGCATGTGTGGATTACAGCGCTGCTCCCGACTATACCGATCGCCGCACTTGAAGCAGAGTCCATTGGCGCGGCGAAATTCCTTGAGTTGGTGCTCGCGTGCGTAATCGTCATGCTGTTGACGAGGTGCAGCGCTCTGGTGCGCTGGGGGCACTGGAGGTGGACGGCCTTGCGGTTGTGGTCATGGCCGCGCCCGTGGCGTGTTCAATTCCTCCTCCTGGATCCACGCGAGAATCGAAACGTGCGTGATGCGTGTGGGCGCTTGAAGACGCACAGCCGCGTGCAGCTCATCCTTGAGTCCCAGTAGGAACTGGGTGATGAAAAACTTGGTGGAGAGCGAGGGGTCGAGCGCCAGCAGGTGATACATGTGGCTGTCGAACACCTGACGGTACTCGCTGATGGTGCCGCTCGGTCGTAGTTGAAGCAGTTTGTGCATCTCGAGCTCGAACTCATCGGCGCCGAATTCCTCGATTATGGTCGCGCAGAACGCATCCCACCCTAGGCCACCATGTGTCTGGCAAAATACTTGCAGCCAGTGAGCAGCCTGTCCTTCGATGTACAGTGTCGCCGTGGTCACCCAACTAGAGGCGGCACGCGGTAGAGGTCGAAGTAGGCGCGACAGCGGTCCAACCAGAGATACGAAGCGGTACCATCAAAATGCGGGAAGTCATGCTTGGGCAGCTGCTCTCATCTTGATGTCTACTATGCAACCGCAAGAAACATGAAAATAAAATGACATTTCAAGAGTAACACAACTCATGTGAAGAAGAAAAAACTTACGCTCAACTGATACTAACTGATAATTGTTGAAGAAGAAAGGTGGGATGCCTATCGGGGCATCCCTAAGCTTAGATGCTTGAGACTTATTGAAATATTAGCTTGACACGCAGTAACTCACTTTTCTGGATTCATTCTTATTCAGGAAATTTCAGAAATTAGTGCAAACTTTAAAAATTCATAGAAATTAATCTGTAACTCCAAATGCAAAGTGTTATATATGAAAAATGGTCAGAAAAATTCAATCTATCCATCTGTATTGGTTTCATGCATGTTTGAACAAGTTAACTTAAAGTTTAGTGAAAAACATGATAAAGCACTATTTAAGATCACATATGGGTTTGGAATTTGAATCTTTGGTTCAAAATGGCTCAAACTCATGGTCATAGTTGCATTAGCCCAATACACTCATTTTGCCATGTCTCATGCATGCATCATATTGTTGCACATTGTTTGGTATTGATTGTATATCGGTGCTCTCTGCGGTAGGTTCTGCCCTGGAAGAATACTGCAAGAACCCGTACGAAGAGCAATATCAGACTACGGACCCGCAAGGCAAGCAACCACCCATTTGATCATATCGATACAATACCATGTTCTTGCTCCTGCTCTCTTTTACTGCATTTAAGACAACGTGATTCAAACTGCTGTGTGATACGATAGTTGAACCCATTTCCTCTGCATGACTTGTCATTGCCACAGTAACTAGATGAAACCCACTAGCATGTGTAGGAGTTGATTGAGCCATGATTGTGTTTCCTACCTTGCTATGCCTGCTATGCTTAGAGTCGTGTCAGGTCTGGTTCATCTGGGTGATGGGGAGTGAAATGATCATGTCGGTAATGAGAGTGATGTGTTGAACACGATTTGGTAAAGGTATCAATGAGAGGCCATGCAGGAGTACATGGTGGGTTGTTTCATTGGAACCGTCCTTAAGCACTGAATCTGTATGTGTGATTTAAGATTCAGCTACTACCATGCATTGGGCCCGAAACCAATGGACCCTCTCGGCTTCTTAACCACCCTAGTCCTCTGTCCAGGAGTTGCAAGTAGTTTCTGGTGTTTGTAGTATACTGGAGGCCATGGGCAGCGCTGACCCTCGGGGAGGGCTGTGATGCGGTAGGTATGTGGCATGGTGCACCGGATGCCCGTTTGGTATCTTGGGAACCCTGCACACATCGTTCAGGGCCGTATGTGGAAACCACGGCCGGACTCCCTGCGGATGGAACCTGGATAGGCGATAAACCTAGACTAGAGACTTGAGTGTTTAGGTAGGATGTGGCCGACACCCACGTTGGGCTTCCGCTTGAAGGTTGCCGAGTACATGTAGTGTAAACGACGATAAGTGGTGGAAGCGTGTATGAAGAAGTTGTAGGACCTTGAAGTATGTCTAGAGGGGGGGGTGATTAGACTACTTGACCAATTAAAAACTTAACCTTTTCCCAATTTTAGACTTTGGCAGATTTTCGCTATCTTTGGACAAGTACAACAATCTTCACACGATTCAAGCAATGATGCAAAGAGTATATGAGCAGCGGAAATTAAAGCATGCAACTTGCAAGAATGTAAAGGGAAGGGTTTGGAGGATTCAAACGCAATTGGAGACACGGATGTTTTTGTCATGGTTCCGATAGGTGGTGCTATCGTACATCCATGTTGATGGAGACTTCAACCCACGAAGGGTAACGGTTGCGCGAGTCCACGGAGGGCTCCACCCACGAAGGGTCCACAAAGAAGCAACCTTGTCTATCCCACCATGGCTGTCGCCCATGAAGGACTTGACTCACTAGCGGTAGATCTTCACGAAGTAGGCGATCTCCTTGCCCTTACAAACTCCTTGGTTCAACTCCACAATCTTGTCGGAGGCTCCCAAGTGACACCTAGCCAATCTAGGAGACACCACTCTCCAAGAAGTAACAAATGGTGCGTTGATGATCAACTCCTTGCTCTTGTGCTTCAAATGATAGTCTCCCCAACACTCAACTCTCTCTCATAGGATTTGGATCTGGTGGAAAGAATATTTGAGTGGAAAGCAACTTGGGGAAGGCTAGAGATCAAGATTCATATGGTAGGAATAGAGTATCTTGGCCTCAACACATGAGTAGGTAGTTCTCTCTCAGAACTGGTAAGTTGGAAGTGTAGTTTGTTCTGATGGCTCTCTCCATGAATGAAGAGGAGGTGGAGGGGTGTATATAGCCTCCACACAAAATCTAACCGTTACACACAATTTACCAAACTCGGTGGGACCGAATCAACAAACTTGGTCGGACCGATTTAGTAAATCTAGTGACCTTTAGGGTTTTCGGTGGGACCGACATGCAACTCGGTAGGACCGATATGGTTAGGGTTAGGGCATAACGTAATCTCGGTGAGACCGATTAGACAAACTCGGTGAGACCGATTTTGGTAATTAGCTAACCAGACAGTTGGTCAGGTAAACTCGGTGGGACCGATTCCCTCTTTTCAGTGAGACCGAAATGTTACAAAAGGGAAACAGAGAGTTTACATTGCAATCTCGGTGGGACCGATCGGTCACTTCGGTTAGTCCGGAATGTTACGAAGGGAAACAGAGAGATTACAATCCCATCTCGGTGAGATCGAGATCCCTATCGGTGAGACTGATTTGCCTAGGGTTTGTGGCAGTGGCTATGACATTTGAACTCGGTGGCGCCGGATAGAAAGAATCGGTAGGACCGATTTTCACTTTGGGTTTAGGTCATATGTGGAAGTGAGAAAGTAGTTGAGGGTTTTTGGAGCATATCACTAAGCACTTGAAGCAAGAGGCTCATTAAGCAACACCTCATCCCTCCTTGATAGTATTGGCTTTTCCTCTAGACTCAATGTGACCTTGGATTACTAAAATGTAAAATGTAGAGTCTTGAGCTTTTGAACTTGAGCCAATCCTTTGTTCTTAATATTTTGAGGGATCCACTTTCATCATCCATGCCATGCCATTCATTGAGCTTTCCTGAAATATTTGTCTTGGAATAGCATTAGCTCAATGAGCTATATGTTGTTATGAATTACCAAAACCACCTAGGGATAGTTGCACTTTCAATCTCCCCCTTTTTGGTAATTGATGACAACATATAGATCAAAGCTTCGACAAATGATAATAAGATTGAAAAACATCGTCGCTTTGAGAAGTATGTGATAAGCAAGAGCTCCCCCTAAATTTGTGCATAGTTTAAGATTTGCTTTAGACTGCAAATGCACAAGGAATTAGGCTCATGGGTTACTCTTCCATGTCACATACATCTTGGTGGAGCGCTCAAAATAATAAAGATTGAATACATGCACTCATCACCAAACAAAGTGAATGATCATATAAGGATAAGTGATACGTCTCCAACGTATCTATAATTTTTGATTGCTCCATGCTACTTTATCTATTGTTTTGGACTATAATGGGCTTTATTTTCCACTTTTATATTATTTTTGGGACTAACCTATTAACCGGAGGCCCAGCCCAGAATTGTTGTTTTTTTGCCTATTTCAGTATTTCAAAGAAACAGAATATCAAATGGAGTCCAAACGGAATGAAACCTTCGGGAACGTGATCTTCTAACCGAACGTGATCCAGGAGACTTGGACCCTACTCCAAGAAGCACCAGAGGCGGTCATGAGGGTGGAGGGCGCCCCCCTGGGCGCGCCCCCTACCTCGTGGGCCCCCTGATGCTCCACCGACGTACTCCTTCCTCCTATATATACCTACGTACCCCCAATAGACCAGATACGGAGCCAAAAACCTAATTCCACTGCCGCAACCTTCTGTATCCACGAGATCACATCATGGGGCCTGTTCCAGAGCTCCGCCGGAGGGGGCATCTACCATGGAGGGCTTCTACATCAGCACCATAGCCTCTCAGATGAAGAGTGAGTAGTTTACTTCAGACCTTCGAGTCCATAGCTAGTAGCTAGATGGCTTCTTCTCTCTTTTTGGATCTCAATACAATGTTCTCCCCCTCTCTCATGGAGATCTATTTGATGTAATCTTCTTTTTGCGGTGTGTTTGTTGAGACTGATGAATTGTGGGTTTATGATCCAGCTTTTCTATGAATAATATTTGAATCTTTTCTGAATTCTTTTATGTATGATTGAGTTATCTTTGCAAGTCTCTTCGAATTATCTGTTTGGTTTGGCCAACTAGATTGGTAGTTTTTGCAATGGGAGAAGTGCATGGCTTTGGGTTCAATCATGTGGTGTCCTTACTCAGTGACAGAAAGAGTTGCAAGGCACGTATTGTATTGTTGCCATCGAGGATAACAAGATGGGGTATTTATCATATTGCATGAATTTATTCCTCTACATCATGTCATCTTACTCTGTTTTTAACTTAATACTCTAGATGCATGCTGGATAGCGGTCGATGAGTGGAGTAATAGTAGTAGATGCAGAATCGTTTCGGTCTACTTGTCACGGACGTGATGCCTATATACATGATCATACCTAGATAACCTCATAACTATGCTCAATTCTATCAATTGCTCAACAGTAATTTGTTCACCCACCGTAGAATACTTATGCTCTTGAGAGAAGCCACTAGTGAAACCTATGGCCTCCGGGTCTATTATCATCATATCAATCTCTATCACTTTATTTACTTGCTTTGCTTTTACTTTTTACTTTGCATCTTTATACCAAAAATACCAAAAATATTATCTCTATCAGATCTCACTCTCGTAAGTGACCATGAAGGGATTGACAACCCCTAATCGCGTTGGTTGCGAGTAGCTATCGTTTTGTGCAGGTAGGAGGGACTTGCGCGTGACCTCCTACTGGATTGATAACTTGGTTCTCAAAAACTGAGGGAAATACTTACGCTACTGTGCTGCATCATCCTCTCCTCTTCGGGGAAAACCAACGCAAGCTCAAGACATAGCAAGAAGGATTTCTGGCGCCGCTGCCGGGGAGGCTTACGCAAATGTCAACATACCAAGTACCCATCACAATCCCTATCTCTCACATTACATTATTTGCCATTTGCCTCTCGTTTTCCTCTCCCCCACTTTACCCTTGCCGTTTTATTCGACCTCTCTTTCCCAATCTCCTCCTCTTTTTCCTTTGCCTTTTCCCCTTTGCCTTTTTGTTTGCTCGTGTGTTAGTTGCTTGTTTGTCGCGATGGCCTTACCTAAATTTGGTGATCTTCACCTTAAAAGGCTAGAAGAGATCGAAAACAATGTCAGGAAGTTTATGGTCTTGCAATTTGAGCATAATAATTTCTTTAGAAACAAGCTTAAGGAACAAAAGAGTTTTATGAGTTATATGAATAAAGAGCTCGATGATATGTCCAAAGAATTTGATGGTGTAAGAGCCCAAATTGCTCGTCTTGAAAAGATGACCGCTGAAATTTCGGATATGCAAGCTACCTTAGTCAATAAGATGGCCGCTAAACCGAATAACTATGAAAATCAATATGAAGATCTGAAAGTTATTGATGTGTCCCCTATTAAATCTTTGTTTTGCAATATGAATCTTGATGAAACTGAATATGATCTTCCTTTACCTAGAAGGCGTTCTAAGAATTCTGAGTTTTTAGATCTTGATGATGAAATTGATAAAAGTGGGATTGAAAGGAATAAAAATCGAGATATTGCTAGACCCACTATTTTGGATCTCAAGGACTTTAATTATGAAAATTGCTCTTTGATTGGTTGTATTTCCTTGTTGCAATCCGTGCTAGAATCTCCTCATGCTTATTGTCAAAATAAGGCCTTTACCGAACACATTGTTGATGCCTTGATGCAATCTTATGAAGAAAAACTTGAGATGAAAGTTTCTATCCCTAGAAAACTCTATGATGAGTGGGAACCTACTATTAAAATTAAAATTAAAGACTTTGAGTTTCATGCTCTATGTGATTTGGGTGCTAGTGTCTCTACTATTCCCAAAACTTTATGTGATTTGCTAGATTTCCATGATTTTGATGATTGCTCTCTAAACTTGCATCTTGCGGATTCCACTATTAAAAAGCCTATGGGAAGAATAAATGATGTTCTTATTGTTGCAAATAGGAATTATGTGCCCGTAGATTTTATCGTTCTTGATATAGATTGCAATCCTTCATGTCCTATTATTCTTGGTAGACCTTTCCTTAGAACGGTTGGTGCAATTATTGATATGAAGGAAGGGAATATTAGATTCCAATTTCCCTTAAAGAAGGGTATGTAACAGTTCCCTAGAAAGAAAATAAAATTACCATATGAATCTATCATAAGAGCCACTTATGGATTGCCTACCAAAGATGGCAATACCTAGATCTATCCTTGCTTTTATGCCTACCTAAGGGCGTTAAACAATAGCGCTTGTCAGGAGGCAACCCAATTTTATTTTGTGTTTTTTGTTTTTGCTTTTGTTTAGTAATAAATAATCCACCTACCTTCTGTTTGGATGTGGTTTTATGTTTTAATTAGTGTTTGTGCCAACTAGGACCTATAGGATAACCTACGATGATAGTTGATTTGATTCTACTGAAATACAGAAACTTTGCGCGCACGAATTTGGCTATGAAAAATTACGGGAACGTGATTTTGCGTTGATTCTTTTTGCTTCTGATCAATAAACAAATTTTCCAGGACTTCCTATTTTGGTAGAATTTTTAGAGTTCCAGAAGTTTGCGTTAGTTACAGATTACTACAGACTGTTCTGTTTTTGACAGATTCTGTTTTTCGTGTGTTGTTTGCTTATTTTGATGAATCTATGGCTAGTAAAATAGTTTATGATCCATAGAGAAGTTGTAATACAGTAGGTTTAACACCAATATAAATAAAGAATGAGTTCATTACAGTACCTTGAAGTAGTCTTTTGTTTTCTTTCTCTAACGGAGCTCACGAGATTTCTATTGAGTTTTGTGTTGTGAAGTTTTCAAGTTTTGGGTGAATTCTTTTGATGGATTATGGAACAAGGAGTGGCAAGAGCCTAAGCTTGGGGATGCCCATGGCACCCCCAAGATAATTCAAGGACACCAAAAAGTCAAATCTTGGGGATGCCCCGGAAGGCATCCCCTCTTTCGTCCACTTCCATCGGTAATTTACTTGGAGCTTATTTTTATTCACCAACATGATATGTGTTTTGCTTGGAGCGTCTTGTATTACTTTAGTCTTTGCTTGTTAGTGTACCACAATCATCTTTGCTGTACAAACCTTTTGAGAGAGCCATACATGAATTGAAATTTGTTAGAATACTCTATGTGCTTCACTTATATCTTTTGAGCTTGATAGTTTTGCTCATAGCACTTCACTTATATCTTTTTGAGCGTGATAATTTTTGCTCTAGTGCTTCACTTATATCTTTTAGAGCACGGTGGTGGATTTGTTTTAAAGAAACTTGATCTCTCATGCTTCACTTAGATTATTTTGAGAGTCGTTAATAGCATGGTAATTTGCTTAATGTTAATATACTTGGTATTCAAGATATGTGAAACTTTCTTTTGAGTGTGTTGAATACTAAGATAAGTTTGATGCTTGATAATTGTTTTGAGATATGAAGATGGTGATATTAGAGTCATGCTAGTTGAGTAGTTGTTAATTCAAAGAATACTTGTGTTGAAGTTCGTGATTCCCGTAGCATGCACGTATGGTGAACCGTTATGTGATGAACTCGGAGCATGATTTATTTATTGATTGTCTTCCTTATGAGTGGCGGTCAGGGACAAGCGATGGTCTTTTCCTACCAATCTATCCCCCTAGGAGCATGCACGTAATACTTTGCTTTGATAACTTCTAGATTTTTGCAATAAGTATATGAGTTCTTTATGACTAATGTTGAGTCCATGGATTATACGCACTTTTTCCCATCCTTCCACCATTGCTAGCCTCTCTAATACCGCGCACCTTTCGCAGGTATCATACACCCACCATAAACCTTCCTCAAAACAGCCACCATACCTACCTATTATGGCATTTCCATAGCCATTCTGAGATATATTGCCATGCAACTTTCCACCGTTCCGTTTATTATGACACGCTCCATCATTGTCATATTTCTTAGCATGATCATGTTGTTGACATCGTATTTGTGGCAAAGCCACCATTGATAATTCTTTCATACATGTCACTCATGTTTCATTGCATATCCCGGTACACCGCCGGAGGCATTCATATAGAGTCATACTTTGTTCTAAGTATCGAGTTGTAATTGTTGAGTTGTAAGAAAAATAAAAAGTGTGATGATCATCATTATTAGAGCATTGTCCCAAGTGAGGAAAGGATGATGGAGACTATGATTCCCCCACAAGTCGGGATGAGACTCCGGACGAAAAAAAAGAGGCCATAAAAAAAGAGAAAAGGCCCAAATAAATAAAAAAAAGAGAGAGAAAAAGAGAGAAGGGACAATGCTACTATCCTTTTACCACACTTGTGCTTCAAAGTAGCACTATGATCTTCATGATAGAGAGTCTCTCATTTCGTCACTTTCATATATTAGTGGGAATTTTCCATTATAGGACTTGCCTTGTATATTCCAATGATGGGCTTCCTTAAAATGCCCTAGGTCTTCGTGAGCAAGCGAGTTGGATGCACACCCACTAGTTTCTTTTGTTGAGCTTTCATATACTTATAGCTCTAGTGCATCCGTTGCATGGCAATCCCTACTCACTCACATTGATATCTATTGATGGGCATCTCCATAGCCCATTGATACGATTAGTTGATGTGAGACTATCTTCCCTCTTTTTGTCTTCTCCACAACCACCATTTTATTCCACATATAGTGCTATATCCATGGCTCACGCTCATGTATTGCATGAAGATTGAAAAAGTTTTGAAAATGTTAAAGTATGAAACAATTGCTTGGCTTGTCATCGGGGTTGTGCATGATTTAAATACTTTGTGTGGGGAAGATGGAGCATAGCCTGTCGGAGTAAATGACCATGGGTAGCCTAGCTGGCTCCCTTTGAGCACTAGAAAAACAACAGGCCGATCGGACCTCGAAGCGCCTAAGACGTGGGGCCGCCTTCCCCCGGCCGGCTATCGCCTAAGCCGGCTGGTGGAAGTCGGCCTGGCCATAAAACAACCTTTGGGGGGTGCCACGCTCGGGCCGACTCCAAGGAACTGGCCCGTGAAGGACCGACTCCACGAAGACGGCCCATGAAGGGCCGACTCCAAGAAGCAGGCGGCTGAATGCCGCATCCTAAAGGCCATCGCCCATAACGGTGACGGGGCGGGGCATGGCTACAGCAAACCCTGCCACCCCCGAATCCCGGAAGATACATGGCCACAGTACGCCGTACGGGGCGGCCATCCCCCGTCCGGTGTGGCACAGTTGCCATGAGAATCATGAAGCCAACCACGGCGGGATGCCAGTACAGCCCGCAGGTGGTGGGCCCCTTTGGTCAGAGAGACATCCGAAGGCGGCCTGGCCTCCCCCAGCCGGCCCAAGGCCGGGCCGGCTCCCAGTAGCCGGCTTGCTCCCCTCGGGGCGCGCACACCATAAAGCAGATGAGACGTGGTATGGCTACCGTGGGGTCCCGCAAGGCGGCAGCACTGTAGCCATGCTTACCTCGACAGAACCCTCGTCATCAGAGGCGAGGCTACAGTAACCAGCCCCCGACGGGACCCACCAGTCGGCGGGCCCCAGAAGCCAGCGGAGAAGACGACGGTTGTAGACACTGACGGCCTGGGCCCGCGCCCAGCCGGA
Organism: Triticum dicoccoides; assembly: GCF_002162155.2. NCBI lineage: Eukaryota > Viridiplantae > Streptophyta > Magnoliopsida > Poales > Poaceae > Triticum > Triticum dicoccoides. Next base: position 40,745,693 of record NC_041389.1, read on the forward strand.
TTACCATTGTACCCACGGGGGTAGGCCTATATAAATCCCCCGGGACACCCATGCAAAGGGTGGAACACTGAGAGTTTTAGACACCACCATCGGGTGAGGAGAGAGCTAGCCTTGCCCTTCTTCCTCCTGCCACCGAACAGCTCAAGGAGCGTCTTGTAGCAACTTATTTGTCTAGTGATCATGCGGAGACCCCGTAGAGCAGTAGTAGGGGTGTTATCTCCACGGAGAGCCCCGAAGCTGGGTAAGATCCGCCGGCGTGCATGTCTTCGCCTCATCCCGCTTCCAGGCACCGGCGATGTCTTACTGGCTCCCATAATGATAAGCCATCCGTTGGCATATGTCGCACCCACCACCCGACATAGCCAGACTATATGATTTTGTAGGGATAACTTTCTTTGGCCATGTTATTTTGAGAAGACATAATTACTTTGATTAGTATGCTTGAAGTATTATTATTTTTATGTCAATATGAACTTTTGTCTTGAATCTTTCGGATCTGAATATTCATACCATGATTAAGAAGATTTACATTGAAATTATGCCAAAGTATCACTCCGCATCAAAAATTCTTTTTTTTATCATTTACCTACTCGAGGACGAGTAGGAATTAAGCTTGGGGATGCCTGATACATCTCCAACGTATCTATAATTTTTTATTGCTCCATGCTACTTTATCTATTGTTTTGGACTATAATGGGCTTTATTTTCCACTTTTATATTATTTTTGGGACTAACCTATTAACCGGAGGCCCAGCCCAGAATTGCTGTTTTTTTCCTATTTCAGTATTTCGAAGAAACAGAATATCAAACGGAGTCCAAACGGAATGAAACCTTCGGGAACGTGATCTTCTCACCGAACGTGATCTAGGAGACTTGGACCCTACTCCAAGAAGCACCAGAGGCAGTCACGAGGGTGGAAGGGCGCCCCCCTGTGTGCGCCCCCTACCTCCTGGGCCCCCTGATGCTCCACCGACGTACTCCTTCCTCCTATATATACCTACGTACCCCCAATAGACCAGATACGGAGCCAAAAACCTAATTCCACCGCCACAACCTTCTGTATCCACGAGATCCCATCTTGGGGCCTGTTCCGGAGCTCCGCCGGAGGGGGCATCTACCATGGAGGGCTTCTACATCAACACCATAGCCTCTCCGATAAGTGTGAGTAGTTTACTTTAGACCTTCGGGTCCATAGCTAGTAGCTAGATGGCTTCTTCTCTCTTTTTGGATCTCAATAAAATGTTCTCCCCCTCTCTCGTGGAGATCTCACTACTAGGAAAAGGCCTACTAATGGCGCACCGGTTTTGCCTACTAATGGCGCACTACCGGTGTGCCATTACTAGCACGCCACTAGTATTTTTTACTAATGGCGCACCACTGGTGCGCCATTAGTATCTGGTACACTAATGGCGCACCATGCAATGCACCATTAGTATAGCCCACGGTGCACCATTAGTATCTGGTATACTAATGGCGCACCACATAGAAGTGCGCCATTAGTAACATTTTTTTTCAAATTTTTTTTGTTTTTCTCTTAATCTCAGGTCACTATAGCTTAATCTCAGGTCAAATCACACTCTGTAGTCAAACTTCCCGAAAGGTCACCCATCCTCACACTACTCCAGCCCAAGCACGCTTAACTTCAGAGTTCTATCCAACCCCAGCAACAGCTCACTTCATAGGCACTTGTTGATATATCTAACATATCAATCCTATTATACCTTGTCGATGTCTAGGAGTTTGTTCATGTTCATGACTATGATCAAATTTTGAAAAATATTTCAAACTTCCCGGTCATATTACGTATCATTTTTTGAAAAACAATTCAAAAAAAAAATTCAAAACCAATTTTTTTTCTATTACTAGTGGCACACCACATCCATGGTGCGCCACTAGTAAGTTTGAAATTTTTTGAATTTTTTTGCCTCTAGATCTTGAAAGCCCCGTAATTTTTCTATTACTAGTGGCACACCACATCCATGGTGCGCCACAGGTGCGCCATCACTATTTTTTTTTTCAAAACTACTAATGGACACGGTGGATGTGGTGCGCCATTACTATGTCAACTAGTAATGGCGCACCACTCCCACGGTGCGCCATTAGTAGTTTTGGAAAAAAATTTACTAATGGCGCACCGTGGGATGTGGTGCGCCATTAGTATTTGCACAATAATGGCGCACCAACACATGGTGCGCCATTAGTATTTAGTAATGGCGCAACACATGTACAGTGCTCCATTAGTGTCCATCCCATCTATAGCCCTTTTCCTAGTAGTGTCTATTCGATGTAATCTTTTTTTTGCGGTGTGTTTGTTGAGATCGATGAATTGTGGGTTTATGATCCAGCTTATCTATGAATAATATTTGAATTTTTTCTGAATTCTTTTCTGTATGATTGAGTTATCTTTGCAAGTCTCTTCGAATTATCCGTTTGCTTTGGCCAACTAGATTGGTAGTTTTTGCAATGGGAGAAGTGCATGGGTTTGGGTTCAATCTTGCGGTGTCCTTACTCAGTGACAGAAAGAGTTGCAAGGCACGTATTGTATTGTTGCCATCGAGGATAACAAGATGGGGTATTTATCATATTGCATGAATTTATTCCTCTACATCATGTCATCTTGCTTAAGGCGTTACTCTGTTTTTAACTTAATACTCTAGATGCATGCTGGATAGCGGTCGATGAGTGGAGTAATAGTAGTAGATGCAAAATCGTTTCGGTCTACTTGTCACGGACGTGATGCCTATATACATGATCATACCTAGATAACCTCATAACTATGCTCAATTCTATCAATTGCTCAACAGTAATTTGTTCACCCACCGTAGAATACTGATGCTCTTGAAAGAAGCCACTAGTGAAACCTATGGCCCCCGGGTCTATTCTCATCATATCAATCTCTATCACTTTATTTACTTGATTTGCTTTTACTTTTTACTTTGCATCTTTATACCAAAAATACCAAAAATATTATCTCTATCAGATCTCACTCTCGTAAGTGACTGTGAAGGGATTGACAACCCCTAATCAGCGTTGGTTGCGAGTAGCTATCATTTTGTGCAGGTACGAGGGACTTGCGCGTGACCTCCTACTGGATTGATACCTTGGTTCTCAAAAACTGAGGGAAATACTTACGCTACTGTGCTGCATCATCCTCTCCTCTTCGGGGAAAACCAATGCAAGCTCAAGACGTAGCAATAAGTAAGATAATATCATTTAACAAGCATAAGTGTAGCTTATGATCAAACACATGATCATCAATGTCTCACGGATATTAGCATAGTATCTCAAGCAATCAAAAGCAAACAAAGTTTAACCACCAAAGCAAGAGAGAACAAAAAGCAACACTATCTCTCGAAGCCTATGATCTATACATTTTTCTCCCCCTTTGGCAACAAGTTACCAAAAAGTTCATAGAAAATGCATAGTACTAGATCGACTCTCAGGCTTTGTCTTCAGTTGCTTGTGTAGAGATGGCTCCTTGGACGAAGGCTTCAGTTGATGTGGATGGAGCTGAAGGAGTTGGTGCTGGAGCTGGTTGCACTGGAGCTGTAGGAGCTGTAGCTGGTGCAGATGAAGTGACTCTGGTGTCTGTCACTGGTACTGCAGTTGATCTCTGAGCTCGAGGCACTCTGGAAAATGCATCAGTAGTTGTCCTGCCCTTCCTCTCCTGCATGTCATCCTGTAGCTACTCCACAACTGACTAAATTTTCAAATCGCATCTATTCTAAGGATTGTTTTGACTGGATAGAGGTGTTTCAATCGTGGCAAGAATCATAATGAACACAATGTGCTGAGAATCAGACGAGGATAGCACTATGATCGAGTTCATACCCTAGTTCGGCGATGAACTCGCTACGGCGGCAACATCGGAGATGAAATCCATTGACGGCGACAGAGACCAGCGACAGGAGGCGGCTGGCGACGAAGTCGACGATCCGGAGACCTAGGAGGCAGAGCGAGCTATGCGCGGGCGAAGAGTTTTGGAGAAAGTTTTCCAAATTTTTGCCCGTGTGAATATATAGCCCGACACTGTCGGTGTGACCGAGTGGAACGACTCGGTGGCACCGAGATGCATAACTATTGACAGTTACAGCAACTCGGTGAGACCGAAAAGTTCAAATCGGTTGCACCGAGATTGAAAACCTAGATCGACTTAGTGATCTCGGTATGACCGAAATGGTAGAATCGGTTAGAACGAAAAGCACAAAGAAGTTTTGGAAGTTTAAGTCTATGACGAATCGGGGACTCCGAGTGCTCCTCACATAGAGTGGTTCGAATCTGACTTGATCAAATTTTGTGATGTAGCATGAATAGAGTTTGAGACGAGAAAAGCATAGATAGCTAGAGAAGGTTCTTAGGCATTCTTGTCCATCCACTTGGCAAAAGAAAAATAAACCAATCAATCAAAACAACAAGTGGATGTCCTCGAATGAGTAAAATATGCAACCAACATGCTCACACAATAAAATGGCAAATGAAATATGTGGCAAAGCATGCACAACCAATTCTAGCATCTATCAAACAATTGGCGATGACTAGGTCATCTATATATGAGTATATTGACTTAGGAGTCAAATGAGAACATTTGATCATAGGTCATACTCATCGTTTATGCTCAAGTGGGGTTACCACTTTTACATAATGCATTGATGTGTTCACATCATTACAGTTGCTTTGACTCAATTCTTAGAGTTAAGCTCCCCCTAGATGTGAGATCCCCCCTTAGAGGGATGAACTAACCTTGGGTTTTGTCGATGATGACTTCATGTAGGTGTTGAAGATGTGGATGCTCATTGTTGATGTAGATCATTTGGAGCAATCCTTGGAGTGAGTTGCACTTTCAATACCTACATGGGTTAGTCCCACAAGGAACAAACAAGAATATCCATAGACATAGAGTGATGCACACACAAGATGATGTCCATGAAAACATTAGGTTACCTTGTCCCTTGCCTTACCAACATGAGGGTTTGTGACTCCTTGAACTAGTGCAAGATATGGAAGTTGATTGCACTTGTCCTTGCCATAATGATAGGAGTGAAGAATGTTGGCGGAGTCACCCTCAAGAACTCTCTAGTTCTTCTTCTTCGGGATCCACATCATCTTGATGGGAATCCTTGGAGTTGTAGTTGTACTTGATGAAGTAGAACTTGACGTAGTCTTGGGAACCCACTTGACCAAGGCCTTAGGTGCTTCTTCAAATGCATCAATCTCCTCTTGAAGCTTATCCTTGCCTTTGTTCTTGTGGTCTTGTGGTGGAAGATCATCTTGTGCTTGTGTTCCCTTGAAGGAAGTAGGATCATACTTCTCTTGTTGAGGAACAAACTTCGTCTTGGGGTATTGATCTTCTTCCCACTCAACTCCATTGGCATTGAACTTTCGTTCAAAACCAACACCTTGATTCTTCCGGTGCCTTCCTTGCTTGCGTACAATTTCCTCGAATTGCTTACTCCCGGCAAGGCTCTTGTATACAGCTTTCTCTATAATTCCCTTCAATAAGCTATTTTCTTGCTCAAGTGTAACTTGGCTAAGAGAATTATTAGTGGAATCAAGAGAACTACTAGAAGCAACAATATTGGATTTGGCATTATTATTGTTACTACTAGAGGAAGAATCTTTCTTGTTCTTGTTACTAGACTTGACTTGAGGCATGTAAGTAGATAAGAGTAAACGCTTGGCAATGTAAGAAGAACTTTTCTTATGGAGATCATCATTGATTGCCTTTAAGAACTCATGCTCTTGCTCAAGATTGAGCTTTTCAAAACGTAACTTCTCATGAGCCCTTAAAAGTTCTCGATGATCTTCGAAGATAGTTTCATGAGCTAATTTAAGAGTGTTTAGTTCTTTAGTTAGATGCTCAAACTTCTCCTTATCACTGTCATTCGTTTTATCTTGATTAGCATGTTTAATTGACGTTTCATCATAGTATTCATCACTAGAGTTGTCAATAAGTAAATCATCATCACCTAACAAGTCATCTTCATCACTATTAAAATCAACATACTCGGGGTGTGTTACCTTAGGACCTTTGGCCATGAAGCGTCTTCTAATTCCTTCATTTGGTGAATCAAATATGTCGTAGGAATTGGTTGTCACAAGTGCTAGACCGGCAACACCTTCATCTTGAGTATATTCGGAGTCGGAGTGATAGCTTCTCTCGGAGTGATTGTCGGAGTTGGAGTCGGATACCCATTCACCAACATGAGCTTGATGTCTTCGTTTTGTGTAGCTCTTTGATGACTTGTCCTTCCTTTCCGAATCCTTGCTTCTCCGCGAGGGCCTTCGTTCATAACGATCATCTCTACTCCTCTCTCTTGGTGGTGATTCTTCTCTTCTACTTCTTCTTTTTGGAGAATCTTCTCTTCTTTTGTAGGGTGCCGTACACTCATTGGAATAGTGTCTGGGTCTCCCACAATTGTAGTAATTGCGCTCTCGACTAGAAGATCTTTTGTCATTGTAGGACCTTGACTTAGAGCTTCTTTCCTTGCTTCTACTCTTGTAGAATTTATTGAAGTTCTTCACCATTAAGCTCAATTCTTCATTGAAGGTTTGTTTCTCACTTGATGATGTGGGGGATTCACATGAGGCTTTGTAAGCACCACTTGACTTGTTGTGAAGTTCCTCCTTATCCTTGAGTGACATCTCATGAGCAAAAATTCTTACAATGACTTCCGTTGGCTTGAGATCTTTGTAATTTGGCATCATTTGGATCAATGTGCACACGGTATCATATTTTCCATCCAATGCTCTTAGGATCTTCTTGATGATGAATCTGTCGGTCATCTCGTCACTTCATAAGCCAGCAATCTCATTTGTGATAAGAGCCAGACTAGAGTACATTTCAGCGACACCTTCACCATCCTTCATTTTGAACTTGTCAAGCTGACTTTGGAGCACATCCAACTTGGATTCCTTGACGGAGTCGGTACCTTCATGCATATCAATCAAAGGATCCAAAATTTCCTTTGCATTCTCAAGACGGCTGATTTTGTTGAATTCTTCGGGGCACAAGCCATTGAAGAGGATATCACAAGCTTGAGCGTTGTATTGCAGCATCTTCAACTCATCCGCACTAGCTTCATGGTTCAGCTCTCTCCCATCAAAGAATTCACCTTGCAAGCCAATACACACAATAGCCCAAATGGCGGGGTTATGTCCGAGAATATGCATTTTCATCTTATGCTTCCAACTAGCAAAATTAGTGCCATCAAAGTAAGGACCTCTACGGTGATAATTTCCCTCGCTAGACACCATACTCTCCTAGTTGTGAAACCAAGGCTATGACCACCAAAAGCTATGGAAATCAAGGCAAATGGAGACCAAAGCTCTGATACCACTTGTAGGACCTTGAAGTATGTCTAGAGGGGGGTGATTAGACTACTTGACCAATTAAAAACTTAACCTTTTCCCAATTTTAGACTTTGGCAGATTTTAGCTATCTTTGGACAAGTCAAGCAATCTTCACACGATTCAAGCAAGCATGCAAAGAGTATATGAGCAGTGGAAATTAAAGCATGCAACTTGCAAGAATGTAAAGGGAAGGGTTTGGAGGATTCAAACGCAATTGGAGACACGGATGTTTTTGTCGTGGTTCCGATAGGTGGTGCTATCGTACATCCATGTTGATGGAGACTTCAACCCACGAAGGGTAACGGTTGCGCGAGTCCACGGAGGGCTCCACCCACGAAGGGTCCACGGAGAAGCAACCTTGTCTATCCCACCATGGTCGTCGCCCATGAAGGACTTGCCTCACTAGCGGTATATCTTCACGAAGTAGGCGATCTCCTTGCCCTTACAAACTCCTTGGTTCAACTCCACAATCTTGTCGGAGGCTCCCAAGTGACACCTAGCCAATCTAGGAGACACCACTCTCCAAGAAGTAACAAATGGTGCGTTGATGATGAACTCCTTGCTCTTGTGCTTCAAATGATAGTCTCCCCAACACTCAACTCTCTCTCATAGGATTTGGATCTGGTGGAAAGAAGATTTGAGTGGAAAGCAACTTGGGGAAGGCTAGAGATCAAGATTCATATGGTAGGAATGGAGTATCTTGGCCTCAACACATGAGTAGGTAGTTCTCTCTCAAAACTGGTAAGTTGGAAGTGTAGGTTTGTTCGGATGGCTCTCTCCACGAATGAAGAGGAGGTGGAGAGGTGTATATAGCCTCCACACAAAATCTAACCGTTACACACAATTTACCAAACTTGGTGGGACCGAATCAACAAACTCGGTCGGACCGATTTAGTAAATCTATTGACCGTTAGGGTTTTCCGTGGGACCTACATGCAACTCGGTAGGACCGATATGGTTAGGGTTAGGGCATAACGTAATCTCGGTGAGACCGATTACACAAACTCGGTGAGACCGATTTTGGTAATTAGCTAACCAGAGAGTTGGTCAGGTATACTCGGTGGGACCGATTCGCTCTTTTTGGTGAGACCGAAATGTTACGAAAGGGAAATAGAGAGTTTGCATTGCAATCTCGGTGGGACCGATCGCTCACTTCGGTTAGACCGAAACGTTATGAACGGAAATAGAGAGATTACAATCCCATCTCGGTGAGACCGAGATCCCTATCGGTGAGACCGATTTGCCTAGGGTTTGTGGCAGTGGCTATGACATTTGAACTCGGTGGTGCCAGATAGAAAGAATCGGTGGGACTGATTTTCACTTTGGGTTTAGGTCATATGTGGAAGTGAGAAAGTAGTTGAGGGTTTTTGGAGCATATCACTAAGCACTTGAAGCAAGAGGCTCATTAAGCAACACCTCATCCCTCCTTGATAGTATTGGCTTTTCCTATAGACTCAATGTGATCTTGGATCATTAAAATGTAAAATGTAGAGTCTTGAGCTTTTGAACTTGAGCCAATCCTTTGTTCTTAATATTTTGAGGGATCCACTTTCATCATCCATGCCATGCCATTCATTGAGCTTTCCTGAAATATTTGTCTTGGAATAGCATTAGCTCAATGAGCTATATGTTGTTATGAATTACCAAAACCACCTAGGGATAGTTGCACTTTCAGAAGTACACCCCTGCAGGGTTAACATCATCTATTCGAATAGACGCATCCGCAGTAAAGGACTACTTGGTTGCCTATACAGTTCATAGACAAGTAAATGGATACTACTAAAAGCCTCAAGATAAGCATGAGTGCCGAGTATGGCTCTTCCGTAGGATGACGGAGGTGGATCCTCGGTAGTGTATTGAAGTGGTGTGTAGAGGACTCGAGTGCGCAAAACAATTACAAGTTGGAGTCTCGTAAGATAGTCCAAAGGTCAAAGCTGGCTTGCTGCAATAACCCCACCATCCCAACCTGATAATGTGCATGTATGTAGGATCTGATGTAAGTCTTGCTGAGTACCTTTGTACTCATGTTTTCTTAATTTACGTTTTACAGAAGATGCTGCAACCCCTTCTGATGGGTTCTTCATAGACCTCGATGTCGACGAGTAGGCTGGAGCCTAGGTTGTGATCCTGAGCACACAGTGGACCGTGTAGGATAGCTAGGCTTCCTCAAGCCTCTTTTATTTTCTAGATGTCTGTACTCACACATGTTACTTCCGCTGTTGGCTTGTATGTTTCTTTGACTTGAATGTTGGGTTGTGTGACGCGTACTTGTGTGTATGTTATGTATGGCTCTCTGAGCCTTAAATAAAGTACTTGAGTTGTAGAGTCATGTTGTGATGCCATCTTGTATTTGCACATAACGAGCATATTGTGTGTATGATTGAAATGCTTGGTATGTGTGGGATCTGACTATCCAGTTGTTTATCCTTAGTAGCCTCTCTTACTGGAAAATGTCTCCTAGTTCTTCCACTGAGCCTTGGTAGCTTGCTACTGCTTCGGAACACCTAGGCTGGCAGGCATGTGTCCTTCTTCGTTCCTGTGCCTGTCCCTACGGGCAAATGTTACTCGATGACTACCGGAGTCCTCCTAGCCCAGTTGCTATAGCCCGGATTCACTCGCTGATGACTGACACGTTCGTTGCTGGGTCATGTATGCATGTCTCTGTAAGTTAGTGCCACTTTGGATTCATGACTAGCCATGTCAGCCCGGGCTCCTTGTCATATGGATGCTAGCGACACTATCATATACGTGTGCCAAAAGGCGCAAACGGTCCCGGGCAAGGTAAGGCGACACCCGTGGGGATACCGTGCATGAGGCCGCAAAGTGATATGAGGTGTTACATGCTAGATCGGTGTGGCATTAAGTCGGGGTCCTGACACTTGACACGGGCAAAGGCCATCCGAGCACCCTCTATGCATGCCGAACACTTCACAGCTTCAATTTGGGGCAGCGCATCGATGAGTCGCCTCACCAAATTGAAGTAGCTACTAGGAATTGGTTCGACTGGCCATAATCGGACTATTAGATCCTTCATGGCCAAACAGGCCATCCTATGTAGCTCCACTAGCTGCTTCATCTGGTCGTTTAGAGGCGTCGGATGCTCCGGCGCAAGAAACTGCAAATAGAACAGCTTCTCGGCTGAGTTCCGCTCCCAGGCTCGGAAGAACTGCGCGGCATCGGCGGCACTCTTCGGAAGATCCGCAAACACGTCTGGAGAACTCCACAGCCGTGTGAGTAACACATACCGCTAAGCCTCCAAAAATACTATGCAAAAGAAAGGGCTTACCAGCCGCTATCCGCCTCGCCCGGTGGATCTCCTCGCGAGCACTTCGGGACTCCACTTGTGCCGCCTTAGCATCTTGGAGAGATTTTGCAAGATCAGAAGATTGAGCCAAAGCCTTCTCCTCCAAACCCTCGCACTTGAGGATGGCGTCCTTTAGCTCCTGCTCGACCTCGGTCACCCGAGCTTCATGTTGACGGCAGGTGGCCTGTTCGGTCTTCAGTTCTGCAGTCGCTTTGTCCATGACTACTTGTTTGCCTTCGCCTCTTTCTAGGCTCGGGCAAGTGCGCCTTTGAGGATCTCTACCTTGGCTGCACTCACTATGTTCAAATACATTACATGAGTTATTCTCTGAATATAGCTATCACTTATGATATATATCTCAACTCTTAAAAATATACGCATCCCTTGCGTCTCGTCGAACCGCTTGTTGATGCGGTCGATTTCTTCATTGGCCATCTTCAGCTTCCGATTGAGCTCGGAAATTTTGGCGGCCCTGGGCGGTTGCCGCCAATAGGGAAGCTTGATACAGAATAGGCTCTTCCAAATACTATGTGGTCCTCTGTCCGGCTTTTCTCAAAACCAGGCAGAGTCTCAGGGGCTACTATCTATACACATGTATATTCCTTTATATGAAAAAGCGTCTGTTGCATTACGTCGCATACCTCGAAGCCTGTGAGTAGGCTGGTAAAGGCTTCATTCAGCCCGCTCTTGGCGGACTGAACCTTCTCTACCACCACACCCATCAGGGTGCGATGCTCCTCCGCGATGGAAGCACGTTGTAGTGCCTCCGCTAGGGTGTTTGGCGCCTCCGGATTACTGGAGGTCGATGATAGAGCTGATGCTCCCCCTCCTTCGAAGGGGGTTGCTTGCTCAATCCCGGAGCCACATTGGTATCTAGGGGAGTGTCCAGCTGGGGCCCGGATTGTTGACAGTCCCCACCATCGGTTGCCATAGGGGTGACCTCCCCCATTTCTTTGGCGACCGAGGTGTTGCCCTTGGGCGCCTTCTTGACAGCTACACCTGCCCCTCCGTGGCCAGGAGAGGTCCTTTGGGATAACACCTCGGTGTCATCAGCGGTGAGGGGCAAGGGGGCATGTGGCGGCGTTTCACTCTCTGCCATGTCAGGTGGCCGAACTCCCCTCCGATAATGGAGTGTTGGAAAGCTCGCATGGAGGGTTGAAGAACGCAAATCAAAATAACTTACATAATAGAAAGGGCGCATTACAAATAAACAATGTGAATCTGAACACTTATGATGCGGCCAGGGGCTTCGCCCTAGGTAGCTTCTTCCGGATCTGTTCGGACTCCGAGTCCAAACTGTCCTGGAGGACGATTTTTCCCCTCTTGGGCGCCTCCTCCTCCGGATCTTTGGAGGCCGTCCTTTTCTTCTTCCTCCCCTTGCGAGGGAAGTCACTTTTTGCTTCTTCCTCTTCTTCGTCCTCGTCCCCCTCATGGGAGGAGAGGGCTTCGGTTTCTCCGGACACGGCATCCGAGGGACCTCTATGGCGGGGGCTGCCTTTGTTTTCTTTGCCCTTCTTCTTGGCCTTATTCTCCGATGTCTGATATGGCGCCGTAACCAGCATCTCCGTCAGTCGAAGAGTGGCCGGATTCTCAGGTAATGGCGCTGGGTAGTCAATCTGCTCTGCCTTCTTCATCCAGCCCTTTGTGAAAAAAGGGGAAAATATAATTCTTATCACATCTGAAGTGTTAATCAAATAAATCTTCGGAAGGGTCACGCTTACCACTGACGCCGGGTTCTCGATATCGAGCCCGATGTCTTCGCTCTCCATGGGCCAACTTTTTTGGGCCTTGAAAAGCTACTCCCATATATCTTTGTCCATGGTGCGAAGAAGCGCTGCAAGGTCCGGGGCTCATCCGGATTGAACTCCCACATAGGGGAGGCGCGGAGTTGACAGGGGAGGACACGGCGGAAGAGCATCACCTGGATCACGTTCGTGAGTCCGGTGTTTCTGCCCCACACATTGGAGATGCGCTGTTGCAGCATCAACACCTATGGCTAGGAGCCCCAATCAAGACCCTTGGTGGTCCACAAGGCGAGTCTCGTCGGGGGTCCAGATATGAAGCCAGGTGCGGCCACCCACTTGGCGTCGCATGGTTCGGTAATGTAGAACCACTCTTGCTGCCACACCTTGACTGTCTCCACAAAAGCCCCTTTGGGCTAGACGACATTGGGAAGTTTGCTCACCATGGCCCCGCCGCAGTCCGTGTGCTGCCCATCGACCACCTTCGGCTTCACGTTGAAGACTTTGAGCCACAAGCCGAAGTGTGGGGGGATGCAGAGTAGAGCCTCACACACGACGATGAACGCCGAGATGTGGAGGAAAGAATTCGGGGCTAGATCATGGAAATCTAGCCCATAGTAAAACATAAGGCCCCAGAGGAAGGGATGGAGGGGAAACCCTAACCCACGGAGAAAGTGGGGGATGAATACAACCCTTTCGCTGGGCTCCGGAGTGGGGATGACTTGATCCTTGGCAGAGAGCCTGTGCGCGATGTCCGCGGACAGAAATCCCCCCCTCCCCGGAGCTCCTTGACGTCCTTCTCGGTGATGGAGGAGGCTTCCCACTTGCCCTTTGAACCAGATCCTGACATGGTTGGGGAGGCTGGTGGCGGTGGGAAAGGTTGAGGTTTGGGCACTGGAGCTTGAAGATGGGAAGACAGGAGAACGAAGAAGGTGTGGGGAAAAAGACGAATCTTTATCCTCTTATATGGGCAGTGAATGTCAAACGCCCCCCCTCAAGCCATAAAACTCGCCTGTTCCCAAGGGGTCGTTAGGATGGCATGGTTGGGTTACCCAAAACCATATTGATGAGGATCCCGTAATAGGCGGACACAATCTCTGTTTTGACAAGACTTGCCAATGGAGGTTGTGCCTCGAAATGCGAAGCGGGAGGCGTGAAAATGGTTCAAAATGTTAAGAGGCCAGACGTGACGTTTCGCTGAAAAAAGTTGTTAGTGGAAAGACACTATTTTGTTTGATATCTTGCCTCCATGGCTAAGGGTTGTAACAATTATGCAAAGCCGGATACAGTTCTTTTGTTCATAAAATTGCTTTAAAGTGTTCAGGAGGAGGAACCCGTCTTGCAATGCCGAAGAAAATCCGCGCGCCGAACATATCGTCATTGAAGACTGGTTCAGGGGCTACTGAGGGAGTCCTGGATTAGGGGGTCCTCGGGTGTCCGGGCTATTCGATATGGGCCGGACTGATGGGCCGTGAAGATACAAAGCGGAAGACTTTCTCCCGTGTCCGGGTAGGACTCCCCTATGCGTGGATGGCAAGATTGGTGTCCGGATATGTAATTTCCTTCCTCTCCAAACCGCTCTGTACAACCCTAGGCCCCTCCGGTGTATATATAAACTGGAGGGTTTAGTCCGTAGAGGCTATCAGAATTCATATAGGCTAGACATCTAGGGTTTAGCCATTACGATCTCGAGGTAGATCAACTCTTGTAACCCCTATACTTATCAAATACAATCAAGCAGGACGTTGGGTATTACCTCCATTAAGAGGGCCCGGACCTGGCTAAACATTATGTCCCACTCATCCTTTGTTACCTTTGATCCTCAGATGCACAGTTCGGGACCCCTTACCCGAGATCGGCCGGTTTTGACACCGACAATCGCTGACTCGGCGGGCCCGCCATTTGTTCGCGCTAAAAAAGATTGCATCGGCGCCCGCGGGCGCCCCCCAGCGCGCTGGGTTCGGCCTGGGTCTGCCGATGCCAGTTTCGGGCCTAACCGGCGAAAAATGGGCTCCCGGGGTGCGACTGGGCCGGTTTTGGGGCGCCAGCGCCAGAAAAAGACCCTTAGGGGACTATTGGGGTCGCGGCTGGAGATGCTCTTATAAAGAGGTGCAAGTCTCTCTCAACTTCCGAGGGGGCACTAAACTTTCCCACTCACACCACTCACATGTGTGCATGAATGGGCCAAGAAAATTTCAGAATTTTAGTTGGGCTTTGGGCCAAAGGCCCACTAGCAAATTCCAACACTAACTTTATGTAGAGCATAACCATTTACATTAGATTGAATTTCTAGGCAGTAGGTACCGGTTCGCATAAAAGGAAGCAAACACAGCAACATGCAGTTGACCATGAGGCTCTTGAAGGCAATCCATTGAACACTTCGTGCACACCAAAAAATAATTTACAGGACACAACAATACTCACAATTTGGAGGCATGGGGTGAGGTTTACTGCCTGGTACAGCCGCGCTTGATGCCCCATCGGCACATCCTTGTGCTAGTGTGTGGGTCGATACTGATGCCTCAAGCGGCCATGCCCAGGCCTTCCCAACCAAACAACACCTGCTGTAACCGGCGACCTGTGCCGTATTTATCAACGCTCGCTTGCTCCCCGGGCTCTACAGTTGTCGCATAGCGTGGTCGCCGTTGCACCTTGCAGGTCGAGGTTGCAGCTCGCCGCGAGCCGGTTGCAGC
>NC_041389.1:40761300-40772526 GCF_002162155.2 Triticum dicoccoides
AGAGTTCAACCACGACGGAAGCATCAGAGGAGAGGACGAGGACGCGGCCGTGGCAGAGTGCATCAGAGAAGAGGGAGTCTATGGGCGGCAGCAAGAAAGAAAAGAACGGGTGAGGATGCGCATCGGGAAGAAGATAATGTTGTGTGGCAAAAAAAGAAGGTACTGCACGGGCCTACCTGTGTTTTCTATTGATCGAAACGTCGGAATGAAAAAAAGTACTGCGCACGATCGAAAGTGATCGCACGATGCGCACGGGGCCGGCGCCGGCAGTAAACGTTTCCCTAAATCAAAACGAGCCGAACCAGTCTCACCTAGGGTGTTGCGCTGGTCCGAGTCCGATCCTGTTAAGTAATAACATGTGATAAATAGCAAATCAACGTGGGCTAAAAACCGTGGAAGAAAAGAGGAAAACGTTCTAAAAAAAGGAAAACACATGGACGAACCCAGAGACGCCCTCGACGTGGACGCGAGTCGTTCCTCACGAGATGAGAAACCCTTTTCCGGCGCCGCCGGTGCAGAGGCCGCGGCGCACGAGATGAGAAAGATGTCGAGGGCCTCCCTCGGCGATGACCCGGAGACGGAGCGGGAAGCGAAGAAGCCACACCTGGCAGAGGAAGAGGAGGTAGCTGGTCGAACATCCCATTCAGAGATGATCTTCGCGGCCTTTGAGCACGACAGAGCCCAATCCCAAGTAAAACTAGGTGATTTTGCCCCCAGGTTCCAACCTCTTTTCCTCCTCATCAAGACAGACTACTTATTCGTATTTTTCTGTAGATCGTGTGTATGATGTGATCGAGTCCGTGACGGAGGAATCCTCCGATCCAGCCAGCCCTCCACTCTACGAACCCTACATACCCGACGAGCTTGCTGATAGGGCTGCCAATCCGGGCATACGCGCTGCCTTCCGGCATGCCAAAGCCAAATACAAAGCAGAACAATGTGAAATCAATTTACATCTCTTCTTTTCTCATGTTAATTTCCATCCTCTTCTCATTCCTCGCTGACACGTTAATTGCACAATTGATTTTCTGTATGTAGCTCGTCAGGCTTCTCTCTTCACAATGGATCATCACCGCTATAAAGCGCCTTCGTGCTTGTTCTCTGACCCATGCCTCCTTCCCATCCGTGAACCCGCAAAGGATGCAGTGCTTCTTGCTGCCAACTCGGTCATCATTCTCTCGTCCTCTCTCGGTGCGTATGCATGTGTGTAACGTCATGCTTGAATGCTACTAACAACTAATATTTGCTACCTGCCAAGTAGTGTTCTGACTTTTGGTTTGCTTTGCAGAGAGTCAGCCGCTGAATATGTGCTCTGGTTTGTGGATTCAACGGGATGACAGTCGCAAAACCGCTGTTGTTTTGACGTCTGCTCATCTGATTCGCGCAAAGGATCCCTCCAAGATGGACCCGTGGTTGGAGGAGTGGACAGGCAAATATCACCGTGAGGCTAAGGTGAGCTTCCTAAGTTTATTTATACATTCTCTAATGACAATAGATCTGATTATGATGAGACTTTCCTGATAATTCATATCACAAAAGTCTTCTTCAACAATATAAATTCCGTGTTGTAACTTTCACCGCTATCTTTTTTAGGTCATTGTTCACTTGCTAGACAACACTACCGTACTGGGCCGGCTCCTCTACCTGCAGGAGCATTATGAATTTGCTCTTTATGAGGTTGAAGTTGACAAACCAGTTCAGCTGCCCACTTTCATTGATAGTGCGCGTTCTGGCCAAGATGTTTTCCGACTTGGAAGAGATGAAAATCTGGATCTAACAATAACCCATGGTAGGGTAGAATACATGGTTCCAGATTGGTATGAGAGGTGTCATTACATGTATTTTTCCCGTGATACAAGTCACAATATGGTATGTTGTATCTTCACTTTATGTTTTCTATTCCGACGTTTGTATCTTGTCTACAAACTGAATATTTGTCACTACTACAATTCTACAGTTTCAGGACGATGGAGGGCTCATCATTGATTTAGAAGGGAGGGTTGTGGGTCTCGTTAACAATCACATTAATGAGACTTTTGTACCTTCTTCAATATTGCATAAGTGCTTTGATTTCTGGAGGAGGTTCAAGTATGTCTTTCCTTTCTTTTACCTACAGTTCTTTGTTAGTTCTGTTGTGTAATACGCATGTCTTGTATGGTTAATAATTCGACAATTTTATGCCCAAGATTTTTGTGGTAATTCAATTATATTTGGTATAGGTGTATACCTCGGCTCCACCTTGGAATGACTTTTACTTCTATCAGACTTTTAGACCCAATTTGTATTGAGAGGATGAGACGTAAGCATAGCATCGAGTTTGGTCTTATTGTTGAGAAGGTATATAGATCATTATTTCATTTCACTCATGTTACTAGTTTCTCCTAAAATTGTTCCTCATATGCATATTATGGAGTAATCATTCTCACTGAATTACACATTAGGTCTCAAAAGGATCATATGCTGAGAAACTTGGAATCAGCAAGGGTGATGTTATTGAAGGTTTTAATGGAAAATATATTTCTACTACAATTGAGGTATGTGCATTGTGTATTTATTAGTTACTTGCCACTCCATCGTAGATTAATCTCCCACATCAGATCGGGTTAACGGATTGTGTTATTATAATCAAAGAGGGAACACGTAATCATGTGTTTTTAATTAAATGATCTAGTTAATGTAGTGTTAGTTCAACCACCTCCCAACTCATTACGCTTTCTGCATGGATAAGTATCTATACACAAGTATATGTCAGGCTGGTTATTCTAATCAATTTGATGGAAGAGCATATAGTTTACATTATACAGCGGGCACGTATGTATCCCGTAGCTAAGATCAAATAAGTGTATATGGTATGTAGGATGTACATGTGTTAAATTGTACTTCTAGGGGGGAGTGCCTGGTATATGAACAATTAATTTAATAAAAGAGTATGCATATATATGCATTATGAAGCATAGATTACTCTATTGATAATGAAAAGTGTATACACAATTGATGTTCATTTGATAGTATCGAGTAGGGACTACTTATTATTGTTGATTTAAATATTCCAGAGTATGGAGCTATGAAAAAGACAAATACAGCAATGAATACTTCGCACTATTGAATGCTGATTTTGTCTTTTTCATAACTCACATTCCTTAATGTGTTTGACCCTGAAATTTTGCAGGGCAATAGAACATCACCCTCTTAACATCTCTTCTTTTGAGATTTTCTCGAAACTTCAAAACATTGTTTATGCATGGTTTTCATAGGTCTCCACCGAATATTGGTTTCCGTATGATATTCTCCCGGGTTATGGAAGAACAAGCCAACATTCGGTGGAACTGGTGAAAACTACGCAAAAAAAATATGTTTCAAAGTTCTGATTTTTTAAAAGGATGTTAAGAGGGTGATGTTCTATTGCCTTGCAAAAATTCAGGTTCAAACACATTACGGGACGTGAGCTATGAAAAAGAAAAAAAACAGCATTGAATAGTGCCAAACAGTAATGTCACTATTCATTGCTGAATTTGTCTTTTCCATTGCTCGCATACCGTAATATGTGTTTTTACTTGAAATTTCACATGACGGTAGAACATCATCCTCTCAATATCTCACATTTTTCAGATTTTCTTGAAACTTTCAAACATAGTTTCCACAAAGTTTTCTTTGAATGTTGATTTCCGTATGATCTCCCAGTTTCCGTATGATATTCTCCCCATGGGTTATACAGTATGCTCTTTTAGGGGAGGTGCTTTTTATATGAAATATCTTTAGAGTTGTAGCCATTACATATTTCAGAAACCACAAAACAAAAAAAAATCTGTTGTGAAGGAGAGGGAGAGGGAGAGGAGTGATCGGGTGAGTACACCTGGTCGTAGGGGTGTATTTTTCATATATATATTTCATGTGACAGACTCTTGGCTTTTATAATTCTCTAGTTGGAAAACATGTTGATAGACATATGCTGGGATCACTTCGACCAAGGAAATGAATTAAATGAAGAAAAACATGTCTCGGTAAGTTAATTCTATGTTGTAACTATGAATTGCTTAATTTATGCTGACGATAGCATTATGAAAAATATGTTTCAAAAGTTAATTTTATGGATTCTTCACAGGTAAAAATATTTGATGCTAACAAACTTAGCCGAAAAACTAAAAACTTAACCGTAATTGTATCGGATCATGGAGAGGACATTGTAAAAGGTAAGCATCTCCTCCGTTTTATAAAGGAGTGTTTATTTATTTCACCTTAAAGTCATAGTTGTATCTAAACTAAATGTGATGTTTTTGTCTGTGTAGGCACTTACCCTATCACGGGAAAATAAGGTATGTCGGTCTCTGTTGTTTCTTGTGCTGGTATCAAGAAGGTAAACATCTTCCCAATATAAATTTTGATTTTGATTATGAGTCCTAATTTATCGCATTTATCTCTTTATTAGATTCAGTATATTTTAAGTTACATTTAACGAAACCTGGATGTTTTATATCTGCATAGGCACCCCAATACTGGTGTTGGAAGATGAGTCAATGTAATTAACACCTGCATGCCAATTGAAGATGCAAGTTCGACATAATCTTTTTTGGGTCTGTGCACGCGTGCTTTCTCAGGAAAAAAAATTCAAACACAGTTCAGTTTTTGAAATACTTTCGCCCTGAGGTCAAATTTGTCAATTTTGCCACGGAACGCGAGTCTTTAATAAAAAGCAGTGGACTGACGCTTACATCGCTACTGTAGTTTCGGATTTGCTAAGGCTTTGAAGCCACAGGGCCAAGCGCCAGGAGGACAAACACATACTTACTCAATGGGCTACATATATTTACGGAACTTATGTATCATAATTCTGCCCTTTCTCTCTTGCTCCTGGCTTGGCTATGGCCAGCTGCACAGGCCGTGCAGAATTAACATTTAATTGGCGTTTGGTTACCCAGGCTAACGCCTATTTTGAAATACATAAGGTAGAGAATGCTCTACCTTCATTCACTTGGCGACAATTCTGCAACTGTGTTAGCAGATAGGTTCACTGAAGCATAAATGCACATGAAGCAGTAGAGATGTTGCAAAATATCAGACAAACTCATGAAGTGGCAGCTTAATTGATAAGTTTGAGTGTGTTGCTCTAGTTAAAAGAGATAACCTACAACTGCAAGAAAGTTTTTTCGTGACTTGTTATACTGGAACTCAAAGCTGAGGTGGAACACGATGTCTGTGGTCAGAGACCCAACAGTGGTCAGAGACCCAACAGTCTGCTTATTAGAAACATGTTTATTTATTTATTTATGGCAACAAGATTTTTTTTATATAGGCAAGCTTGGCTCTTTTTTTGAAAGCTTGGCTCTTGGTAAAGTAAATTCACTTATATCACCATGGCAGGACCAGCACAAATCAATTTTGAAAAATAAAAATAAAAAAGTCCAGCAAAAAACAAGGGAGGAAAGCAATAGTAAAGACTGGGAGCATGAAACCAAGGCATTTTACTATGGCAGGGGAAAGTAACAATCAAGTGAAGTTCCTTTACATACTATGAATAGCAGCTGCATGAAGAGTGATGCTCAAACGTTGCTGGTGCAGATCAGCGCCATGATCAAGAAGGTACTTGACCGCAGGAAGGTGGACATTAGTGACGGCATGCACCATGGGTGCAAACTCTAGCATTAAGATACACACAACACAGCTAAATTAGTTAACGATCAAGTCATAAGACTATGTATGCTTTAGGATCTAAAATGATTGAATGTAATGGATTACCCCTGAGCGGTGTCAGGCAAGTCGACATTGATATTAACCTTGTCCACGAGATACTGATTGAGCGGCAGCTTGCCAAGACCACCTGCGGCGTGTTACGAAAGAGAGACAAATGGATGTTAATAGTTTTAAAAAGTATTGGTGCATCGGGCCTGGTGTTGTTTTGATCACAAGCCATTGAAAAATAGAAACTAAAAAACACAATGTAATGCTGATTTTGTTGCCTCAAACTATGCCTGAATATGTGTCACTTTGCATGACTGTTGTCAAAAAATGATGTGGCATCCCTGTTAATGCATCAACCTATAAGAGT
Source organism: Triticum dicoccoides (assembly GCF_002162155.2). Classification (NCBI taxonomy): domain Eukaryota; kingdom Viridiplantae; phylum Streptophyta; class Magnoliopsida; order Poales; family Poaceae; genus Triticum; species Triticum dicoccoides. Next base: position 40,767,344 of record NC_041389.1, read on the forward strand.
CTTGCTGGCTGGGTGCATCAGCGTGCATATATATAGGATAGTAAAATAAGAAGAAAAAATGGGAATAAATGCAAACAAAATTTGTTCGTCTTGTTGACCAGGAATACATCTAGGTGATAGAAAAAAGATGATTAGGTGACAGTGTGCACAAAAATGGCACAGTTCGAATTGATAAAAAAAATGTGGGTGCGGCCACATGCTGAAAATTTTGGCCCAATATACTGTCTTGCTGCATGCTACATAATGTGTTCTATTGCGCAACATGATATATTAAGGCTAGACAACATCAAGCCAAAAAATGTAGGTGGCTTTTGCCAAGTTGCCAACAAATGTGACGAACAGAATGTACTGCATGCGTTGGTGCGACATACTTTATTAGAGCAGGCAACGTCTGACTATGACAGTTTGTGGTACCCAAAAAGAATTAACACTACATGATTACTTTGTGTGCTTCGCTACACTGAAAGTTTTGGCAAATAATCTTTTGGCTCTATATTACGGTGTCTTAATTTTATAAGTAATTAGAGGTGGAGAACCATAACAATGTATTTTACACCAAAGGAAAAGAAAATCACACATAAGGTATTTGTCGTTTCAAAAAGTCAGATTTATTCAACCAATAAAAGTCCAGAAGGGTCAGGTCGTCTCCAACATCAGGCCTCAATCAAAACAGGAAAAGTGAAGGTGTGCTAGTGGCGGTAAAGCAGCATCGTCCATTTTTCGATTTGTCCATGCTACTGGTAGATTGGATCATCTCCCAGGTCCCGGCAAAGTGAAAAATATCACTCCACAAAATTAGCACTCTAAAACCTCCTGCTGCAAAAAAAAAGAGTCATAATTATTAACTACTCACAATAATTAAAATGGTTAGCCAGATTTACATGTGACCAACATAATGGGTTCTGTTGAGCAAACATGTTGTTTTGGTTGAGGCAACATGCCAACATCCGATGGAAAGAGAAACTGCGAGGACAATTTGAAATAACTGCTGGGATAGTTCAGGATGTATCCTTGAACCTTCAGAAAAACCTATGGTTTGATCGCTGCGTACATTTGGCTATAGAATGTTGTGGTCACCAAAATCGTAGTGTGTAGCTTGTAGATGTGGAAATTGCTATGCCTTTTTCAGTTCGTGTGTGATTTAGTTTTTCCCATGTACAGATCGAGGCTCAACCTGGACATTGAGCTGCTGGAGGCCTACATTGGATCCGACCAGGGGTCGGAGGCCCTCTATTCAACTCCGCTGAAAAGGTAAGGGAACCCTGCACGAAGCAAGTGAGACGCGCTCCCAGTTCGTCCTGCCCACAGACATCATCCCCTTCATCCAGAACAATGCAATCCCCCCTCTGCCACCATCGGCATCACCATCACCTCACAGGGTCTAGGAGGAGGAGGATGAGGTCCCAAGCACGGTCCTAAAAAAGATGACAAGCCGGGCCCTTCGGATACTTCAAAGCGTCGTCGTTCTGGTGTCAATGACAATGGCAAGGCCGACGCTGCAGGTGGGTCTAGATAGAGGTATGCGCTTAGATCCCACGTTAAGGGCATTGCCACCGCTGCAGGTGGATTCGGCGGGAAGTATGTGCTTAGACCCTGGGCATGACCACTTGGCTACTTCATTCACAAGCCACAACATAGTCGGTCGAGTGGCCACGAAACTCTTTTAAATTTGGATACGCATATAAAGTTTTAAGCTAATTGAATGATTAAAGACATGATGTTTCTCTTTATTATCTGCATGATGAACAACTTTTGTACGCATTTGTTTTTTCCTCCACATTTATTAGGACATTCCACCCAACTAGACATAATTGTTTGGACTCTCTTTATATTAATTTTTTCGAGAACCACTTTGCTTTAAAATTTTGGTCAACCTTTTGAACAATCTTTATATTATTATTTTTGTACCCGATGCAAGTTACAATACAACATTTTATACTTAATCTTTTTATAGAAATTCTTTTTGTACTAAACTTTTATATTTTAAAAAAATTAATTATATCATACTATAGTTTTGTAACGGAACATATCATAATATCGTTTCAATGAGCATAATTTTCTAGTATTTATCTATCACTGTTAAGCAGATAATAAGTTTTCTAAATATAGTACTTATAGAGTGAATTATATTATACAAATATGATGCAAGTCAATGGAAATTTTTCTTCTCCTATATTCAAATTGTAAAATGTAAACAATTTTTTCAACATTAAATAAATTACATATTATAAAAGTATATATATCTGGATGTTTGTCGGTGTGTTCATAGATATTTTACAATCATTAAATATCATTGTACAAAATTACAAATCATACACTCTAACAAACATCTTAATAATAGTTTATAGTGCAAAACTAGGTAAGCATATCTATAGAAACTTCTTGGGTATTGAGGGTGTCCCGGACTAGGGGTAATAACATGTACGGCCTGCTACTATGGGCCGAAGTGAAAACCTGCTAGCCATTGCCTGGTGGATAGCCGGTGTGAACCTCACCGTGAGGAAGAAGAAACCCACCAAAGACATGGCGTATACTTCAAGCATAACTCTTGTAGTAGGCGTGTTTATTCCTAATTGGCAACCGGCCATATGTAAACTTAGATACCCCAGTGCCTATATAAGCCGAGGGGTTTGGTCCGTAGAGGCACAATTAGGAGACTTAGGGTTTAGAACACAACATACGATCTCGAGGTATGTCATCATGTACTTGATACTCCATACCCATCATTTCCAGATCCAAAACTCAGGACCCCCTACCGAAGATTAGATGGTTTTAGTACCGACATTGCTGGCCCATGCAGGTCCGGTGTATGTTCAAAAAGGATCGATGGCTCATCTTCCCTAATAATAAGGCGCTACAACAACATCACATTATTAGGGAAAAGGCTAGCAGCAGCGCGGGTTTTAGATGTGTCAGTAGCGCGGGTACCCGCGCTACTAATAAGGCGCTACAGCTAACTCATAGCAGTAGCGCGTGCGCACCCACGCTACTGCTACACAAGTAGCGCGTGCGCTGTTAGGTGAAGCTCGCTACTGCTAGTAGCGCTAGCGCTCTTTGGCTGGACGCGCTACTGCTACTGTGGCGCTGCTGCTAACTTTTATACACTCGCTACTGCTAATTTAAGTAGTTTTTTTTGGCATATTTGTTTTGTATTTGAACAGGCTTTGTAGAAGAATCTTTAGCACATAGAAATGTCATCATGATACACATACAAATGCCTGCGAGACCACAAATGTAATCATAGCATGTACATACAAATAGTCTCATCATAATCATCATCCAACACATAGTGATATCTTGTCATCATCTCGAAAATAGCGATACATGCAAGTCTCGAATACTTGCAACTACAACAACGTCATCCATCTAAACAAAGGTATACGCAAGAAGTGCTATCACTATGAGTGAGAGCGGAACTATGCAGTACATGAGGTGGCGGTTACGAGTCCTCTCTCGCGCTAGCGTGAACCTCAAGTAACTAGCTTCTCCTTCTTGTCTGCTTTTGAAGCCTTTATGGCTGGCGCCCGTGAACCCATTCACTTGCGCCTGACACTCATGCCACTCGTTGTACACCCCCGGAACCTTCCCTTTGTACACGACATAGCATTTCCATCTCGCCATCAAGAAACTAGGTACCTGTTAGAGATGCATGTTCATGAAAAGGATGTACAATCATATATATGCAACAAAATATACTAGAGCAACACCGAAAAAGAAAGGGTTAGCAACTAGATGCAACATATACAGTACGGAAATTAATTAACTAGAGGTACGCAGGTCATCGTACGCAAACTAACAAAGTAGCATTACGCAAGTTCGGCAGGGACCGTGGACGATCACAAAGTTTCATCGCTATAAAAAGTATACAAGTTCAACTGACACATATCATCATCCTCGGCATCATAAATCACTAGAAGTTCCATCCTTCCATATCATCGAGGACGAACCCTAGCTTCTTGAACGGCGTGAGGTCTAGACGTTGCATGCCTATGCGAGTTCGGACGTCAGCTCGCGATATAGGGCCGTGGTGGAACATCCCCTTCTTATCGACGACTTCTTTCATGATGATCGTCGCAATGTCGCTTTGGATGCGAAAGAAGTCATCAGCCTCAATAGCTCGTTTCACCCTCCCTTTCCAGGAGGCCAAATCATTGCTGAACATGCTCATGGCGTGATTGTTAATCTTTTTCATCTTCGGATCATCCCACGGTTGTTCTACGTTATCATCCCGGTCGGGGAACTTGAATCTCTTGTGCAACTTCGTTAGGAGCAACTGCGTCAAATGTTCTTTACTCCTTAAGTCATCGTCGTTGATGCTCGCGCATTCCCGTAGGATGCATCCTACTTGGTTCCCATAGCACTTGCGAGGTTCTTCCGGCTCTAACGGCTCAAACTTGCCAGGTGCCATCTTTGTGATCACAAGTCGTCCAATCCCTAGTTTGTTAGGTTTTCGTATCCTCTGCTTCTTATGCTTCCTCTTTTCGGTAGCGGCATCGGGGCCGGTACCTTCCCCACCGGTCTCGGTGCCGCCATCGGTGCCGGCGCCGTCGGTGTCGATGTCGGCGTCAGTACCATCATCGAGGCCGACCTGCAGACCTTGCTTAGCAGTCAAATAGTCGAGGTACTCTTGTTCACCCTCATAATCCATCTCGTCTGCATCTTGGTCAGAAGGCCCAGTTTCTTCGTTGTTCGACATGTTTCCTATGATTAAGTGGCCTCATTTATTTCTAAAAGTATGAATAAATGAGAAATGACATAAAAAGAAATCTATGTGCCAGCACTCGATATGCCAACTATGTAGCACAAATCATGCCTTTATTCACGGGAAATTTCGGCATGACCTTTGCTAAAAAATGGACATATCGAGCGCTTGAAATTCACCGGAACGGAAATGAATCAACATTCCGGCGTAACATAGGCCACTCGGATCATTTTCCAAACATGACATGTCCAAAACATGACATATGCACATATCACATGTCCAGTTCAAATTTGCATATAAATTCAGCTAATTTTGAAACCTAGCTAAATTCATAACTAAATAGATAACCTAATTAACTAACATAACCGAAGAACCCTAGCAGAGAGGGGGGGTTACAGAGAGTGCAGGGGCGAGGAGGCAGGCCCGACGACGGCCGGCAGGGGAGAGGAGGGAGGCGAGGGCCGACGGGTCGGGGGCGAGC
>NC_041389.1:40772815-40881892 GCF_002162155.2 Triticum dicoccoides
GGCCGGGACGGGGGCGAGTGCCGGGGTCGGGGGCTAGCGTCGGCGCCGGCGGAGTCGGGGGCGAGCGCCGGGGCCGGGTCGGGCACGGCGGTGCGACGGGGGAGAGAGAGTGGGGATTTGGGGGGAAATGGCGGGATGAAGCAGGGCGAGTGAGAATTTTGGGTTAAGTGGACGTAGCAGAAGCGCGTTACGTCAAAACGCGCTGCTACTAACATCAGTAGCTACAGCGGTTTAGGTAAAATGCGCTACTACTAAATTCAGTAGCTGCAGCGGTTTATGCAAAACGCGCTGCTACTACCGTCGCTACTGCCTGTTTTCCTTTTTCTTTTCCTTTATTTTATCCCACTTTTATTTCCCGAGGGCGGTGAACAAAGGGAGGGCGATATATATTGCATCATTTGACGGTTAAATATATATGCAAAATAGGAACATATATATTACACATCATTGGACCCATGCATAATAATGGCTAAGTATGTATACAAAATAGGAACATATATATATATATTATACATCATTGGACCCATAACATACGTTTCCTCAGTGCTGACGTTTTCGTTTTTGAGTCAGCTTCTTTCCCTTCTTGTTCGTCGAAGAATAATTGAGCCCCTCATTGTGACTTTGCCTTTTCCATGGAGTACGATTTTTCTTAGATAATGTAGTATTGATTCTTCTTTTGACGTATACTTCATCATCATCATCATCTTCCCTCATTGGGTTGCCGTACTGATCATAGTCTTCCTCGTTGGCGACTCCATCCATTCCAATGATGTTCCTTTTGCCTCTCCTCACGACAACACGGCTGGGATTGCGCGGGTCAGTTATGAAGAAGCATTGTGTCATGTGCTTAGCGTGTACCCATGGCTCATTTTTTGCGATAGCGTTCACGGTAGCGCTCTTGGCGTCGGGTATAGTCATGGTAGTGAACATCCGGCTTTCTCTTTCGACATTCTTAGCCCATCTAACACGGAACATCATCGTGTTGTGCAGTCCAGAGTAGTCAAACTCCCAGATCTCCTCGACCCTTCCATAAAATCGTTCAGTTGTGCCGTTGTCCCTGCCGGTCATGCATTCCATCGTCACCCCTGAGTTCTAATCATCACTGTCCATATCTTTTGCCTCCGTGTAGAACGTTTATCCGTTGATATCATATGCCTGATAGGTTACGAGGTTGGGCGAGGGGCCATGTGCTAAGGCATATATGAGCAATCCGTCCTTAGAGCCCTCCTCCGGGGGATTAGCAATAATATGCTCTTTGAACCAATGCAGGAAAGTGGAGTTGTGCTCTCTAGTAACTTCGGCGTCCGTCCTGCATACCCCCGGTCACGATACTTCTTTGCGATAATTTCTTTGTGCAGTGCCACGAAAGGATCTACCTCGTCTAGGTGTTGTAGCACTACAAAGTTTGCTCTGTCAAAGTCGCTGCGTCGATCTGAGTATGCCACGTGCAGTTCCCTGCGACCGTTGCAGTGACCATCTCCTTCGAGCCTCCCATCATGCTTGTTAACAGGCAAACCAACACTAGCACCAGGCGGCTGGTCTGCACCATATAGAAAATTCTCACAGAAAGAGATGCACTCTTGTGCCAAATAGCCCTGGACGATGCTTCCATCCGGACGGGACATGTTACAAACGAATCCTTTGATGATCCCATTCATCCTCTCAAACGGCATCATGTTGTGCAGGAATGACGGCCCCAGGTCTATTATGTCATCCACAATATGGACACACAGATGCACCATCACGTCGAAGAACGCGGGCGGGAAGTACATCTCAAGCTCATTCAGTATCACAACGATCTCTTCCTGTAGCCTTTGGAGCTGCTTCACACTGATCGACTTTCGAGAGATGACATCGAAAAAGTTGCAGAGACCAATAAGCGTGTCATGGACGTGCTTGTCCATTATCCCTCTAAGGGCAACAGGTAGTATCTACGTCATCATCACATGACAGTCATGAGACTTCATCTCGCTGAACCTATTCTTGTCCGTGTCTAGATATCTGCTTATCTTGCCACAGTAACCGGAACTAACTTTGACTCCGGTAAGGCACTTAAAGAATTGATTGATCTCAGCCTGACTTAAGGTGAAGCAAGAAGGGGGGCAATAATCCTCTTTCTTTATTTTCTTGACCTTCTTCTCCCGTGCCTCTGTCTCCGTCTCTGTCTCGTCTGACATTTTACGGGCCGGCATGTGCAGATCTTCCCTGATTTTCAAATTTTGCAAGTCTTTTCTTGCCTTCGGCCCATCATTGGTCTTATCCGGCATGTTCATCAGTGTTGCGAGCAAGCTCTCAAGGACATTCTTACAGATATGCATTTGATCAAGGCAATGAGGTGTATCGAGTTTGTGCCAGTACTCCAAGTCCCAGAACACAGACCTCGTCTTCCATACCTTCAGCAGCGGCTCCGGTGCCTTTCTCATCGTCTTTCCGAGCGCGGGGCACTCCTTCCAGTTTTTCAACAGCTCATCGATTTCGGCACCGCTCCGCTTACGTGGAGGTCCTCGATGCTCAGCGTAACCATTAAATTGATCTCCACGGTTTCTCCACGGGTCGTCCTGTTCAAGCCAACTTCGATGCCCCATGTACACGATTTTCCCAGACCCGCCATCTTTCCTTGACGTTAGCTGCTGAGACGTCGGATCATCCATGCACCGCGTGCATCCGCAATATCCATGGCACACCTAGCCTGCCACATATCCGTAACCGAGATAGTCCTGCACTGTCGTGATCAGCGCGGCTCTCATGTTGAAATACTCACCTTTGCTGGCGTCCCATGTCTTGGCCGGTGTTTTCCATAACGTGTCTAACTCCTCTTGAAGTAGCCCCAGATACAAATTAATATTATTTCCTGGTTGTTTCGGCCCTTGAATAAGCATGCTCATGTGAATGTACTTCGATTTCATGCACAACCAGGGGGGAGGTTGTACATCCATACAAACACCGGCCATGTGCTATGGTTGGTGTTCTGGTTGCCAAACGGATTCATGTCATCGGTACACGCGCCGAGCACGATGTTCCTTGCATCACATTCAAAATACCGATAGAAGCTGTTCAACGCCCTCCACTGGCTTCCATCCTTCACGTGTCTCAGCTTCGGATCATCTCCATCGTCGGGCTTCTTCCTCTCCGCGTGCCAGCGCATTAGCTTTGCTTCCTTGGGATCTACAAAATACCTCTGGAGACGGGGAGTGATCGGTAAGTACCATACAACTTTCTCGGGACATTTCTTCACGGCCTTCTTGTATCGAGAAGCATTGCACACCGGACAGCTTGTTTTTTCCGCGTGCTCCTTCCGATAAATTATGCAATCATTGATGCATGCATGGTATCTAACGTGTGGCAGATCAAGAGGGCACACGATCTTCTTGGCCTCATCAACACAAGTAGGACATAGATTATCCGCGGGAAGAACATCCTTTAGGTACTTGAGATGCTCATCGAGGCTAGTGTCGGTCCATTTGTTTTTAGCCTTCGTCTTCAGGAGTTGGAGCGTGAAACTCAAGCGGGTCACCTCAGGATTGCAACCATCATACAATGGAGTGTTCGAGTCTACCACCAGTTGCTCCAGCTTAGCCTCCTCTCTAGAAGCAGCTCTCTCAGTACTCGTCTCCTTGCGAAGCAATGCTTGAACATGAGGGTCCCGCACAATTGAACTTAGTACCGATGAACTCTGCTGCGTGGAGTCCATGTCGTTCTCTCCGCCGCCATGTCCAGCCCCTTCTCCTCCGCCATGTCCGGCCCCTTCTCCGCCGCCATGTCCGGCCTCTTCCCCACCGCCATTATCGATCATCTCTTCGTCTTGCCCCGTGTCATCATTGCCTGCCCCGTCGGCATCCTCAACATCGCCATCCTCATCTTCAATTATCCACCGAGTATAGCCATCCATGAAACCAGTCATGAGCAGGTGCGCTTCGACACGATCATCGTCATGGGGGTCGAGCCAAACTATTCCTTTGCATTTTCGACACGGACATAAAACCTCTGTCCGGTTATTTTCTTTCATGTCCTGCACCGCCGACCGCAACCACCTGTCCACCATCGTTCCACTGACCATCGTCAACTCTGCACGGTAATAATAAACAAATTGATTATAAAAATGCATGCATGCATGAAAGTCATAAAAAAATTTGGCATGACCTTCCCTAAAAATAGGACATATATGGATCTAGAGTTTGCCCGGAATTCGCCGAAACGGAAATAAATCGACATTTCGGCAAAACATAGGCAACTCAAAAGCACAATTTGGCGGCGTCAACTCATGCCACACACACAATTTCCACAAACATATTACACACACATAAACATATTTCCATTTTGCAAAAGCATAAAATTTTCATCACCTCTATCTCGATCGAGATCGAGCACACGGTGGAGATGATGTTGTAGGGAGATCAAAAGTGCACAAAGCTCTTCGTGACAAATATAGATCTAGTTAGGGGGCAAATAGGTCACTTAACTAAATCCTACATCTACCTAGCTACCTAATTTGGGAGGAGACAACTTCAACTAGTGGAGGGGGAAGGAAAAAGAGAAAGGAGATGCATTAATGGAGGTGGTGTAGTTATGTAGGAGTAATGAAGAGAGAGAAAGGTGGATAGAAGAGAGAGAATAATGGGGGAAAGTATTGAGGAGAAGAAGAAGAGAGTGGGAGCATGTGGTGGAGGTAGGGGGAAAGGGAAGAGTGGAGGGGGAGGTAGGGGGAAGGGAAAAGAGGAGGGGGAGGGGAGGGACGGGTGGGGAAAGGTGTTGGGTTGGTGCGGGTTAGCAGTAGCGCGGGACATAAAACGCGCTGCCGACAAGGAATTAGCAGCAGCGTGCTTGGGATACGGCGCTACTGCTAACTGGGACAAAAAAGTGTGGCAATTTGAAATTTACCAGCAGCGATCCCGGAAAAAGCGCGCTACTACTACATACTTAGCAGTAGCGCGGTTCTTGCGACCGCGCTACTGCTACTTAGAGTTAGGTGAACACTGCCGGTCGATATTTGTAGCAGCGGGTTTTAGGCCGAGCGCGCTACTGCTAAATCCTTACCAGCAGCGAGTTTACAGGACACGCGCTACTACTAGTTAGCAGCAGCGCTCCTTTTTGAACCACGCTGCTTCTAAGATTCTGTGTATAGGCTTTTCCCTAGTAGTGTCAACTATGGAGACATATTTGTCCCCGTCCAGCTTTTCACGTTCGGTAGCGTCGTTCTTCACGCCATCTCGACCGGCCATCTTGACCATGTCGAAAGCTTTGCCCCGAACCAAGTCATTACCTTCGGAATTTGGTCAAGCTCTTGAACACTCTTTATACTAAATTTTTTGGACTCGAGGCAAGTTACAATACAACCTTTTAATACAAGGGCATTGTCACGGTGGAGGTCTCATTGAGCTTGAAGGCAAGCCACAAGTTTGGCTTGCCAGATCAGATAGTGGCGGCATGTGGTGTCATCTAGCTTCTTAGAGGTACGCTTTTGGAGCTCATATATGTGGGAGACATCTCGGAGGCATAGCATTGTTGGATCACTATGTAGAATTGCCCCTTATGCCGCCCTCCCCTGGTCCATAAGGACGCATCCGCCACTGTGACCCACCGGCATCGACGCGGAATACGATGCTGCTCCATCTCTGGACCCCTCCAGCCAACACTTGTTGCACGAATGATGCCCCCAAGAGGGGGTGTGATACCAGACACCACCATCATCTGATTCGGGAGACCCATAGACAGGGTTTCCCCGGGAGCAAACGACCCTTCCCGCTGGGTCCACGCGGTGATCCAATGCTGCAATGCCTTCAAGATCTCTCCGGTAGATATAAGATCGAAAAACAGTGCCTCCATGAAGGTAGACGACACCACATGCCGCCACTGTCCATTCCGGCAAGCCAAACCTAAGGTTCCCTCGGAGCTCGATGAGACAGCCACCATGGCAATGCCCTCCAAGGAGGTTAGTGGTGTTCGTCGCTACACCACCTGCATCGGCAGATCTAGGCAAACAATTTCTCCTCACCAGTAGTCCCTCAAACCAGGGGAGCAGGCGGCAGAAGCGCTCGTCGGAAACGCCCACTAACGTATAATGAACGGCTGCGTCCGGCAAAATAAATCTGGGCAAATGGCCCGAACCTATCCAACCCGACCCGACTAAAGGAGTCGCCGCTGACAGGGAGATAATCCGGGCACGTTAGTGTTGGATTCGCCGCCACCGCCTACGGCCCGTAACTGCGCCGTCCAGTGCATGCCGGGAAACCAACATGCCATGACGCACGGCCTGCGCCAAAGCCCAAGCTAAACCACAGTGCGGTGTTGCGATCTCCCAAAATTTTCCATAAAATCTCTAGAGTTATTTTGGCACCAACGTATATGAGTAATACAATTATGATTCCTCCAAGAACGATTTGATCTCCTTAACAAAGAAAGCATCTCTCGCTCTGTTGCAAACCCTGCTCTTGACCATATTAACTGCCTCCAGACGAAAACTAGGGTTTCGACGTATACTACATGTACATATACTATACACTCATGCCCCTAGGCGAAAACTAGGGTTTCGACATCTTCCGGTGATTTCCACCGGAATCCTATCTCCGGTTGCTGCTTACGACTGCGATCGAGTCCTTTTGCAAGAGTGCCTCCTGACGGGGCAGGGGAGGGTCCCCAGATCATCGTGCGAGAAGGTTGTACCCAATCTCCATCAGATCAGATCGGGGCCATGGTGGACGGAAGGAGTTCTCAGAGGGAGAAGGGGAAGGAGATGGCGGAGGAACTTTTAGCCTGTCTCACCTTGCAGGAGGAAGAAGATGATGATTTCGTATGGGAAGAGGAGCTCCCGGATATGATGGACTCGGCAAGGTGGCTGGCGATTGTGAGGGTTCATACAGCAAGAACTTTCAGCCCTAACGCAGTGTATGGGGACATGAGGGCAGCCTGGAATCCGGCTAAGATGGTAGTCTAGAGGAAGATCAAAGAGAACTTATTTATGGCACAGTTCGGCTGTCTTGCAGATTGGAAGAAGGTGATGCTAGATGGCCCATGGCTTTTTAGGGATCAGGTAGTGATTTTGGAGGAGTATGATGGATTCAAAAACCTTGACTCGTTCAAGCTGGACAAGATGGAGGTGTGGGCTCAGATCCATCGCCTACCTGACAATTTTCTCATTGAGCCGGCAGTAAAAGGGCTTGCGTCGCGAATTGGCGAGGTGAAGGAGGTGCAGCTAAAGTTGCCGGCAGGATTCTTTGGCGAATATGTGAGAGTTAGAGTTAAGATTGATGTTAATGCAAAGATCAAAAGATTTGTGACTACAAAGAAAGGTGAAGAGAGAGTCAAGTATCAAGTAAAGTATGAAAAGCTGCCAATTTTCTGTTACAACTGTGGAGAATTTGGGCATTGGCACGAGGAGTGCGGTGATGGTGTGCATGATGAAAAATCATTTGAATGGGGGGATTTCTTATATGCAGATAACTTGAGAACACGATCGGCAGGGAGAGGGGTTGCGCAATCACAGAGAGGGCGAGGAGATTTTTCGATGGGGGGTCGCGGGAGGGGAAGGGAGCAGTATAACCTGGACCAGAGCTGGAGTTACAACGCCCGTCCACCACAGACCAACGAAGAAGCTTATGGAGCTGATCTGAGATCAAATGCAGGAGATGGAAGGAGTGTGCAAAGTAACGTGCAGATGGGGAACCAAGCAGCTAGGAGAGACAAAACACCAGATGGGAGCACAAGCCTAGCTTCGGCTGTGATGGGAAGTACGGAGGGAATTTTGCCAATGGAAGAGGAGGGTGGAACGGTAGGGGGGTCGCTGAAAAGGTCCTCGGCTGATAATACTGGGACTAGTTTGCAGATGCAGATATATGAACCAGGACGAGGATCTAAAAAAGGAGGGATGTCAAATGCGATGGTGGTGTTGGAGAGCCCGACGGGAGTTCCACCTCCGCCTCCGGTGTATGTATCACCGAGGAAGGAAGTGAAGCGGCCGAAGAAAGGTGATGGGAAGGGAAGAAGCCTCAACAGCAAAGAAGCGGGCGGATATGAAGCAGAACAACAGGTAATGAAGGAAGGAATAAGTGGAAATAATGATGCATTGGCGGGCTCCCCCGAGGAGTGCCGCCGGCAACAATGAGTATCATATGTTGGAATTGCCGGGGTGCGGGCAAAGCCTCGACAATTCGTGAACTTCGCGATATCGCGAAGAATTTTGCCCCTACCTTGCTTTGTATAGTAGAAACTCAAATTGATAAAGTTAGGGTAGAAAGGTTTGCTACTTCTATTGGGTATGACAATGGCTATGCCATCAGCAGTGTAGGCAGAAAAGGAGGTATCGGTTTGTTCTGGAATAATGCAATAAATATTGGTGTTACTGGTTATTTGGATTATCATGTGGACTGTGAGGTGAGGAATCCAGGTTTTGATCCATGGAGACTGACAGTGGTGTATGGTGAAGCTCAAACGCACCTAAGACACCAGACTTGGGAAACAATGAAAAACATAGCTAGTTTGAGCACTCTCCCGTGGCTACGTATAGGAGATTTTAATGAAGTCTTACTTTCAGAAGAACATGAGGGAATTGGAGAAAGGAGCAATGCTCAGATACAAGGATTCAGGGACATGATAGATACTTGCATGCTCATGGACATTGGGTATAATGGGAGATTTTGGACTTTTGAAAAGAAGGTGACGGGGGGTTCTTACACGAGAGTCAGACTGGACCGGGCTCTTGGATCGGCCGAATGGAGCTCTCTTTTTCCTCTTGCATGTGTTAACCATTTAACCTCAGCATCATCAGATCACGGTCCGATACAGTTGGAACTTAATGGGGGAATGGAGCAACAAGAACTAAAGAAGAAGATCTTTTGCTATGAGGTTGCTTGGGAAACTCATGAGGATCTAAAGGGTACAATAGCTGCTTCGTGGGCGGCTTCTTTGGAGGGAGACAGAGTGGAGGACCTAAAAATGAAGTTGGCTGATTTGTCGAGTAACTTGAGAAGATGGGACAGACGAACCTTTGGGTTCGTGCGCCGAGAGATAACAGTTTTGAAGAAGAAACTAGCAGAGCTCCGAGATGAGCCAAGTGGAACGGGTCCTACCCACGAAGAGAGGAAGGTGAATGAGAGGCTGGTTGAGTTGTATCATAGGGAAGAGTTGTTGTGGAGGCAGCGTTCAAGAATTGAATGGCTAACAGCGGAAGACAAAAACACAAAAAAAATTCATATGAGAGCAAGCATGAGAAGAAAGAAGAACATGATCAAGGCTTTGATGAATTCCCTAGGGGTTCAGGTGGATGATCCGGAGGAACTAAAAGCGTTGGTAACAAATTTTTACAAAAGTCTGTACACATCCGAGGGGGTGAGGGGCTTGGAGGTGGTCCTTGATCATGTCCCACGAAAGGTCACCTCTGAGATGAATGAAATTCTTTGTGCAGATTATAAGGAAGAAGAAGTCAAAGTTGCTCTTTTTCAGATGTTTCCTACAAAGTCTCCGGGGCCGGATGGGTTCCCTGCTCATTTCTACCAATGCCATTGGGATGTGTGTGGGGCCGAAGTGACAAAGGCTGTTCTTCGGATAGTAAGAGGGGAGGAAGATGCAGAGTGTATCAATGATACCTTCCTGGTCCTCATACCAAAGGTAATGAGCCCATCTTTGCTCAGTCAGTTCAGACCTATTAGCTTGTGCAACGTACTGTATAAAATTGCTTCGAAGGTGATTGCAAACAGATTGAAGCAAATTTTACCAGACATAGGAACAGTCTGCTTTTGTTCCGGGGAGACTTATATTAGATAATATAATTTCAGCATATGAATGTTTGCATTTTATGAAGGGTAGCAAATCAAAGAAAAACAGTCATTGTGCTCTAAAGCTAGATATGATGAAAGCTTATGACAGGCTCGAATGGGATTATCTTCAAGCGATGATGGAGCGGCTCGGTTTTGCCCAGGAGTGGATAAATGTGGTAATGAACATGATCAAATCAGTTTCCTTTTCAGTTTTGTTCAATGGTGAAAAGTTGGAGGAGTTTAAACCTAGCAGAGGTATTCGGCAGGGAGACCCCATCTCCCCTTACCTTTTCTTGATAGCAGCGGAGGGCCTTTCGTGCCTACTGAAATCAGTTCCTCAGTCGTCAGCATTTACAGGAGTCCAGGTGGCGCCAATAGCCCCGGTTGTCAACCACTTGCTCTTTGCTGATGATAGCCTGTTGCTGTTCAAAGGGAGTATAGAAGGGGCAGAAGTAGTATCAAACCTGTTGGAGGCTTACTGCAATGCATCGGGGCAAAAAGTTAATAATGAGAAGTCATCGATCTTCTTTAGCAAGGGATGTCCACAGGTGTTAAGGGATGGGATTAAAGACACTTTACAGGTTCATGATGAGCAGCTGAGTGATTGATATTTAGGGATGCAAACTAAGGTGGGGCATGCTAAGAATGGCACTTTCAAATACCTAAGAGACAGGGTATGGGAGAAAATAAAAGGGTGGATGGAGAAGCTTATATCTTATGCTGGCAAGGATGTCCAAATCAAAGCAGTGGCCCAGGCTATACCTGTTTACTCCATATCTTGTTTCAGGCTTCCCAGAGGCATTACTGGAAGTATAACGTCTATGATTAGAAAGTTCTGGTGGGGAAGCAAGAGAGGGAAGAGGAAGCCCTGCTGGGTATCATGGGATGTGTGCACTAAACCAAAGTATTTGGGAGGACTTGGATTTCGAGATATGGACCTGTTTAACTTATCCCTGCTAGCACCACAGGCATGGCGCATAATACAGTCTCCAAATACTTTGAGTGCAAGAATTTTGCAAGCTAAATATTTTCCTTCGACTCCTTTCCTAGAGGCAGAGCTAGGAGGCAGGCCATCGCAGATTTGGAGATCTATATTGGAGGGAAGAGGAGGACTAGAGCAGGGTCTGATTCGAAGAATTGGAACCGGAAAGGAAACAAGAATATGGGATCAGAATTGGCTTCCCCGTTCTGGACTCATGAGACCTTTAGTGTGCCGGGTACTTGAAAGACCGGAGAGAGTGTTAGACTGTATTTATACGTAGCCTCTGTATAGGTCTTGTATATTGTATCGTACACCCCATGTACTCCTTATATATATGAGATAGCCACACCCCTTTACGGGTGTCGTGCAGTTTCCCAAAACCTTCTGTTTAACATGGTATCAACCCTAACCGGTCCAATGTCTTCCGCTGCCGCCACCGCGACCGCATCAACATCCACCGCCGCCGCCGTCGCGCCGGTTCCTGCCACGGCGCCTGCGTCGCCGTTCCTCCCATCGCACCCCCTGGCCTCGGTCTACTCCGGCCAGGCCTCGATGGCGAGGCCTTCGTCCGCTCCGTAGCCGCCTCCTTCCCCGATCGCGCCACCGCAGGCCTGGGGCGCTGCGTACCCCGATCCGGCGGGTCCCTGGATGGGATCGGCGCCCTACGGGGCCCCTCCTCCGCCGACCGCCGGGCCCTACGGGGCTTCTCCTCCGTCGACTGCAGGGCCCTACGGGGCCCCTTCTGCGGCTGCTGCGACCAACGCCGCCGCCCCGTACGGCTCACCGTATCCGGCTGCTGCGGCTACGGCGTCCTACATCACTGCCGCCCCGCAGCCCTACGGTGCCGCTAACAGCGGGTCGGCCCGGGCACCGGCTGTGCCCTACAGTGCCCCGCCACCGCCGCTGCCCTACGGTGGATATTATCCACCTCCGATGGCCGCGTCCTACCCTGGAGCTGCTGCACCGTCCTCGACGCCGGACCCTGGTGCATATGCTGGATCGTCCCACATGGCCTACTACACGTCGCCTCCCGTGGCTGATCATGTCGCGGCTGTTGCACCGTTCTACTTCGCGCATCTCATCCCGGTGAAGCTTACGACAGATAACTATCTGTCATGGCGTGCACAGGTGCTGCCGCTTCTCCGCAGTCGCTACCTGGAGGGCTACGTTGACGGTTCCCTGCCATGTCCCCCACCACATCATCCGGCGTATCATGCATGGGTTGCTCAGGATCAGGCCATCCTCTCCGCGATCCAGTCATCGCTCACCGAGGGGGTGTCCTCCTTGGTTCTCTTCGCTGCCACGTCTCAGGAGGCGTGGTCTTCTCTGCACACGAGCTTCGCATCTCAGCAGCATGCGCGCGCTCACACTATTCGTACGGAGCTAGGGGAGACCAAGCTCCTTGACCTCAGCATCACCGACTATTTCGGAAAGATGACGCGTCTCGCCGATACTTTGGCCTCCATTGGCCAGCCGCTTCGTAAGGAGGACTTCACCACCTTTGTCATGAACGGACTGGACGACGACTATGATAACCTTGCTGAAAATATCAATGGTCGTGACACTCCGCTTGAACCTCGTGAGCTCTATGCCCGCCTTCTCGCCACGGAACAGCGCATCAAGTCCCGCCGTTCTAACCCGAGTTTTCTTGCTGCCAATGCTGCCACGCGTGGCAAAGGGAAGCCCTTCAAATCACCCACCGGCGGCAAGTCAGTGCCTTCGACTCCACTGACTCAGCGACCGCCTGCTGCCGCTGCCATGCCTACGACCGGGGGTGGTCGGTGTGCCTGCTGCCCCTCATGTGGCGTTCAGCTCCCCTGTCAGCTGTGCAATATTCCGGGTCACATCGCCTCCCGCTGTCATCGCCGCTTCAAGCAGGACTTCCTCGGCATCGGCAACAATGGCAAAGGCAACGAGAAGCAGGTTGCCTTGGCCACTCATGAGCCTACTCGCCAAGCAGGCCACACTCCATCATATTCCATCGACCCAACTTGGTACATGGACACGGGCGCTACGAATCATCTGACAGGCGAGATGGGCAAACTCTCCATGCAGGAACCGTACCGTGGACATGATCAGATTCACACCGCCAATGGAGCAGGTATGCACATATCACATGTTGGTCAGGCCTCTCTCTTAACTCGCACACAAAAATCTCTTCATCTCCGTAATGTTCTTCGAGTTCCTTCTGCTACTCATAGCTTATTGTCTGTTCCTCAACTTACTCGTGATAACAATGTTTTCACTGAGTTTCATCCTTCTTATTTTTTTATCAAGGATCGGGCCACGAGGGACGTTCTGCTTAGAGGTCGCCTGCGTGATGGACTTTATGCACTTGATCTACCATCTGCTCCTCGAGCATTCAGCGGTGTCCGTGTTTCGCCCACTCATTGGCATGCACGGCTTGGCCATCCTGCAACTCCCATAGTTCGTAGTATCCTACATAGTCATAATCTTCCCATTGTGTCCAATAAAGATGCTGCCACAGTTTGTGATGCCTGTCAGCAAGGCAAGAGTCATCAGCTTTCGTTTTCAGATTCGAGTCGTGTCGCTAAAACTCCACTTGAACTTATTTTTTTTTGATGTATGGGGGCATGCCGAAACTTCTGTGAGTGGTTATAATTATTATGTCAGTTTTATTGATGCTTATAGTCGATTCACATGGCTTTACCTTATCAAGCGTAAATCTGATGTGTTTGATGTGTTTCTCCAATTTCAAGCTCATGTTGAGCGTCTTCTCAAGCATAAGATTATCCATGTTCAGACCGATTGGGGGGGGGGGTGAGTATCACAACCTCAATTCTTTTTTTAATAAGCTTGGAATTTCACATCGCGTGTCCTGTCCTCATACACATCAGCAAAATGGCACGGCTGAACGTAAGCATCGTCACATTGTTGAAACTGGTCTCACTTTACTTGCCCATGCCTCGGTACCCTTTAGGTTTTGGAGTGATGCGTTTTCCACTGCCTGTTTTCTCATAAATAGGCTTCCTACACGACTTCTTGGAATGAAAACACCGCTTGAACTGTTGCTTAATGAGTCTCCAGATTATACCTTTCTCAAAGTTTTTGGTTGTGCTTGCTGGCCTCATCTTCGTCCATATAATAAGCGAAAGCTTGAGTTTCGATCCAAACTTTGTGTTTTTCTTGGGTATAGCTCTCTTCATAAAGGGTACAAATGTCTCCACATTCCATCTAATCGTGTCTACATCTCGCGTGATGTTGTGTTTGATGAGAATGTATTCCCGTTCTCGTCTTTCTCCATAACTCCTGCACCTTCGGTTCCATCTTCATCTACCACTTCTCCCTTGCCTGCTCAATTTGTTGATATTGCATACTCTCCTGCGTTGTTGCCTAATCATGCTGCAGGTACAGGTCGTGGAGCTCGTCTTGAGTTATTGGATGAACAGGAGGAGTCGTCGGTTGCACCTGGCTTGATGCCTGGTGCCATGCATGCGCCATGCATGCCTCCCGCGCGACCGGGGTCGGCAGCCCCGGCCTCACCTGCACCAGCTCTTCCTAGGCTGGAATCGCCTGAGCCTGAAGGTGTCGCCCCCGACTCTCCTGGATTGGTCTCGCCTGGGTCGGCCGTGGACGGCGTTGAGTAGCCGGCCTCCTCTGGACCAGCCTCGCCTGGGCCGGAGTCGCCTGGATCAGTCTTGCCTGGGCCGGAGTCGCCTGGGCTGGTGTCGCCCGCCTCCGTGTCGTCGTATGGTCCTGCCTCATCACTGCCATCGTCGCCTGATGCCTCGCCGGTTTCTCTGGTTCCACCACGACCGGCTGCTGTTGCTCAGAGGCCGCACACACGCAGTCGGTCTGGCATTTTCTGTCCCAAGCAACGCAAAGATGGGACGGTGGCGTGGCTTGCAGCATGTGTTGCTCATCTAAAGGAAGATCCTTCGGCTGAACCGCGTCATTTTCAGGCTACTCTTGGGATTCCTCATTGGCGACAGGCTATGGAACAAGAGTTTCAAGCGTTATTGACAAATGGCACATGGCAACTTGTTCCTCCGGTCTCTGGTGTTAATGTCATTGACTCCAAGTGGGTCTTCCAAGTTAAAAGGCATGCTGATGGTTCTATTGAACGCTACAAGGCACGGTTAGTGGCGAAAGGGTTCAAACAACGGTATGGTCTTGACTATGAGGATACATATAGTCCGGTGATCAAACCAACGACTATCCGACTTCTGTTGTCCTTGGCTGTTACTCGAGGCTGGTTTCTCCGTCAGCTGGACGTTCAGAATGGCTTTTTACATGGAGTACTGGATGAGGAGGTTTACATGCGTCAGCCCCCAGGGTTTGTGGATTCTGCTCGTCCTCATCATCTGTGCCGCCTGGTCAAGGCGCTCTATGGGCTGAAGCAGGCTCCTCGTGCCTGGCATGCCAGGTTGGGCTCTGTTCTTCGGTCCCTGGGATTTGTTCCTTCCACTGCTGATACGTCACTCTTCCTTCTACATCGGCCTGAGGTGACGATGTATCTGCTGGTGTATGTTGATGATATTATTCTCATCAGCTCATCTGATGCTGTTGCTGATCGTCTCATCTCCTCCTTGAGTGGTGATTTTGCGGTGAAGGATTTAGGCACATTGCATTACTTCCTTGGCTTGGAAGTCTCTCGTTCTCCTGCTGGTTTGACACTCACCCAACATAAGTACTCCATGGATTTGCTGCGCAAGGCAGGTATGCTACAGTGTAAACATGCCATGACTCCTATGTCTGCTACTGATCGTTTGTCTGCATTTGATGGAGATCCTCTCACTTCGGATGACTCTACTGAGTATCGCAGTATTGTTGGTGGTCTGCAGTATCTGACCATCACTCGGCCTGACATCTCCTACGCAGTCAATCGTGTTTGTCAGTTTCTTCATGCTCCTCGGACTACTCACTGGACAGCGGTGAAGCGTATTCTTCGTTATGTACGCCTCACTGCCGCATATGGTTTACTTCTTCAGCCAGCGCCGTCTTTTGCACTTTCAGCTTTTTCAGACGCAGACTGGGCTGGTAATCCAGATGACAGGCGATCCACGGGGGGACATGCTGTCTTCTTTGGTCCTAATTTGATCGCCTGGGCTGCTCGTAAACAAGCTACGGTGTCCAGGAGTAGCACTGAGGCTGAATACAAGGCAGTTGCCAATGCTACAGCTGAGATCATATGGGTACAGTCCTTGTTGAGAGAGTTGGGAGTTCCTCAACCCCAGTCACCTGTCCTTTGGTGTGACAACATTGGTGCGACATATCTATCGTCTAACCCGGTGTTTCATGCTCGGACCAAACACATTGAAGTTGATTATCACTTTGTGCGGGAACGTGTTGCACAGAAGCTACTTTCTATCAAGTTTATCTCTTCTAAAGATCAACTTGCTGACATCTTCACGAAGCCTCTACCACAACCTCAGTTTGTAGGCTGTAGGCGCAATCTTAACGTACTTTGTACCTCAGGGCATAGTTAAGATTGAGGGAAGGTGTTAGACTGTATTTATACGTAGCCTCTGTATAGGTCTTGTATATTGTATCGTACACCCCATGTACTCCTTATATATATGAGATAGCCACACCCCTTTACGGGTGTCGTGCAGTTTCCCAAAACCTTCTGTTTAGCAGAGAGTTGATGAACTAATTGATCCCAGTTCGGCAAGGTGGATTGAAGAAAAGATACGCACGGTTTTCTTGCCTTTTGATGCTGATACAATCCTCAAGATACCGCTTTGTACCAGAATCATTGATGATTTTTGGGCTTGGGGAGAAGATGATAAGGGAGTTTTTTCTATACGGCCAGTGTACAATTTTTTCTGAAATTGAAACTACAGGGGGAAGAACTATTACAGCCGATAGGACGACACTCAAATGGGGCGACAGAGGAAGCAGTTTGGACCTCTCTGTGGCACATCAAGGTTCCATCCAAAATAAAAGTTTTCTTGTGGAGGCTTTGCCACGAAACAATCCCAACAAAGGGGGTATTGCATCATCGGAACATGGCGACGACAAGTGTGTGCACCTTCTGTTCGGCGCAAGATGATTGGAAGCATGCACTGATAGATTGTGTAATGGCTAGAAGTGTTTGGTCTTTTTGCTCTGAAGAAACAGTGGAGATCATGTTTGACAACTTGTCCCTTGACGCAAAGAACTGGATTTTCACAATGCATGACTTGTTATCACAGGAGGAATTCACTCGGATGGTCGTGACTCTTTCAGCTGTTTGGCGAGCGAGAAGGAGAGCTATCCACGAAGAGATTTATGACAGCCCGTTCTCTACCAACTCTTTCATAATACATTACCTGAGGGATCTGGAGCTTCTTGAGAAAGGAGGGAGGGGGACACAGAAGCAAGCTAGTCGCAGACCAAGTGGATGGCTGGCACCGCCGGGTGATCATGTAAAGATGAACGTGGATGCGGCGGTGTCTAATGAAGGAGATGGTGGTGTCGTGGGGGTGGTGTGCCGTGACCACAATGGCAGGTTCTTAGGAGCTTCAACATTAAAAATCAAGTTCATCACTGATGCGAGTACGCTGGAAGCGATTGCAGTAAGGGAGGTGCAAACTTTGGCAGAGGATCTTTATGAAAACAAAATTCAGATTGCATCGGACTGCAAGCGGGTGGTTGAAGATGTTCACAAGGGCTCGTCGTCTGAGTATGGAGCTATAGTGCATGAAATAATACATCGTGTTAACTCTTTTATGTCATGTAAAGTAGTTCATGAGTTTAGGAGCTCGAATTTCGAGGCTCACAATCTCGCTAAATATGCTTTGTCTCTGGGTGTTGGCCGTCATGTGTGGTTGGGCCAGCCCGGAGAGCTTGATTTTGTACCTTTCAACATTATGGAGAATAAATAAAGCATGCGAGGTTGTCTCAAAAAAAAATTGCCTCCAGACAATCGCACTCGACATCAATTGAAAAGTTACTCCATTGTATGACGAAAGACATGAAGAGCTAAGAGTTCACTCTCCAAAGCATCATTGCAAACAAGGATGTGTCTGCATGCACTGAAAACAGCTTCATGGTCACGAAGAACCATACTAGAACCCGTTGTTCGCACACGAACACGTCACCGTGTATCCTCGACGCCGGAGGTGATGCACCGCAGCTCACGTCGAAGGAGACCCGATCGACAGCGCGATACGCAGGACAGTTGGCGGGTGCTTTTGCGGACCCAAAACCCCACATGCCCAGGAGGGACCCCGTCAGGGAGTGCGGTGGCTATGGACTTCCCTAGGTTGACCTGATCGCCCCTAGGGCCTCGTGGATCGCTGTCCTGCAACTAGAAGAAGAATTAAGAACGAGAAAGAAAGATACAAGGGAGAGATAAAAAGTAGATGAACACGAAAGTGTAATTGATAGATTTGTTCGATTGGTGTTGTTCAATTGGTCGTCACCCCCAACATATATAAGAGGCGGCTGGAGTTCCCGTACAAGTAAAAGATTAATATAGGCTTTCCTTACAAGAGAAATTACATCAATCCATGTCCTAGAGTCCTAGTTCTATTTCAACTCGGATTCAGTCTGAATCTGGCCCAAACTTCTATCTTGATCCTTGCGTGGGCCGTAGAATTTGCACATGACCTCTGGTGGAGGCGGTCCAAACATCAATTTTGTGTGCCTCGACGAGGCCAACAATCCGTATGTCGGCCACTTTCCCAAATAAGGCCATCTTGAATACTCCACGAGGTCATCTTTACCTTCTAGTCGGACTCGGGTATGCGGCTGACTGGACTGTCCGAATCTTGTAGCAACTTTGCACGCCATATACTATCTTCGATGATGATAACTTCAAAAGCAAAGTTGACCAGTTCGACGTTACGACAATTTCCGTGTTCAACACATCTTCATCTGATGCCATTTAGACAACCTTTCGGGCACATCTTCTGCTTCTGGTCGGATCACTCGGATTCAAATTTCTCCACTCGGATATTAGTCTTGCTGCCACTTGGGATTTCTTCAGATGTTTATCTCATTTCAGAACAACCTTGATAGATCTCAAACGTCTCCATGTATGCATCCCATGGCATTTTTTCTTGGTCCTTATTATCTTGGTGCATAGTACGTAGGACTTCATACATTCGGTGACTAGAACTAGATCTTTACTGAATTCTTGAGAGTCACCCACCGAACAACTTTGTCCAAGCACCTCAAAGGAATATCATTGAATATTCGGCAACCTATATTATCATTGATAAGAGTGTGGTCTAAACTCATCTGCTGATCAATAATCCTGCTTCACTCGGATCCTGCAAATAACTAACACTTCGGATTTCAATAATCCTGCTTCACTCGCGATCGAGGATGAGGAACGACTCGCGTCCATGTCGAGGGGGTCTGTGAGTTCATACATGTGTTTTCCTCTTTCCTATCCACGTCAGGTACTACATGTTCGCCCGCGACTGCATCTTGGGCTCCGGCCAGATGTGCCGTTGCCTGCAGGCCAAGAAGCAAGAACGATCGATGGGAATCAAAGAAAACAAGATACTGTACGCTTCGTTTTGGACTGGCACGTCCGTCTATGATAGGATCGGATCGAATTGAAGAATTTGACGCAGTATCGCCAATGGCCGCAACATTCCCTCGTAGCTCAACCGTCGCCATTGTCTTGTCATATCATAGGCGGTCATCAGTTGTAGCTCCACCGTCGTCCGGTTGTAGCTCTCACCGCCGACGGTCATAGCAACACCATGGCATCTCGCATGGCGGAGGACCCTATTCCAGCGCCGCCATCCTCCCCTTGACCCCGTCGGCATGCTTACTCGCAACAACGTACGTCGGCAATGGCTCCTAGCCGCGAGCACTGCTATACACACGATACATTAATGCACGATCTGCGCACGACAACACATCTACACCCTTGGGTTGCCTCGATATGTAAATCTTTGTGGCCCAAATCGTTTCGTGTGTGGATCGTGCATGCACACTTCGTGTGGACAACACTTCCGCCTAGCCGCACGCTTACCGTGGTGCAGTGGCATGACCAGTATGGGCTCACGCCCTTCCACACCGGAGCAGGAAAGGAGAGGTGGTATCGTCTCCACCGGTCGCTACAGTAAGGAGGGTGGGGCCGTGAAAATCAATGCACAGCGGCTGCACGCAGACGAGTAGCGTTTTCGACGGATGATTAAATGATCTTCAAACAAACGAATTGCCATGCACGTACGGCACACCACGACGCATGCATGGGTCACGAAGAATCATACCAGCACCCGCAGCACCATGTAGAAAGGACCCTTCAACATTTAATTTAGGGATAAGTATATTTTTTGTCCCTCAATTCTTTTGAAAGTATAGAAATAGTCCTCAACTTCAAAACCAGCAAAATCTAGTCCCTCAACTTCTCGAACCAGATAAGTTTATCCCCTTGTACTAGTTCGAGTGGTTTCAAATATAGTTTTGACCAAAACTTGACATGTCATCCGGGTTTGACCGCCATGTCACCATCCAAGTCACAAAAGTGACTCCTAATTCCCACCTCACTTCCTCTCTCCCGCACTCTCTCGTTCCTCCTTCTCACAGCAATCATAGAGAGAAGAGCACGGAAAGTACCCAACACACCATACACTCAGGCATTTACACAAACACATGTCGGGCACAGCAATGAAAATGGCGTCGCAACTCTTCCGAGTTCCAGCTTCTAGCTCGCCCGAGAGCAGAGAAGCAGCACTTTGACCTCACGATTCCATAACCGCCATCCTCGTTCGTGCAACCGATGCCCTAGGCATGCACATGGAGGCCGTACGCAAGAACACAGCAACCACGCCGGCAACACATCTAGCTAGGTGCACAAACAAGAGAGCATGTCCCCAGCCTAGCTAGTCAGCCACACGCAAATGCCGCGCCTCGGCCAACCTCAGCAAGCCAGCGCCCTGGCCCGAGCGAGCGCTCATGCAGCACCAAGCTGGCAACGCCGCCGTGCGCCCTGGTCGGCGTCGCCGTCGTGCGCTTTCGCCTGCCCCACCACCGCGCCATGGCTGGCAACCCCGCCCGCGCCCTGGAGGCGTCACAGCGCCATGCAGCACAGGCCCGACACAGCTCACGCTGGGCGCCATGGTGAGCTCTCGCTCAGTCAATGATTTATGCCACCGCCATCATGCATGATTTGTGCGGCCGCGCCAGGTCACTCTGGACGCCCTCGGTTTGACTGCTGTCATGTACGATTTGAGTCGCCGCTCTAGGTCAGGGGAAGGCGGCCGTTGGGTAGGGTGAGGACGCACCGGTCGGCGTCGACATCCATGGGCGTGCTGGCCGCTCCCTCGCCTCGTAGGCGTCAACGAGGTTGAGTTTGAGTGGGGGAGCTCCATGGCCACGGACCATGGGAGCTTCTTGGCTTGCTGTGGGAGTTCAGAGGGTGGAAGAGAGAGAAAGAGAAGAGAGAGAGGAAAGAGGAAGAAGATGAAGTTGAGACAGACAATGGTGTGACAGGTCAACAGTCAAAACCATGTCATGTGAGCCAAAAACCACCCAAAGCAACTCGGGGGACTCAAAATATCTGATTTCAACAATTGAGGGATTAAGTTTTCCTGGTTTTAAAGTTGAGGGATTATTTCTATAATTTTAAAAGAATTGAGCGACGTAAAATATGCTCTTCCATTTAATTTAACCCGTCCTAAAACAGGCCGACACCATGGGATCACACAGGTGTTAGCCCCTCCTACAGTGCATGTGGGATTAACATGAGGGAAGATGGTTGAAATCGGGGCATTTCCTTTAATTAATTGGGTCGTACTTTGGAACCACACCAAGTGAAAAAAGTGTATCAATGTAGCTGCAAACAAACCTGACAGATACCTTGATTGGGGGAGCTGGCGAGTGTACCAATTCGTTCGTTACATGCCACAGCCTCCAAAACAACATCATCACTCTAAGTCGCTTTGTATCATCAATTTCAGAGATTAACTGGCCGAACCAATCTGCTCCAGTTGAACGAATAGTTCTGGACTTCTGATCAAAGGCCCTGGTGGGTGCAAGCGCAGGGCCTCTTTCATGGTTGCCTTTAGGTAGGGCAGGCAGCTGAGGTCCTCCTCCGTGATCATGTCCAACGTTTTGCCCTTGGAGGATGCAAACGTCCTTACCTTGATTTGTAGTTTCTTCATAACATGTCGGTTGTTGATAAGCTCGGCCATGGCGTATTCCAGCACCATATACGATGTTTCTATGGCTGCCTCAAATATGTTCTGGTAAGATCAAACAAAGGGTCGAATTTTAATTAGTATATATCAACTGCCATGCATATATGTATGTGTA
The DNA here is from genome assembly GCF_002162155.2 of Triticum dicoccoides. Taxonomy (NCBI): domain Eukaryota; kingdom Viridiplantae; phylum Streptophyta; class Magnoliopsida; order Poales; family Poaceae; genus Triticum; species Triticum dicoccoides. The sequence continues at coordinate 40,794,770 of NC_041389.1, forward strand.
GTAATAAGTAATAATTAGCTATATATGCAAAAACGTGGACACTATATCTTTCCCTACTAATAAAGCACGGAGTGCTTCTGGTCGTCCGTCATTAAAAATGCCCTTGAAGTTGTAAATAATTACCCACCATGCCATTGGTAAGTGGAAAAAACAGTTCGGTTTACCCTTTTCTAAAATCCGCGACCTACTCAAGTTATTAAAGTGAAGCCCCTATAATCAACAGCTTGCTTGTGTGTGGCGCAGTGGTGTGAGGCTCGCCTGTTTACCTAGGAAGCCCTTGAAGTTGTAAATAATTACCCACCATGCCATTGGTAAGTGGAAAAAACGGTTCGGTTTACCCTTTTCTAAAATCCGCGACCTACTCAAGTTATTAAAGTGAAGCCCCTATAATCAACAGCTTACATGTGTGTGGCGCAGTGGTGTGAGGCTCACCTGTTTACCTAGGAGACCCAGGTTCGAGTCCCCTTGCTCCCTTTTCCTCCTTTTATTTTTCTCTCCTATTAATGTTGGTAGGCGTAGGATATTACTACTCGCTCCAGCGTCACTTAGCAGATGGGCAGCACAATGTACCAGTTACTCTATTTTTTGGACATATTCATATATTTCAAAAAAAAATCATAACTTTCAAACTCTAACTCCAAATCTAACATGTTATGTATAGAAATCCCTTAAAAAGATGTGTAGATTTCAAATATGGTATTATATTAATCACTTTCAATGTCAAAAAAACTCATAACTTTCAAACCCTAACTTCAAATCTAACATGTTATATATAGAAATCCCTTAAAAAGATGTGTAGATTTCAAATATGGTACTATATTAATCACTTTCAAATCCTAACGCCAAATCTAACATGTTATATATGGAAATCCCTTTAAAAAGATGTGTAGATTTCAAATATGCTATTATATTAATCATCATTCCTAAAATTCCATTTATGATGCAACCTTTATTAATATCTTCTTTATATGGGGTATTTTGAAAATCCCGGCTTAACGTTGATATTTCTGTAGTCTAATAAATTGGAAACATGTTGAATACATTTCACAAATAATACAACCTTATGAACTTACACCACTTATCATGTTGTTTCTCGTGGGGCATTGTGAAAGATTTGAAGGGATTCGCCGATGCTCTCAGGTGTGCGTATGAGGGATGGTTTTTTTCCGTTGCAACACACTGGGAATAATACCTTTCCATGGAATCTGAAGCATGCATGGTTAAAAAAGAAATTCCGAATCATACACCTGATTTCATGAAAATTATTGTGACCTCTTCAAATAGAAAATTCGTTTTAGTGTGGTATGTGCAAATCTGTTTATTATGTTTCCTTCTATATGAAAGAAAATTGAGTTGTACTTTAGACTTTATAGGTCTCCGTGCATGTAAGTTTAGAAGAAATTTGGTAACGAAAATCAGTAATGGGCATCTGGTAACTTACCAATTAAACCTTAATTTCTTATATATGTACATACATGTACGATCCTCATGATTTAGGCTCTCAATGATAAATCAAATGATGAAGGTAATGACTCATAATACTACAAATTAACTAGGAAGGTAATTTAGATATTTAAATTAATCAATTCTTTCAGGATTGAAGTGTAGCATCTCATACATGCATTTTAAGATCATTGGTAAAATATGCATTACATGGCTGATGCAACAGAATGTTATCTTGGGTCATTGGGCTAGGGAGGTGTGTTTTGATTCTCCCGGTGCAACGCACGGGCATATTTACTAGTGGATTTTAATGGCGAAAATGCGAAGGAGCGCTCGTCCTCGCGTGCTCTCGGTATCCCTGTTCGCTCGTTTCTTTCGGGATCTGAGCCGGAGGTGTATTAGCCTGGTAGGCGTTATGTACTAGTTAGGATTAGGATTTAGGAGCTGCAATAAAACCTAGTTGGCCCCACCATCCTAGCGTCGTGCTGTTAGAAACGAACGGTGGGCGCCCTGACCACCCACCCATCTTGTACCACCCATCCTGAGCCGTGCTACAATCTTCTCAAATACTAGAACCAAACTGTGGTTGCCATGACCACCCATCATGCTACTGAAAGGGCACAAGCGCCAGGTATACACTGAACATGAGCCTGATGCGGAACAAAATGCAGAGTGACATGTTCCTTTCTGCGGATAAGATGATCGTATTGATGAAGATGTGCATCACGGCTACGCCGCGAAACCTAAGTAGTTGCATGGATATGAAGTACTAAACGTGAGGTCTTGAAAAACTGGTCTTTGTAGGATTTTCAGGAAAGTCCGCTTTTGTTTGTTTTCTTTTAAGATTGGTCTATATAATACTACCTTGTGTGACTGGAAAAAGACTGTATGGAAACACGAGGCATGACTATCCCTGCCCATCACCTCCTGCATCCTTCTCGCATCCCCTTTCTCTACACGCATGCTGCGTGATGCGCATGCATGCTCCCCGGGTAGCTTGTTCATGATGTCGCCCATTGCATTGTACTCCCTCTGTTCCTAACTATAAGTCTTTGTAGAGATTCCACTATGAACCACATACGGATGTATATAGATGCATTTTAGAGTGTAGATTCACTCATTTTGCTCCGTATCTAGTCTATAATGAAATCTCTACAAAGACTTATATTTAGGAACGGAGGGAATAGTATGCATACACTGATACACGAGTCCAATAGACTGTAACCCGCAAAAAAAAAAAGACTGTAGTTGGAGCACAAGATTGGCTTCCATGCGACGTTGGGCACAAAAACAAGAATGGGCCATGGTGCTGGCCTGCTGGGAGTCTTGATTCGGTTGGACACGAGCAGCGGTTGCGACACAAGTGCATGGCGAGGCGGAAGCAGAGGCGGTGTCGGCCGCGGCTAAGTTGGGCATGGTGATGCCGAACATGACCATGGCGAGTCATGCAACGACCAAGTCGGGCATGGTGAGCCCATTCTTGTCGTAGCTCGTTCTTTACGGATATCCAGCGTCGCCTTGTCATGCCAAGTTGCCAACATGCGCAACGTTACCAGTGTCGCGGGTGTCGGCGTTTGAACAGCGCTGCCGGCGCGTCCACTTGCATGTTGGGAATAACCTTTTCTTCCTGCGTAAAATGGCGCCACCAGCGTACATTCATACACATGGCGCAGACATGATGGAAGCCGCTAGAGCGTCCGGCGCGACCGGGATGCAAGCTGAAGACAGGCTTAAGGTGTATGCCTAGACAATCACGGACATGGTTCGTTGTGTCTATGAAGCCGAACACCTGAACGATGGCGTTGTCACTTTCAGCGAGTGTGTCATCAAATTGTTCCACGGTTGCAGAAAAACATTGCTACCTTCAGGAAGACGGCAGTTCTGGAGATAAAAGAAAACACCCCCGCCAGCTCATGTCGTTTGGCCACGACCGGCACGATCTCTTGGCCACGTTATGTGCCATCCGCCCAGGTCGTCGCCCCGTCACGTTGTTTACCCCAATGGCCCCACAGCGTATTACCACTACCACCACCTAATCCAGCGTACCACCATCAGACATTAAAGCCACTCGAATCTCCACATCTATCCTCGCCGTACAGATAACGTGACCAGGCGCGCTCGTCCGCTACAACGCCACGCTCATTTTAATGGGCTATATATATAACACTTTTAAATCAACTATGAATTTGCAATGGAAAAACTGTATATAACTTTTGCAATGGGAAAACTATGTAGTATAACTTTAAAATCAACCATGAATATGAAATGGAAAAAAACTGTAAGTGCAATAAATAAAGTAAAAACTGAATCCGAGTCTGAAAGGATAACGCCAGCTGCATCTGGACGAGTGGATCAGAAAAGTGCTCCGCAAGCCATCATCGATTCGTGAACCGACGAGAGTAAGCACGTAGCTACTGGATTGTCTCATTTCATCATGCTCAGGAAAATTGAAAATCACCTTGCTTTTGCTTACAGGCCCTGTTTTCGGTGGGCGCCGGGAACCGGGGCAACCGCTGTCGTCCTCGCCGGAGCGCACGACGAAGGGGGAGGGGCGGCGGCGCTTCGACGGTGGACCACACGAAGTGGGGCGTGGAAGAGATGTGGATGGATGGACTCATGTACGGCGTGGCCCTGTGTGCAGCAAAGGACTCTCTAGGCTTGCCGGGCTGGGCTGGGTTGGATCATTGTTGTTTTTTTTCCTTCCAGAAAGGGGAATATTCCAAATGAAGAAGCCTGAGCTCACATGCTCTTGTTTCAACCGTAATCTACTAATCTTAGAAAAAAAATCTTCTCTTTTATGCATGCTTAATTCTTCTATACATGTGCAAAGTTTCCGTGCCCAATGCATGTGTGCGGGCGGCGGTGAACCTAAAGAGGCAAACTCGGACTCGGGCGTTCAAACGTGGACTCGGGCGTTCAAACGTGGGGTGGAAGGTGCCATGTCGGTGTGCCCGTTGCTTTGCATCGATGGCTGCTGAGGCACTCACTGCCACTTCTTTCATGAAACCCTGAACCCATCCATCCTTCCTCCCGCACGCGCCAGTGTAAGCCAACCCATGTGGTTCTTTTTCTTCGATCAATTTTTTTTTGGCCAGTTTTGTTACATCATCTGGTTTTCAATTAAATTACAATCAAATTTTAATAAGTAAGGAATTTTAAAATGATTTCGAATTTTAAACAATATATCATGAATTCCAATTTTTTCATGAATTTAAAAATGCCTGGAACTTTAATAAAAGTGTTCTTGGATTTAAGGAAATGACCATGAATTCAAAAAACCTCATGAATTTCATATTTCCCAATTTTCAAAAAATTCTCATGAATTAAAAAATGTTCAAGATTTTAAAAAATTGAACCAAATTTCGAAAAAAATCATGAACTTTCACAAATATTTCTAGATTCAAAAAGGTGCATGAATTTTAAAAAATATTGATGAATGTGCTATATCTCCCACTAACTTATTTCTCTCAACTTTCAAGTATGCCACTTCACTATGCAACATGCATGAAAAAGCCCACCCAACATGCAACAATGCATAGGAAAAAAGTCACTAACAAGCATACGTGCATGATAATTTAAATAATGTTAAGCTATTTCTGTTTAATAAATAATTTACAATTATACAATAATCAAACACAATAAATCATATATATTTTTCAGTTTTAGCTAACACCTAATAAATGAAATATATTTTCTTAGTTTTAGTTATCACTAGGAAAATTGCCCGTGCGTTGCAATAGAGACATAAACTTTAGTTGTTCTACAGCAATCTAGAAGGGATTACATTGATGTGTAATATGTTCTTTGTTCCACAACCATACCTAGATGTGATTATAGTTCAGTTAGAAATCGGAGATTATTTTCCTCTAGAAATGAACATTAGCCCTCAGAACATCAACACCATGCGTGTCTTGTACGTAATCGAGGAGTAGTGTATATTGTAGGTAAAAAGATAAGTTGTTGTTTAGGTAGTGGGAAAAAACAGCTAACAGAAACCATGGCTTCATTAATCTGGCAACCACGTTAAGTAAACAAAACCCCTCATTTATCTGGTAGGCGGGATTGCCGAATAATACCTCAAGAGAACTGGAAAATAATGCAAACAAAAAATGATAATACTGTACTATGTAATTTAGAAACGCTCAAGCATTTTCATATGATGATCTCATCAACCTTTTATATATACATGAACGTAGTTTTCAGATCAAACACCTTATAAGCACAATTTCGGATGAGACATGTTGTGTTATAAACTTATAATTCATGTGGCACTCATTTTCTTTCCAAAATATTTGAGTTGAGACTTGTCTCGAGCAGAGTAACGGCATATTCAAGCAGAGTTCAGGCATAATCTATTCCATTAAACAAATAACCTTTTTCCTAAGTAAAATTCCATGATCACTTCTGAGACCTATCTTGAACAGAGTTAAGGCATAATCTATTCCGTTAATGAAATACTAACATTTTCCTATTCTGCTCAATACAATTTCATGATCACAACTGCATAAACTACTTATTATCAACAACACAAAACTGCTGGAGATTAGAAAAGCGATGGAAATATATTAATGATTTGCAAAATAAACAAAGCAGGATCAAAAGAGGCATCACACCAGGCTATTGCTTCTGCCGCTAACATCTTCAGGCACAACCATAGCACCAGAATGCACTCTATACATTTTTTTCCACAAAGAACCACTCTATACATGTTCCTCCAAATGTTTACATCCTCCAGCACTTTCTTCCCTCTCATCCTGATGCATGCCACCCTCTCCAGCACTTTTCTCCTCAGCCCTCAGTACTCTGCTCCTACATAGCAGTTGTACAGAAGCAAGGTATTCACTCGGGAAAAATATATTTCAACCAAGTAGATGCAGATGAATATGATCGGAGTGGAAGAAGAATCAAGAACTTATATTTATACCATGAGGTCTATTAAAAATAATAAACTCGCTGAGGAGAAAACACATGATGTCATTGCGTCGCTTTCGAACCACCGGGACAAAGTGAACAACATCACGACAGTGTCATTGACAATAGCCACACTACAGCATCATGCGCCGCTCTGCCTAGACCATAATCCTCCCCGGATATGGCGAGAGGTGATTATGAACAGAGCCTCCGGGCCTTCATGGCGGGGACATCAACAGACAATATTATGCATTTGTTTAGGTTCTGTGCTACTCACTATTTGAAAAATTTGATGGAGAAAAGGATTAGCCTACCTGAGAAGCATGATAGCGGCAGCCTATGTTAAGAGATTATGGAATTGCCAACACTTCAATGATTTCAAAGCTTGCAGTTTGTTCTGCGGAGACGATTCAATTTTTTAATTCCTCGAATGTCCTTTTTGTCTATAGGATGCCCTCATGGTCTCGTATGTCTCTGTGTGTGAAAAGATAACAATTTAAAGGCGAGTCTCATGAATGCTAGATAAAACCGTGTTGGTTATGTTCAAACTTTTCGTGTCGCTGCAAAACGGCACCTTACTATACATGATAATTTCTAAAATAACAGGCAGCTGTATGATCTTATTCTACTAATGCCTAACTGTGTGATACATGATAATTCAGCGAATGTGGCTTCTCTGGTATGCATGTGCTATACATAAGAAAATCGAGATAAAAAATCTTTGATATGGGATGAAATGGATATGCATAGAAAATCACTTTTAATGGGTGCTTGCGTGTGGTCTAAGTAGTATGGAGCGAGAAGATATTTTTTTTGCATGGTAATACATGTCTCATTCATATCATAAAGAACAAAGTAAAAGTCACGTAAAAATCGACATGACAAAACCGAAAAGATAGCAGAACATTTCTGAGCTTGACACCAACGCCCGTCACCTGCCTCCGGCACCACCACAGCAACCACCGAAGAAAAGAATGACGAATCACCTCCTCACCCGAGCTCGACGCGGCTCCATCGCTGATATGCAGCTTTGCGGACCTCCAAGATGGCTCACCAAAGTGAAGCCCTTACCGTTGAACGAATCAGACCGAGGCAACACTCCGGACACGCCATCGAAGATAATTGGGAGCCTATGTCCATTGATGCATACCTGCTTGCGTACATGTGTGCTGCCTTGTTAGATAACTATATACGCACCACGTCGACAGAGCTTGTTGGCATGTGCTTCATAGATGCCGATATGCAAGAAGGTAATGGATCTGAAAATAATGCAAATAATAAGGAATCAAGAATGTCTAGTGTGGATTAGTCTTGAACTCTCGATGGGCATCAACCAAGTAATGCACCACATGGCAGATTGTCATAGCAAATATCCAAGTTCTGTAGACCGGTGGGACAACCTGATTTGTGTGAGGAACTGAAGATGGACCAAACAAACAACAAGTATAAGAAGACATTAAGGCAAGGGAGTGACATGGAGTTGCAGGTGACCGGTCCATGTGCATACGCCATGGAACAAGTGACCGGTCAAAAACAACGTCTTGCCTATTTGCTGCAGAACCATTAGGGACACAAGTGAGAACAAGTCTTCACAGCAGATGCATGCATGTCTCGCTTATTGTCCTATCTACAAATTGGAAAATTAATGCATCCCCAAAGTTGGTTATTGTTCAACATTAGTTGGTTGGTGTCACTTGTGATGGTGGTACAGAAAATTGCTTCTATATGCAAGTTGCAGGATAAACTCAAAGCCTAGATTGAATATTGATATAGCAATATTTACCGAGTGAAAAGGAAGTGCTGTCGGCCAGTACAACATTTCCACACGAATATATCAATCCTCACGCGCTTTCCATCTTTATTGAGTGAAAGGGTAGTGTTCCGCACACTTTCCATCTTTATTCCCTTCCACTGTCTTTTTTCCTGACCAAAATGTTTCCTTCCACTATTATTTGTACTAAGTGAACAATTAGACACCATCTACAAAGAATAGTCTTATGAAGATTAAATAAACATAGAAAATATAATTCACCACACTAACACAATGGCAACGCTAAAAAGGTCTGAAGAAACAGTTGCATATAGGTAAAACAGAATATTTGAAAGTATACAGAATTAAGGAAATTATAGAAATACTAAATAAGATGTATGGTTGCTAATAAATGAGGGGCCACAGGTAGGTAGATGTATCAGTCTATCAGTCAACATACAGCTCTTGGACTCCTTGATCTTATCTCCATTTGCTTCCAAGGTCCTTTGGCGAACGGTCCACATTGCTTTTAATATTACTCCACCGAATTTTGTCAACACATTATTTGACATGGCTTAATGGGATTGAGCCTGACTTAGCGAGACATATTTGTGTTGGAGTTTGCGCTTTGTTGTGAACTATTTGGAATTACAGAAATGATTTGGTTTTTAACAGAACATCACGTATTCACGTTTTGCAGGTTATTTTCTGAGCCATGGCATTGATCCGTTCGTGATCGCTACTCACTCCGATGGAGGCCAGCGAGCATTTGGTTACTGGATCCATCCGCTGGGAGATGGTAGCTCGGGATATCTTCAACCGGTTTGGATGGCGGTCATGTAATAGGATAGACAATTAGTTTACCTATCTATTTTTAGCCAGCCGGTTGTGGCGTCTTTGATTGGCTAGTTTGTGTTTCTAGCCCATTTTGGCTCTGTGTGAGCTTTCTTTTCAGTTTTTTACTGTTGGAGACTTTGACACCTTGTTTGGAACCTTTTTATTTGGTTAATAAGATGGCCGTGTACATCACTCTGATGCAGAGGCCGGGGAGAACCCCTTTTCGGAAAAAAAGCAACCACACAACTCCATTTGCTTCCTTCCACACAGGGGCGGGGAAGGAACGAGCAGCAGTATGCTGCTCTTTCACCAATTTGGACAAGATCAAATCTGGGCGTTGTTAAGGTGAATTCTCTGCTCAATCCTTGGCCTGGTTTTTTTAGCTGTAGAGCAAGCAAAATTCCCACTGGAATTTTTATGTATGTGTACCAAAAAAGTACGTACAAGAGGGATATACAAGAGATATACCTCTCTTCTTTCAGAGCTAAGCTATTGTGGAACTAGGAAATAGGAGTATTAAAAGGTTGTTCGTGTTCAATCAGTGCTAAGCTCTCTACTTTCATACGCTGCATTTCCTTTTTCCTCCAACCTTCAAAATATGGCAGAGTCGCTGCTTCTCCCACTAGTGCGCGGCGTGGCCGGCAAGGCCGCAGATGCACTTGTAGAGACCATGACCCGCATGTGTGGCCTCGACGATGACCACCGAACGCTGGAGCGCCATCTGCTAGCCGTCGAGTGCAAGCTTGCTAATGCCGAGGAGAGGAGCGAGACAAACGACTATGTCAAGAGCTGGATGAAGGAGCTCAAGTCTGTCGCCTACGAGGCCGACGACGTGCTCGATGACTTCCAGTATGAGGCACTGCGCTGTCGGTCTAAGATTGGCAAGTCCACTATCCGCAAGGTACTCGGCTACATCAAGCACCACAGCCCGCTACTCTTCTGTTTTGAAATGAGAAAGAAACTCAAGAACGTACTCGAGAAGATCAATAAATTGGTTGAGGAGATGAACAAGTATGGACTGGAGAATTCTATACATAGGGAGGAGCAGCGACATTCTTGGCGGCAGACACACTCAAAACTGGACGACTCTACCAAAATCTTTGGAAGAGATGATGATAAGGAAGTGGTGGCGAAGTTGCTGCTGGACCAGCAAGATCAGTTGAAGGTGCGGGTCCTGCCCATCTTTGGGATGGGAGGTCTTGGCAAGACAACTCTTGCTAAGATGTTGTATAATGACCAAGGGGTCCAGCAGCATTTCCAGTTGAAGATGTGGCACTGCGTGTCGGACAACTTTGATGCCATTGCTATTGTCAAATCCATCATTGAGTTGGCTACAAATGGAAGTTGTGACCTGCCTGGCAGCATTGAACTATTGCAAAAGCGACTTGAACAAGTCATTGGCCAAAAAAGGTTTATGCTCGTGCTTGATGATGTGTGGAATGAAGATGAGAGGAAGTGGGAGGATGTCCTGAAGCCTCTTTTGTGTTCTATTGGAGGACCAGGAAGCGTAATAGTTGTCACAACTCAAAGCCAGAAAGTGGCGGCTATAATGCAGACCCTTCAACCCCACAAGCTAGCATGTCTGAGTGAACGAGATTCATGGGAATTATTTGCAAAGAAAGCATATGGCAACGGTGTAGAGCAGGAGCAAGCAGAGTTGGTCGGCATTGGCAAACGTACTGTCAACAAATGCAGGGGGCTGCCTCTTGCTCTCAAGACAATGGGTGGATTGCCAAGTTCATAACAACAAGTACAAGAATGGAAGGCCATCGAAGAAAGTAATATTAGGGATAATGTTAGAGGGAAAGATGAGATCATTTCCATCCTAAAGTTGAGCTATACCCGCCTATCATCTGAAATGGAGCAATGTTTTGCATTCTTAGCAGTTTTTCCCAAGGACTATAAGATGGACACGAACATGTTGATCCAGCTATGGATGGCAAATGGTTTTATTCAAGAGAAGGAACAATGGATTTAACACGGAAAGGAGAATTCATTTTCGATGAGTTAGTTTGGAGGTCCTTCCTCCTAGATAAGCAGGAGTGCACACACAAATTATGCTACACACAGTTATGTGACTATTGACTGTAAAATGCATGATTTGGCTCACAGATGAATGTGCAAGTATAGAAGAATTGACTCGATAGAAAGAATTGTTAAAAAATGTTTGTGCCATGCAAATGTCAGAGGCTGAATTGGAACAAATTAGTGGGCTATGTAAAGGCAGAACAAACCTCCGCACTCTCTTAGCTCCTTCAGAATCACACAAGGGTTTAAAAGAGTTGCTACATGCATCGAGATCACTAAGAGCATTGCATTGCTCCCCTTCTTCAGTTGCCAATTGCAAGGCCAGAAATGCGAAACGTCTACGATATCTTCACCTCTCTTGGTCTAACATCACTAAGTTGCGAGAATCAATATGTATGATGCATAACCTGCACACATTGAGCCTCATACATTGTCATATGCTGCTGCAGTTACCAGGAGACATATCAGGATTGAGAAAGCTCATCCATCTATATCTCTGTAGTAGTGCTCATCTCAAAAGTATGTCTCCAAACTTTGGCGTACTAAAGAACTTTCATATGTTAACAATTTTTTTTGTGGATACTATAGAAGGCCTTGGAATAGAGCAGCTCAAAGACTTGCAACACCTTAGCAATAGGTTGGAACTATTAAATTTGAGCAAGATAAAAAGTGGGGAAAATGCAAAAGAAGCCAATCTCAATCAGAAGCAAAATTTAAGTGAGTTGTTGTTCTCTTGGGGCTAAGAAATAGATGATGAGCCTAAGCCTATGGCATGTAATGTGGAAGAAGTACTTCAAGGTTTAGAACCTCATAGTAATATCAAAAAGTTAGAGATACGTGGGTATGGGGGCCTAGAAATATCACAATGGATGAGAAAACCTGAGATGTTTAACTACTTGAGAGAACTCAAAATATTTGATTGCCCAAAATGCAAGAGTATCCCTGTAATATGGCTCTCGGTCTCCCTAGAGATTTTGGTCTTATAGAAGATGGATAACCTGACAACATTATGTAATAACTTTGATGTGGAAGGTGGAGGATGCATTACCCCTCTGCAAATTTTTCCAAGTTTGAAAGATGAGGTTGAGTAAGTTACCAAGCCTGGAGATATGGGAAGAAAATAGTGTGGAAAAGCCTCATATATTTAACTGTTTGGAAGAACTCGAAATGTCCGACTGCCCAAGATGCAAGAGTATACCTGTCATATGGTGCTCGGTCTCTCTGGAGATTTTGTCCTTAGAGAGGATGGGTAATCTGTCCACATTATGTAATAACGTTGATGTGGTAGCCGGAGGATGCATTACCCCTATGCAAGTTTTCTGAAAGCTGAAGAAGATGAGGTTAATTGAGCTACCAAGACTGAAGATATGGGCAAAAAATAGTGTGGGGGAGCTAGCCTAGTGATAACCTGGTAACGTTCCTAATGCTTGAAGAGCTAATGATCAAAAAGTGCCCTGATGACCCACAAGTTTAGGGGATCTATCGTAGTCCTTTCGATAAGTAAGAGTGTCGAACCCAACGAGGAGCAGAAGGAAATGATAAGCGGTTTTCAGTAAGGTTTTCTATGCAAGCACTGAAATTGTAGGTAACAGATAGTTTTGTGATAAGATAAATTGTAACGGGTAACAAGCAATGAAAGTAAATAAAGTGCAGCAAGGTGGCCCAATCCTTTTTGTAGCAAAGGACAAGCCTGGACAATTTCTTATAATGAGAAAAGAGCTCCTTAGGACACATGGGAATTATCGTCAAGCTAGTTTTCATCACGTTCATATGATTCGCGTTCGGTACTTTGATAATTTGATATGTGGGTGGACCGGTGCTTGGGTACTGCCTTTACTTGGACAAGCATCCCACTTATGATTAACCCCTATTGCAAGCATCCGCAACTACAAAAGAAGTACTAAGGTAAACTTAACCACAACATTAGACATATGGATCCAAATCAGCCCCTTACGAAGCAACACATAAACTACGGTTTAAGCTTCTGTCACTCTAGCAACCCATCATCTACTTATTACTTCTCAATGCCTTCCTCTAGGCCCAAATAATGGTGAAGTGTCATGTAGTCGACGTTCACATAACACCACTAGAGGCAAAGACAACATACATCTCATCAAAATATCGAACGAATACCAAATTCACATGACTACTAATAGCAAGACTTCATCCATGTCCTCAGGAACAAACATAACTACTCACAAAGCATATCCATGTTCATAATTAGAGGAGTAATAATATGCATTAAGGATCTGAACATATGATCTTCCACCAAGTAAACCAATTAGCATCAACTACAAGGAGTAATCAACACTACCAGCAACCCACAGGTACCAATTTGTGGTTTTGATACAAGATTGGATACAAGAAATGAACTAGGGTTTTGAGAGGAGATGGTGCTGGTGAAGATGTTGATGGAGATTGACCCCCTCCCGATGAGAGGATCGTTGATGATGACTGTCGTGGAATTATCACGTCAGATGTCCTCGTGAAAGGACTTAGTCGTGGAGCCATCACAACGGGTTAGCTTGAAGGGGCTAAACCGGACAAGGGACATGGGAGTTTTATACTAGTTCGGCCCCTTCGATGAAGGTAAAAGCCTATGTCTAGTTGTGATGGGATTGATTGGGTTTCGATGATCAGGGAGCGAAACACGTTGGCCTGAGTCTCGAGTTGTTCTCCATTGTCCCTGAACCGCCGCCGGGTCGTCCCTTTATATACACAGGTTGACGCCCGGCCGGTTTACAGGGCCCCGAGGCCAACTCATACAAAGTGTCCAGCTCGGTCTCTCCTTTCCTAACTTACATTACAAGTTTATATAGTCATGGCAGTTTACCAATATGGGCCCTAGTTCACCTTTGGGTTTCTGGCTTCTAGGCTTCATTTAGTAAAGCGCCATCATCTGGATCTTCATGGGCTTCAACATAGTCGAGGGTAAACCGGGCCCTCCTGGCCGGTTTACACTCAGCAGCTATATCCTCAACATTAGGCCCCAGATTGATTTGACTTTGTTCATGTCAATCTTCAATACTTCATAGATCTCGGCAGGTATCTTCTTGTTTTTTCGTAAACCGCCATATTGTCTTCTTCTGTAATTTTGTAAACCACCGTGACGTCATCTTCTGAACACAGCAACGGTCCATCCTGACATCATCTTTGTAAACAAAAATTAAAAAGATTCCCTTCACTTAATGGTTATCCCGAAAATCAAGGCGACAAACGCACTCATTCTGCCGTTTCAGGCTCCTTGATTCCCGCGCCTACCGTTTTACTCTCTCCTCTATAAATAAGGCCCGAGGGCCCTCCTTTCTTTTTCCCCTTCTATGCTTTCTTCTTCCTCGCGATGCCGAAACTTTGAAGCTCCGCCGCCGTCCGCGACCTTCGAGAACTGCATCGACAGAGGCCGCTGCATCAACCTGAAACGGACCAGAAACTCATTGCCCTCCTCCGCAGCAGATCTGCAGTGGTAAACTTCCTCTTTCCTTCATCTTTAGATATGTTTCTAGGGTTTGCGAGCTCCTCTGCACAGTTCTTCATCCTTCTTTGTTCTTCCTCCTGCCGAGACAGTTTTGATCCAATAACAGTGTAGATCTCATGCGGTAGGTACTCCGCGTTCATTTTTAATGCCAGCAGATCGTTCTTTTACCTCTGTAGAGTACATGGCCTTCCCTGCTCTACTTAGCACCTTTAGAGCTCACAGAGAAAATTGCTTTATGGATGTGTGGTAGATCCAAATAAATTTGACCATTATGTGAAACCTGTTTCTATCAATACTTAGCCGAAATTTTGAGTTCTGACCCTTCTGCCTACAGGCGGTTTAACCCTTTGATAGTCAATCCGCCATATATCATTAGCCCTCTCTTAAACCGCCAACTGAACCTTGCATAGTGTTTTTCCCCAGTTTAACACTGCATTATACACCTTAAACCGTAAATCTTTAAACCGGCAATTTTTCCTTTCAGTTCCTCTTTCCGAAACATCGAAACAATTTGCTGCTTGCAATTGGGTTCCGTCCCGGATCACGGAGACACAGATCAATGGTTATGTCACCACTGGTGCCTTAGCCTCAAAAAGGGTTCTTCACTGGCGAGTTCCGGAATCGGAATGTCCACCTGAACCTCAAGAAGGAGAGGTGATTGTTTTTATGCAACACTTAGAACGGCGATTCAGTCCGCCCGGATCAAAAAATTTCCGGGATGTCCTCGCAAGCTTTCAACTCCATCCGCAAGATATTGGTCCGAACTCTGTGTCAAACATATGCAACTTTCAAGTATTCTGCAAAGTCTACCTTCAAGAAGAGCCAACCGTGGAGCTGTTCCGGGATTTCTTTCATCTGAACCGCCGTACAGAATTCTCAGATGGTCCCAACAGAGAGCTTGGTGGCGTGTCAATTCAGAAAAGGAAAGAAGTTGATTTCCCTCATGCCAAACACCATAGCCATCCTAAAGATTGGAACCAGACCTGGTTTAACTGCCGGAACACTGCTCCTAACAGAGAAAATCCCTTGCCGGGTTACCGCCCTCATCGGCTTAGCAATGGCCACCCATTGCCTCCACGTTTAACCGCCGCAGAACGGAAGAATTTTTCTCCTCAACTTGCCAAGATCCGGGCTCTGATGGCCAACGGTTTGACTGGCATTGATCTTGTCCGCTGCTGGGTTTCTTGGGGCATTTTGCCTTTGAGCCGCCGCCCCGGATTGATGCATGAATATACTGGCAATGTAAAGACCCTCAACGATATCACGAAGTAATAATGACCAACCTTGAAATCGCCGAATGTGTGAAGAAGATGCTTGATGAACCGATCTCTACATGCAGTCAAACCGGTTTGGCTCCGTTTTGCGTCTCCAATAAACCGCCGGCGGTAAAGTTCATATACATACTTTACTGATTTGCTTCCGTATTGACTGTGTACTAACCTTTCCTTGTCTTAATTTCAGGCTAACAGCTCCTTTTGGAAACGGACTAAACCGGCCCGGGCTCCTCGTGTAAAAACCAAGGCCACCAAGAAACCTGGAAAGAAGAAAACCGCCGAGTCTTCTGACCCGCCGGAGGAGGAATCAGATGCTGAGGTAGAACTTGACTCACTTGGTTCCTTTTTCATACATCTTATTGACAATGACTATCTTCAGGATGACGCTGAGGCTAGCCATGCAGAACATGTTGAGGTAATTCTTCTTTCTTCCGACTCAGATCCTGTACCGGTTCAAAGAATTGGCCGTACAGTCCGGAAAGTAAAACAATCTCACCCTCTTGCTCATTTGGATCCAAAATTTTCTTTGAAGACACAACAAGTCGAAGAACATCGCACAACCCGGCATAGTGGTCAACAAATCACTTCGTCCGGTTTAGCTGATACGCCCACCCGAAAACACCGTCCAGAGGTGACTTGTTCTCCTGAAAAACGTTATCCTTTGAAAGGTTTCTTCCGATGCTCTCTCAATCCGTCTGACCCGAATTACCAGGCTTCTTCCAACTCGTCTGGCGGTTCATCAACCACTCAGCTGCCTCCTCTCAAAGTTGTTGCTGGGTGAGTATATTACTCGGTTTGTTTCTTTATTTATCGGTTTACCATATTCTAATCTTTGATGTTATAGCACCAAGGCTCGATTAAGTAAGAAGGCCAAGACCAGCGACCCTACTGTTGATGTTGATCCAGAGAGGACGCCAGAGCATCATGGCGAAAACCCTGAAGTTGCCGTAGACAGCTCTGCTGGGCAGAACCAAGATGGTGCTGCTAACCCGCCAGAAGTTGAACCGAATGTAGAAGTTGACACTTCACATCCTCCTGCTCCTCCAAGTCCAACAGTGGAACAACGGGGCTCAACTGCTGATCCGCCAAGCCCTGCCACGAAAGCACCAAGTCCTGTTCAGAATATTGATTCCTCCAGCCCGGCCAAGGATGATGACGTTGTTGTTACGGGCACTGCATATAATGCCCCTGGTAATCCGGTTGCTCTATCAAAGCACACTGCCAAGGATGAATTTGCTGCCATTAACAAGGGGAAGGGGAAGACTGATTTGTCTGCTTATACCTATCTCTCTGCTCAAGACCTTCACTCCGGCTTCCTGAACCGGCTGTACACAAGCCGTGATTATGAAGCCGGTTTAGTAAATCTAATGAAGGAGCACTATGAGGTAAACATTATTTCTCCTTGTTCTGTTCATTGCATTGTAGCCTCCAAGGGCCGGTTTGTCTTGAGAAAGTCAAACCAGGACTTTGTATACTCCATACTGTACCTTGTGAAATTTTCTTTATGTCTGATCAAACACACATTAGCCCCCAAGTGCCATGATTAAAACTTGTATTAATCCTTGGGACTTCAACTATCCGCATAAAAATGATCCGCATTAGCCCCCAAGTGCCAAGTGTATAACTGGTTATATGCTTGGGACTTTAACAAAGATATTGACATGCTCTCTTACTGTTGCAGAGTGAAATAAATCAACAAATCTCGCAAATTGCTGATCTTCGAGAAAATCTGAAATCCCAACAAGCAGAAACCACCAAGGCCAAGGATGAGCTGAAAACCGCCTTGACCACCATGGAGCAGCTTAAAGAATGGTTTAAGTCTGAACAGGCCAACTGGGACACCGAAAAGGCCGGACTGCTGAAGCGGGCGGAAACTGCTGAAGCAGTGCTTGAACCGGTGACAGAAGAACTGTGTGGATTAAAGCGCCAAATCAATGCCATGACCTCTGCAATATTTGGTAAGCAGTGGTTGCCAAGGTTTTATGACTATTTCTCTTTGAAATTTCATCGCTTTGACATGAATTTCCTGAACCGGTATAGGTAGTCGCATTGCTCATCTAGGTTCTGACATGCGGAAGAAGCTCAAAGCTTCATATACGCTGATTGAACAGCTGTATACCGGCGCTCAACGGGTTATATGCGCAACTTCTTATGACAATACGACGCCAACACTTATCAGGGACATGCTGGATCGCCTCTCAATGATGCCAACGCAAATATAAGAGCTGAAGCGATCCGCTGCTCGGGCTGGCACTTTACTAGCGCTGACTCGAGCCAAGGCATGGATAGCTGATCTTGATCCGGCTGATATAGCCAAAGGCTTCCCTAGTGCGCAAGAAAACGGGGAAGAATTTGACAATGACGCCCTCAAACGGGTAACAAGGGAGATGCGTCCTTTGGCGAGTAAACTAGCAGAAGAGCCGAACCTGACGGTTCACCGATCTTCCTATGATGCAAACAACAGACGGGTTGAAGCTGTGATTCCTGAAGTGCAGAACCTTATTCCACCAATCCATAAGCACACTTACGCCCCCGACGTTGATCCGGCTGAGCTTATAAGTGAAGAGGCTGTCTTTCAGGCCTTGACCCGGATTGATTGGACCACCAATGACTTCCAGCCATTGGATGAGGAGGAGGCTGAACCGACACCAGATGACCCATCTTCCTCACATCAACCCGGCGATGAAGCTTAATCCGTCAAGGCGGTTGATATGTCAGAAATTGTCCGTGTGAAAACAATTCCATATTTTGGGCCTCTGAGTGCCTTGTAATAGGGTAGCAAAAACTTATTGTGATCTGCTGCCATCGTGCAGGAGGAAATACTTTGTGTGATCCGCCATATCAATGTCAATTTTGTTCCAAGTATCAGAATATGCAACTCCTGTGTGCATAAGAAGACAAGGGTCCTGGCGGTTTACCGCCGGACGGGTCATAATGCCCAAAACAGGCCGGATTGATAATCAAATCATAAAAATATGAAATTAGGCATACCTGTGATATAAGATCCCTGTTTAGTTGGCTGGCCAACTTTTATTGTAATAAGGGTGAAAAACCCAAATCTGGATTTCTTGTGTAACTCCATCATTTTCTGATGTTGCACAGTAAGTCATACCGGGTGATGATTCACGCCAGATGATCCAAGCTGTTGACAGGTAGTCAACATCAGGCCGGGTTAAGAAACTCTGGTTTAAGAATAAGGCCTATCAACGTAGTTGCAAACCAAGCCGGTTTATAGAATACCGGGATGAGAAAATGACTGACCAAGCCAAGAAAATTGGTTTAACATAAAATTCAGCAAAAACGCGAATAAAACCGTGTAGTCGAGGCTTTTTGGGGGCTGCCAGGCCCAAAGTCGAGGCTTTTTGTGGGCTGCCAAGCCGCTGAGTTGAACCATTTAACAAAGCCTTTTAAGATGGACCTCCAACTAACCAATCACCGTTTTAACTTTGACAAGTGCAGGGTCTCAATGAGAGTAACTGTCAAACGTTCGGAGGGCCGTGCCAGGATGACCTGGATAGGAGTGTCTTACTTGATGAAGGCAGGTTAACCCGGGGTTTTAGGTAAATATACCAGGCTTTCAAGCCGTGGGTCGATACCCAGCTACAAGGGTCCATTCAAACTCCTTGGTATTGGACCAAGGAGCCCCCAAGTAACGTGATGAGCTGTGCTCATTGGGTGCCTATGTTTGAGTTGTGCATAGCATCTAGACTCTCTTTGGCCCCTTGGGTGTGAAGCTCCCAAGCTTTGTGGCGTGATAGCCGGTTTAACAGGTAGTACTACGCTTTGCCAGCTGAAGCCCCCATGTAGCTCAAAGAATATTTGAGAAAAAATAGTAGAGGCCCCGCTTTAGAGCAAGGATGCTGATTTATTTATTGATCATAATATATACATTGTCAAAATATGTACATAAAAAGAGCTTATGGCTCAAGTGTAGTAAGGCCGGAGGAGAGCTATGTTGCAGGGCCGCCGAGTCTCCTCCTCAGAATTGCGTGAGTCATCTCGAACGTCAATGAGGTAGTATGATCCGTTGTGCAGATTCTTGCTGACCACAAAGGGTCCTTGCCAAGGCGGGGATAACTTGTGCATGTCGGTATGATCCTGGATGAGCCGGAGCACCAAGTCACCTTCTTGAAAGGTTCTCGTCTTAACCCGGCGGCTGTGATAACGCCGTAGGTCTTGTTGATAAACCGCCGATCGAGCCAAATCCATATCCCACTTCTCATCTAACAGGTCCAGTGCCTCTTGGCAGGCTTGCTCGTTGTCCGCTTCAACATAATTAGCAACCCGGGGCGAATCATGACGTATATCACTTGGGAGAACCGCCTTTGCCCCGTATACCATAAAGAAAGGCGTGTAGCCTGTTGATCGATTGGGGGTGGTATTGATACTCCACAACACAGAAGGTAATTCTTCCACCCAACAACCCGGCGTCCACTTCAAGGGAATCATGAGCCGGGGTTTAAGACCCTTTAAAATTTCTTGATTAGCTCGCTCTGCTTGACCATTGGATTGAGGGTGCGCCACAGATGCTAGGTCAAGCCGGATGTGCTCTCTTTGACAGAAATCCTCCATCTCACCTTTGGAAAGGTTGGTACCATTATCCGTGATGATGCTGTGTGGAAAGCCAAAACGGAAAATAATCTTTTTGAGAAATTGAACCGCCGTAGCTGCATCACACTTGCTAACAGGCTCCGCTTCAACCCACTTGGTGAATTTATCGACTGCCACCAACAGGTGGGTCTTCTTGTCCGGGGAACGTTTAAAGGGTCTCACCATATCAAGCCCCCAAGTAGTAAAAGGCCAAGTGATAGGAATCATCCGTAGTTCCTGAGCCGGAACATGAGCTCTGCGTGAATTTTTTTGACAAGCATCACATCGCTTTACCAGATCCTCCACATCAGCATGAGCTGTCAACCAGTAAAACCCATGACGAAAAGCTTTTGCAACCAGGGACTTTGAACCGGCATGATGACCACAATCCCCTTCATGAATTTCCCGTTGGATCGCTTGGCCTTCTTCCGAAGAAACACAACGCTGAAATACGCCTGAAACGCTACAGCGGTGTAACTCGCCATTGTGAATAACCATGGACTTGGATCGCCGGACTATCTGTCAGGCCAGGACTTGATCATTTGGTAGCTCACCCCGGCTCATATACGCCAGATATGGAACCGTCCAATCCGGCACAACGTGTAAAGCGGCGACCAATTGAGCCTCCGGATCAGGAACAGCCAAATCTTCCTCTGTTGGCAATTTAACAGATGGGTTATGCAAGATATCTAAAAAGGTGTTAGGAGGTACCGGTTTACGCTAAGATCCAAGCCGACTCAAAGCGTCTGCTGCTTCGTTTTTGCGCCGATCAATATGCTCAACCTGATACCCTTTGAAATGACCCGCCACAATATCTACCTCACGCCTGTAAGCCGCCATGAGTGGATCCTTAGAATCCCAAGTACCAGAAACTTGCTGAGCCACCAGATCAGAATCTCCCAAACAACGAACTCGACTTAATTTCATCTCTTTAGCCACACGGAGACCATGAAGTAGAGCTTCATACTCAGCTGCATTGTTAGTACAAGGAAACATCAAGCGGAGGACATAGCAAATTTTATCACCTCGAGGGGAAGTAAGGACAACTCCAGCCACCGAGCCTTCCAACTGTCTTGATCCATCGAAATGAATAGTCCAGTACGTATTATCCGACTTTTCTTCCGGTGCTTGCAACTCGGTCCAGTCATTGATAAAGTCCACAGAGCCTGAGACTTGATGGCTGTTTGAGGTACATATTTTAAACCGTGTGGACCAAGCTCAATTGCCCACTTTGCAACCCGGCCAATTGCTTCTCTATTTTGGATGATATCGCCCAAGGGAGCAGAACTAACCACTGTGATGAGGTAACCTTGAAAATATTGCTTGAGCTTTCGACTGGCCATAAAAACCCCATACACCAACTTCTGCCAATGCGGATAGCGTTGTTTTGACTCGATCAGAACTTCACTGATGTAGTATACCGGTCGTTGAACCGGATATTCCTTCCCAGCCTCTTTATGCTCCACCACAATTGCCACACTGACCGCTTGGGCATTGGCAGCCACATATAATAGTAAAGGCTCATGATCAACTGGGGCTGCAAGAACTGGCGGTTCAACCAACTGCCGCTTTAACTCCTCAAAGGCCGCATTGGCCGCATCACTCCAGACGGAATCATCCGTCTTCTTCAGCATCTGATACAAAGGAATGGCCTTCTCACCCAGACGACTGATAAACCGGCTGAGGGCTGCAATCCTGCCTGCTAGATGCTGAACATCATTGATACATGTCGGTTTAGCCAAGGATGTGATTGCCTTGATCTTTTCCGGATTAGCCTCAATGCCCCTGTTAGACACAAGAAAACCGAGCAGCTTGCCTGCCGAAACGCCAAAGACACACTTATCCGGGTTAAGCATCATCTTGTAAACCCGAATTGTCAAACGTCTCCTTGAGATCAGCTATCAATGTCTCCTTTTCCTCGATTTGACCACAATGTCATCCACATAGGCATGAACATTACGCCCAATCTGCGTGTGAAGACAATTTTGCACACAACGCTGATAAGTTGCCCGAGCGCTCTTGAGCCCAAAGGGCATAGAAACATAGCATAAGGCTCCAAAGGGAGTGATGAAGGCTGTCTTCTCCTAGTCCTTAACTACCATTTTAATCTGATGATATCCTGAATAAGCATCCAAAAAACTCAGGCGCTCACAGCCCGCCGTCGCATCAACAATCTGATCAATACGCGGGAGAGCAAAAGGATCGGCCGGGCAAGCCTTGTTTAAGTCCGTGTAGTCCACATACATACGCCAAGTCCCGTTTTTCTTAAGAACCAGCACTGGATTAGCCAACCATTCAGGATGAAATACTTCAACGATAAACCCAGCAGCCAACAGCCGGGCTACCTCCTCCCCATTTGCCTTGCGTCTCTCTTCATTAAAGCGACGAAGAAATTGCTTGACCAGTTTAAAC
Source organism: Triticum dicoccoides (assembly GCF_002162155.2). Classification (NCBI taxonomy): domain Eukaryota; kingdom Viridiplantae; phylum Streptophyta; class Magnoliopsida; order Poales; family Poaceae; genus Triticum; species Triticum dicoccoides. The sequence continues at coordinate 40,817,490 of NC_041389.1, forward strand.
TTAGGATCAATATTAAGAGTGTGCTCAGCGAGTTCCCTCGGTACACCTGGCATGTCAGAAGGCTTCCATGCAAAAATGTCCCGGTTCTCACGGATGAACTCGATGAGCGCACTTTCCTATTTTGGATCGAGATTGGTGCTGATGCTGAACTGCTTGGACGAATCGCCAGGTACAAAGTCAACAAGCTTAGTCTCATCAGCCGGTTTGAAATGTAGGGTTGGGTCATGCTCAGTGGTGGGCTTCTTCAGAGGGGTCATATCTGCCGGATCAACATTCTCCTTGTAAAACTTTAACTCCTCTGTAGCACAAACCGACTCAGCGTAAGCCGCATCACTTTCTTCGCAATCCAAAGAGATTTTTCGACTTCCATGAACCGTGATGGTTCCTTTGTGACCCGGCATCTTGAGCTGCAAGTAAATATAACAAGGCCTCGCCATGAATTTTGCATAAGCCGGTCGCCCAAACAGTGCGTGATATGGGCTCTGGATTCTCACCACCTCAAAAGTCAATGTCTCAGACCGGGAATCATGTTCATCACAAAACACAACTTCCAAGGCAATCTTACCCACTGGATATGCCGACTTACCTGGTACCACACCATGAAAAACAGTATTGGACGGTTTAAGATTCTTATCTGTCAGCCCCATGCGGCGGAATGTCTCATAATACAGAATATTGATACTGCTTCCTCCATCCATGAGTACTTTGGTGAACTTGTAACATCCCACCTAAGGTGCCACCACCAGAGCTAGTTGACCCGGATTGTCAATCCGGGGCGGATGATCATCCCTAGTCCACACAATAGGTTGTTCCGACCACCGTAGATAACGTGGAACTATCGGTTCAACCGCATTGACTGCCCTCTTGTGCAGCTTCTGATCACGCTTGCACAGACTAGTGGTGAACACATGATATTGCCCACCATTCAACTGCTTCGGGTGACTCTGGTAACCCGACTGCTGCTGATTCCCTTGATTACTCTGTTGGTTATTACCACCTTGGTTGCTCTGGTTGCCATGATTATTCTGAAACCCAGAGCCTGAACCGCCACCACCATGAAAACCTGGACCTGAACCGCCCGACGGACCCTGATCATACCGGAAAAGATCAGAATTTTTGAACTCCTTCATAATGTTACAATCCTTCCAGAGATGTATTGCAGGGGCCTCCTTGGTCCCATGCTTTGGACAAGGCTGATTCAACAAGCGCTCCAGATTCATCGCCCCACCGCGCTGGGGCGGTTTACCCTTACGACGCTACACATTAGCATTAGACACAAAATCTGAATCCGCTTTACGATTACCATTATTCCCATGGCCTCCCTGGTTGTGCTGCTGTCCTTTCGCACCGCCATTCTTCTTTCCCTTCTCCGGTTTCTCATTATCAGAATCGGAATCCTTGGTATTATCAGAATCGACATACTTTACCAAGGCTGCCATGAGGGTTCCCATGTCGCTCCAGTGGCGCTTGAGCCGTCCCAACTTCTCCTTCAGTGACTTAAACCGGCAATTACGCTCCAGTGTGATAATCGCTTGGCCAACGTTAATTCGGTCGGACGAGTGCAAAACTTCTGAGACCCGGCGCACCCAATGAGTTGTGGACTCGTTCTCTCCCTGAACACAAGCGTCCAGATCTACAATGGACATGGGCTGTTTGCACGTGTCTTTAAAATTGGCTATAAACCGGGCCTTCAGCTGATCCCATGACTCGATGGAATTAGCTGGTAGATTTTTCAACCAAGTGCGGGCTGTTCCTTCCAACATCATCGTGAAGTACTTTGCACAAGCTGCTTCATCTACATCCAGCATCTCCATTGCCATCTCATAAGTCTCGACCCACGCCTCTGGCAGCTGATCCGGCGTGTAATTAGGCACTTTGCGTGGACCCTTGAAATCCTTGGGTAGACGCATGTTACGGAGAGCCGGAATAAGGCATGGTACTCCCCAGGAACTGAAAGCAAGCCCGGTGCCTCTGTCAACCGACACTGCTGGCTGAACCGGGGCGGGTTGATAACGACCCAAAGCATCATCCCTTAGTGCCCTGCCATGATCCACCACATCCTGAGCATTGCGACGCCGCGCGCTGCTAGATACCTCCGGTTCATCCATCCGCCTGCTATAACTTGGGCTCGGACGAGGGGTTGAATGAATTCTATCCCGGCTATATGAATAAGCCTGTTGCTGCACCACTACGGTTTGAAGAAGATCTCTCGCCCGCCGTGTCTCAACTGCCTCTATTCAATCCCCCTCCATTGGAATGGCTGACAAGCGTGAGGCCGCGGCAATCATGTTATCTAGAGGGCTCGAAAAGTGACCCGGTGGTGTAGGCACGTACTGCGGCGGGTTAACTGTCCGTCGGGGTAGATCCGTTGCTCGTGGCTGATCCAGAGCTATCCTAGGTGCTTCAGTCCGGTTTGCAGCTGCCGGATTGCTCGGCCCAGCGTCTGGCGTTTGAAAGAGATTTAACCCTTCGTAAACCGGCGGCAGGCGCGACCGGTACTTCCTTCGTATCACATCCTCTGATGCGGTCCGATCTAGCATGAGCCGGTAATTCTGTGCTTGTATCTGTTGTGATTGTGCATTTAAAGTGGCATGTTCCTCAGCCATCCTATTATCCTCCGCCACTAGGTCCTCCTTAGCGTGCGTAATTTGCTCCTTCAGTTTCGCCACTTCCGCATTGTGCTGATCCTGCGTCTCTGGGGTGACTGTCGCGGTTAACAAGGTCGCCCAAGCGTCCATCAAACCGGAGAGGACTTGCACCGGTCGGCGCGCCGAGGTACCTGCCGCGGCCGCTGATCCGGTATACATTGCGGCGGTAGATGAAGACTGCAACACGGGCTGCGTGCCGGCCATGTAAATAGCAACCCGGCTCGGCGCTTTAAGGAGGTCCGGAATACTATTGCCATCGGAATATCCCTCGAACATACCGCTATGAATATGGTATAAGGACTCGGTTTCGCCAGTGGATGACTCGCCGTCGGAATATACGGCCGTCTCACCCTCAGACACCGGTTCAGATCCGATCCCATGGACACATGCTACGAACGCACGCTTCACGGCGGGCTTAACCCGGGCTGGACTCGCACGCTGAGCCGTCTCGACGAGGTCGGTGCAGATGTCCGGCTCAGGGCCTGGTTCGCTGATCTTGCCGATGAAGACATGAATTCCGCCGAAGGGGACCCGGTACCCGTACTCGATTGAGCCGGCCTCGGGGCCCCATCCTTTGTCGTCGATGTAGAGCTTGCCGCGACGACTTCTGGTCATCCGGCCGATCACTTACCCCTTAAGTCCTTCAGAGAAGCCCTTCAAGAACTCGACACCATCGTGCGATAGCCCCACGGTGGGTGCTAACTGTCATGGAATTATCATGTCAGATGTCCTCGTGAAAGGACTTAGTCGTGGAGCCATCGCAACGGGTTATCTTGAAGGGGTTAAACCGGACAAGGGACACGGGAGTTTTATACTAGTTCGGCCCCTTCGATGAAGGTAAAAGCCTACGTCTAGTTGTGATGGGATTGATTGGGTTTCGATGATCAGGGAGAGAAACACGCTGGCCTGAGTCTCGAGTTGTTCTCCGTTGTCCCCGAATCGCCGCCGGGTCGTCCCTTTATATACACAGGTGTAACACCCCAAAAATTTAACCAAGTTTTGATATTAAAATTTTGCCAGGAGTTTTAATTTTTTTGCATTCTGGACCTTTCTGTGGATTTCAGAAAGAAAACTCTTCTTTTTATGTTAATGAGTTTTATCTTTCCCAAGTGGAGCTTTCCAAAATATTGGACTTCTATGCCATCTCATTAAAACAATTTCTAAATCAGTAGATTTATTTATTAAATTATTTCACTCTGAGCTTTAATCATTAAAATGGCTTGTTTTAAATTTTGGAGCTCTGTTTGTACTGCAACCAGTTGATAAATTTATCTAAAAATCTAACCAAAATTTGGAGATGTCATGTGTTGCCCCTAGATCACTTTTGTGTAATAATAAAATTATTTCATTGCTTCTTTTGAGTATTACACATGTTTTTCTTCTCTGGTCCAGTGGGCAATTTTGCACTACAACCCAATTAAAATTTTCCCTAGAGCCTCCACCAAAATTATGGGATGTCAGTAGTAGCATGCCATCCAACTTTATGCAAAAACATAGTGATGTTCTTTGGAAGATTTGAGTGCATCAACCTCCTTTTCATTCTGGACCAGACTTGTGTTTTCTACTGCAACCCTGTGATTTCTTGCTCTAGTGACTTTGTGCTTTCTCATGCTTGTAGTCAACCTTGCAAAACCCCTAAGTCCAGGAGCATGCCCTCTTTGGAACACCTTTGGTCCTTGTAATGATGCCATTCACTTCCTGTCCAGAGTTGTAGTTTTGCAAAACTTGCACTAGCAAGTTTCTCCTTTTTGCAAACTAACTTCACCACCCTCTCTTACATCCTTAGAGACACTGATCTGGAGGATTTGGCCACTCCAAGAGATACCTAGGTGCCTTTGGCATTTTGTCAAACACCCTGAGTGCACAGCCAGATTTGGCATGACTTCAGGTTTACTTGGTGAACTTGAGCCCCTGACCAATCCACCATGTCCCTTAGCTCCATTGCTAACCCTAGACTAGACCGGTTTGTTGCCAGCCTCAACCGCGACCTCTAGGCTGCCCTGGCATTTCGTCGAGCATGTCCCGGGCGTGCTCTGGGCGCGCCCAGAGCGTGCGTTTGGCACCCGCGAGCGCCCGAGCCGCCGCGTAACGCCCCGCACTCAACCCGGTCCGTGACCAACCGCAGCCAGCACGCAATGTTCCCTTCTGCACCCACCAATCCCGCAGCTCTCGCCACGTCTCCGGCAGGCCAGCCGCTAGCCGCCACCACCGCCCGACCGCTCCTGCACAAGCCAGCACCGCCCAAGCCACCAGCGCTTGCCACCTGCCTCCTGGAGCAGTGCGTGCTCATCCACAGCTTCGTCCTTTAGCGCGCGTCGCCGCCACGTCGCCCTAGCTACAGAACGGCGGTCGCCGGCAAGCTTATCCACGGCCGCCACAAACCGACTCGGTTGTGCTATAAAAGAGGCCCCCGAGCTCAAACCCGCAAGCAGGCAGCCTCACACCATTCCGCTCGTGCCCCATTGGCCGTCAATCGAAGGGTGGGAGTCGTCTTCTTCCTCTCTGGCAACTCCAACCGCCACCATTGCCCCGGCCATTCCGGCGCCACCAGGGCCTCCCCCTCTCCACTCTCTCCACCAGGAACCCCCACATCCTCCCGTGATCCCGTCCCCCTACTCAATCTTGATCGGGACTCGCCGCGGGCAAGATTTCACTTTTTCCGACAACCACCGTCCGCCGCGGAGCTCGCCGCCGGCAGCTCCGTCCACCCCAGAGGACAAAACAACCACCGGAAGGACCGCCTCAGGCTTGCGGATCCATCCCGACCTTCTGGAGCCCGCGAGGAGCTGCCGTTCGCCGGCGATGATCGCCATTGCCTCACCGCCGTTCGGGCAGAGAAAGCGGAGGGAGAGTATACTAGTCAAACCTGACTAGTGGGCCAGGCGGGCCCACTGTCAGTGACTCAGGCGCAGCCCACGCTGGATAAGTGGAAGCGCATTTCAAAAATGCGCCTTCGACGTGTACGTATTTCGAAACGTTTTTCTTTTATTTTTTATTTTTTTAATAACAGATTTTTGACCAAACTTTGACCGGCTGTATCTTTTTAAATACAACTCCAAATAAATTAATTCTTTTTCCTACCCCTCTCAAATATTGTCTAGTTTATTTTAAGATTTATTTGAAAAAATTTCCAAGAAACTTTTTGTGCTGTTTTGTTTTTGTGTGTTAATTCATATATATTCTCTTAAATAGGATTTTTGGAAGATTTCAAGATGTTTTGGATGCACCCTTCTTTCCCATGACCTGAAGGCAAGCATTCTGAACCCTGGTGTAATTTTTGTGTGTGTTGTTTGACTCGGTGACAACACCACCCCGACACGTGCATGCGTCATTTTATGTGAGGATGTGATCCTATTCATAGGTGCATATTGATAAGTTTATGCTAATGAAGTTGACATGATTTGGGACGGAAATCACCGTCATACGTCTTTCATGCATACCGTAAGGGAAGCCGGGAAGGCCTCTGTCTTGGGTAGACACGGTCTTGTCCCTAATCCTCCGTCAAGACGGTCGTGTCTAGTATGGCATGAGGGGTATGTCGCGTGATGTTTCCATCTGTTGTTTGAAATATATGCATTGTTATGTTAATCATGCAGGAAATATTACAACCTCCTGAGTCGACTGTAGATCGAGTCTTGTGCCAGTAACCCCCATACTTGCTTCGTACTACCACTCGTCTCTACGATAAGTAGGGTACGGTTCAGTAAGTTGTCAACCCCTTTCCTAGCACACACCGTACAGAGAGGCCATGGTGGAAGATACTGGAGGCATCCGGTAGTCATGCCACCGGGTCCGGGAGCATGGGTGTTTCGGTTGTAGCCGAAGGGGATAGCTTCCCCAGTTTTGCGCGCGGTATAAATTTTGTGATCCCATGTTACGTCGAGGTTGTAGCCTCCCCACTTAAAGTTTTGCTTGACAGGTGTCGTGGGTGATTCCAGACACAGGTGAGTTAAGCTGGTGTGTGCAAGTTAGGTGTGTTTTCAACAAAAAGACCGTAGACGGAATTAGTCCCGATGGACTAAAGAAATTCGTTACTCGTGGGTAAAGAGTACACCCTCTACAGAGATTAAACCTATTCGAATAGCCGTGTCCATGGTTAAGGATTACAGTCTGGGATGGGTCAAGTGTCGGCCTTAGTGTCGGTCTTCGGAGGAGAAACTGTTAAACTCGAACTGGAATCATGACTTGTGAATTGTAATAATTATGATTATTATTTTTGTTGTGGACTAACCCGTGATATTATCGGTATTATCAAATATCCCTGGGATGGTTCTACCTCCGGGATATTTACCATGATTGTTTCTTTTAAAGCCCTTTATGTGGTGTCGCTCAGACGCCCGACCGTGGCATTTCTTTTAAAGCCCTTTTTGTGGTGTCGCTCAGACGCCCGACTGTGGCATTTCTTTTAAAGCCCTTTATGTGGTGTCGCTCAGACGCCCGACTGTGGCATTTCTTTTAAAGCCCTTTATGTGGTGTCGCTCAGACGTCCGACTGTGGCATTTCTTTTAAAGTCCTTTATGTGGTGTTGCACAGACGCCCGACTGTGGCATGTTTGTTGTTTATTTCATAATTTTTATGTTGCTATGTTATTACATATTTCATGATTAACATGCTCGTGCGCATCAGAGTTTTATTTATCATTGGTGACTGACGTCATGAGCATAAAATATTTTCAGCACATCATTGTCATATTATGCCTGTGTTCATAATGTTTGCGAGTACATTCAAAGTACTCACTGGCTTGTCCCTGGCTATTGTCTTGGCCAGATTTTCTTGCGCGGAGAGGAGCGACCATGCCGACAGTCCCAGAACTTAAGCAACGGTGATAGCAGTCTCGCGAAGATAGGAGTTAACCTGGTCAGCTGTTCCTATGGGAATTGGAGTCCCATAGACACTGATGATCCACAAACCGCTTCCGCCATCAACCATTAGAAACCATTTGTTGTACTTACAGGCCAGAATGGTCTTGTACTACATATTTTGTACTTTTGCTTGGAAATTCTGTATCAAGTTGGTGCCTCATCAGCTAACAGTTATCCTGGGGCTGGTGAGCACACAGACCATTCTCTGGAATTTAATACCTGGAGAATCGGTCCCCATAGACTTGGTACCAGAGCCAGGTTGACCATTGGATAATCCTATCTTAGCCAGTTCGGATAACTTAGGTAAACCAACCTACTAGACCCTAACCAAAACCTCAGCCAAGCTTCCCGTGCAAGATAGCCACACAGTGATCCCGACACTTTTGGCAGTCGGTGCCCAACCTATCAGCCTAGCCTGTCAATCCCACACCAGTGACCGATGGCAAAAATGTCTCATTCGCAAGCATGCGAAAGAAGACTCCGTTCCCTTTTCTATAAAAGGGAACGCTAGCCTCAACCCAGCACAGCACAACCTCTTCCTCAACCTAGCCACAATGCCTGGTCCCATAGTGCACAATGAGACCACAGCAACCAATCTTGGAGGTTTCGTGACCATACTCGCAAACCTCACCCGTCGTGCCTACGCGTTAGAAGAGCCCCCAGAATATGTTGTGTACCAAGGACCCATGAGCGGTGAAGACCGCCAATTCTGGGCCACTGTGCACATCTATGGTAGGGGTCTGTTGCTAGAACGCCCCTACAGGTTCACCGGAAGAACAACTTCCTTCGAGCCAAAAGCCATCGAGCTAGCCGCTCGAGAAGCTATAGTTAAACTCCGACAGTTTTCGCCCAGAGTTAACTGTCGCTTGTTCTACTACTACCCCAGGCGTGAAGGGTATGGTAGACCACTCCAAGTCGCCAACGGAGACCACGAGACGGATCCCGCATTGTTGCACCTAGTGCGCTATGTAAGTGCACTAGAGGCATCGTTCGATCAAATCACTATTGATCTGATCGCAGCTCGAGGAGAGCTGGTTCGCCGAGCCCCGGCAAGCAGGGAAGCCGAGTCCGACGCCGACAACCCAGTCGTGCTGTTTGGACACCCGATCGAGACCCTGAGGTCAGCTCCAACCAGCGGCCAAGGTGTCTTGATGGCCCCATAAGTTCTTCTTCACCTTTTGGGAGCACACTCCAACGGGATTGTGGCCAACAATCCCTGCGATGGTCATCATCGCTACCCCGACCATGCAGTTCCTCCACCATCTCCGACTAATCCCAACAGTGAGACACGTGGAGAAGCCTCGACATCCACCAAGCACGCCCATTTAGACATAAACGAGGTAGACTAAGCCGTACGAGTAGTACCGAGTCTCAGGGTATCCCCGCTTTGTAATCGTGTAATCTTGTGTATTATCGCAGCCTGTCGTTGTATCTCTGTTTTAATGGTAGCCTTGCGTATTTTTGTCAGCGCATAGTTGCACATTTTCCGGGCACAGCTACCAAAACCAACCCCGACGACACCCACAGTAACACGTCTCTTTAGGAGATATGTGTATCTATGACACTGACCCCGACCTTTGGAGGTGATCTGGCAGATTTATTACCTTTCACCACGGTAAATAAATCATCCCAGATGCTATATAAGAAGACCACCTTGTGACCTTACCCAGCAACCTACACCTCGTGCACCACTCTCACAACCACTTCTGGCCATGCCGAACCCTAGTATTTATCGGAGAACCCCAGATGCAACCCCAGGTAGCTTTGTCAAAATATTGTGGGACTTTACCTGCAGTACCATGGGTTCTACCCAGCCACCCCAGTACGAGCTGTTCAAATCGAGAATCACCCCTTCCACCTCGGAATATTGGGCAGCAGTACACATTCCTCCCGTAGACCCCAACCAGGATCCAACGGAGGTTTCCTTCATGGGGAAATCTATGCCGACCCCACGCTTGGCCATAGAAGCTGCTGCGAATGAAGCAATTGCCCGTCTGCGATACGCAGTGCCCTATGCCCGCGAACAAGGATATTATTACTTTCTGAGCCGTGCAACACCCGGAGGAGTAACTTCTTTCCCCGGTGGGCGGATTGAGAGAGACCCAGTACTGGCCAACCTTATCCATTACATCATCGTGCAAGAGAATTTGAACCAGCGAGTGATGGATTACCTCCAGAATCTCACTGATCTGAATCCTCAGATTGCCATCGGCAGACCGCTGAGGCCCGATCCGGAGAGGCGCATACATCGACTGATCAATCCCCTTCCTACGATAGAAGAGGAGTGTATTCCACTACCAGAGACTTTTCCTCGAGACCCTGTCCAGTTACCATTCTCATTTTAGACGTTACTGCTGTGTTTGTTATTTCAGCATTTATTATTACGTTGTAACTTATGCATGGTATCTCAGATTTGTGCGACGAGTCGAGTATTTAGTTTCCACCTTTGTGAGTGGTTTTCTTCGTGAGTAACCTGTGTAATCGCGAAAATCCTGGAATGAGATTTTTTTCTTCAGAATTTGCTGCATCTTTTAGCCTCTCACTACTTGGATTATTTATTTTTATTTCGCGCAGCACCACGGCAACAGACCCACAACCACTCGGACTCTTACACTGCTTGCAAATACACGCAACCATGTTGCATCTCACCAACCACCCCTCTAAGTACTCCACAAGCCTCCAAGGGAGAGATTACCGGATAATCATCCGGATACTAATCACCTCCAGCACACCGATAACAGTTAACACCCGGGATTACGCCTAATCCCCGTGATCACCGCCACCGCGGAGAGCCAGCACCCGAGCGGCATCATCACGACGATCATCAAAGATCATCGCGCACAGGAGCACAGAGAGCCCCAGCACTGCCGCCAGCCCTCCACACACCAGGATCACGTAGCAGTCCGGCACAGTCTCCGCCATTGGAGCCTCGTCTCGAGATCCGGTGAGCAGAAATGGAGGAGGAGGAGGAGAAGCGAGGCTAGGTGCGAAGATGAAGAAGGAGCACCACGGTCGTTTTATAGCTCAAGATCGGTGTACGGAGGGTGAAGTCCACCAGCGCCGCTCGTTGCCCGATCGCCGGTGTTCGGAGGCGAATCCGCGAGCAGTGCCGACAGCGCACTGGCCCGCAACATGAGTGCACACTGCACCGGCACCAAGCACGCCGTGCACTACCGCAGTACGGCCTAGATGCCCTACGCGCTAGACGTCGCCGGTGGAGAAAGCCGGGAAAACGCGCGGGAGAGAGGAAGAAGAGAGAGCCAGAGGAAGAAGGAGAGACTGACAGTGGGCCCCGGTCCCACCTATCAGCTAGAGGGAGCACTGTGCTCTCGGTTACGACCAGCGTATTGTTGAATTTAGAATTTATTCTAAATTCACGGCATCCAGCGTAGAAATCGCTCGTTTTTCTAAGAGTGGAACTTCTCCGCACAGCACCATTACCACACTGTAGTTATTCACCACTTATTGCCCTCTCACTGTAGCCTCTTTTTACCGCTTGTGTAAAATGATCTTTTGACCAAGTAAAAGTATTTTTGTTTTACAACCCTTAGCAAATCTCGAGGAAGAGATTTTTCTTAAGGGGGTTAGTAATTGTAAGACCCCAAAAATTTAACCAAGTTTTGATATTAAAATTTTGCCAGGAGTTTTAAAATTTTTGCATTCTGGACCTTTCTGTGGATTTCAGAAAGAAAACTCTTCTTTTTATGTTAATGAGTTTTATCTTTCCCAAGTGGAGCTTTCCAAAATATTGGACTTCTATGCCATCTCATTAAAACAATTTCTAAATCAGTAGATTTATTTATTAAATTATTTCACTCTGAGCTTTAATCATTAAAATGGCTTGTTTTAAATTTTGAAGCTCTGTTTGTACTGCAACCAGTTGATAAATTTATCTAAAAATCTAACCAAAATTTGGAGATGTCATGTGTTGCCCCTAGATCACTTTTGTGTAATAATAAAATTATTTCATTGCTTATTTTGAGTATTACACATGTTTTTCTTCTCTGGTCTAGTGGGCAATTTTGCACTACAACCCAATTAAATTTTTCCCTAGAGCCTCCACCAAAATTATGGGATGTCAGTAGTAGCATGCCATCCAACTTTATGCAAAAACATAGTGATGTTCTTTGGAAGATTTGAGTGCATCAACCTCCTTTTCATTCTGGACCAGACTTGTGTTTTCTACTGCAACCCTGTGATTTCTTGCTTTAGTGACTTTGTGCTTTCTCATGCTTGTAGTCAACCCTGCAAAACCCCTAAGTCCAGGAGCATGCCCTCTTTGGAACACCTTTGGTCCTTGTAATGATGCCATTTACTTCCTGTCCAGAGTTGTAGTTTTGCAAAACTTGCACTAGCAAGTTTCTCTTTTTTGCAAACTAACTTCACCACCCTCTCTTACATCCTTAGAGACACTGATCTGGAGGATTTGGCCACTCCAAGAGCTACCTAGGTGCCTTTGGCATTTTGTCAAACACCCTGAGTGCATAGCTAGATTTGGCATGACTTCAGGTTTACTTGGTGAACTTGAGCCCCTGACCAATCCACCATGTCCCTTAGCTCCATTGCTAACCCTAGACTAGACCGGATTGTTGCCAGCCTCAACCGCGACCTCTAGGCTGCCCTGGCATTTCGTCGAGCATGTCCCGGGCATGCTCTGGGCGCGCCTAGAGCGTGTGTTTGGCACCCGCGAGCACCCGAGCCGCCGCGTCACGCCCCGCATTCAACCCGGTCCGTGACCGACCGCAGCCAGCGCGCTATGTTCCCTTCTGCACCCACCAACCCCGCAGCTCTCGCCACGTCTCCGATAGGCCAGTCGCTAGTCGCCATCGCCGCCTGACCGCTCCTGCACAAGCCAACGCCGCCCAAGCCACCAGCGCTTGCCACCTGCCTCCTGGAGCAGTGCGTGCTCATCCACAGCTTCGGCCTCTAGCGCGCGTCGCCTCCACGTCGCCCTAGCTACAGAACGGCGGTCGCTGGCAAGCTTATCCACGGCCGCCGCAAACCGACTCGGTTGTGCTATAAAAGAGGCCCCCGAGCTCAAACCCGCACGCAGGCAGCCTCACACCATTCCGCTCGTGCCTCATTGGCCGTCAATTGAAGGGAGGGAGTCATCTTCTTCCTCTCTGGCAACTCCAACCGCCACCATTGCCCCGACCATTCCGGAGCCACCAGGGCCTCCCCCTCTCCACTCTCTCCACCAGGAACCCCCACATCCTCCCGTGAGCCCGTCCCCCTACTCAATCTTGATCGGGACTCGCCGCGGGCAAGATTTCACTTTTTCCGACGACCACCGTCCGCCGCGGAGCTCGCCGCCGGCAGCTCCGTCCACCCGAGAGGACAAAACAACCACCGGAAGGACCGCCTCGAGCTTGTGGATCCATCCCGACCTTCTGGAGCCCGCGAGGAGCCGCCGTTCGCCGGCGTTGATCGCCGTTGCCTCGCCGCCGTTCGGGTAGAGAAAGAGGAGGGAGAGTAGACTAGTCAAACCTGACTAGTGGGCGAGGCAGGCCACTATCAGTGACTCAGGCGCAGCCCACACTGGATAAGTGGAAGCACATTTCAAAAATGCGCCTTCGACGTGTACGTATTTCGAAATGTTTTTCTTTTCTGTTTTATTTTTTTAATAACAGATTTTTGACCAAACTTTGACCGGCTGTATCTTTTTAAATACAACTCCATATAAATTAATTCTTTTTCCTACCCCTCTCAAATATTGTCTAGTTTATTTTAAGATTTATTTGAAAATTTTTCCAAGCAACTTTTTGTGCTGTTTTGTTTTTGTGTGTTAGTTCATATATATTCTCTTAAATAGGATTTTTTGGAAGATTTCAAGATGTTTTGGATGCACCCTTCTTTCCCATGACCTCAAGGCAAGCATTCTGAACCCTGGTGTAATTTTTGTGTGTGTTGTTTGACTCGGTGACAACACCATCCCGACACGTGCATGCGTCATTTTATGTGAGGATGTGATCCTATTCATAGGTGCATATTAATAAGTTTATGCTAATGAAGTTGACATGATTTGGGATGGAAATCACCGTCATACGTCTTTCATGCATAACGTAAGGGAAGCCGGGAAAGCCTCTGTCTTGGATAGACACGGTCTTGTCCCTAATCCTCCGTCGAGACGGTCGTGTCCGATATGGCATGAGGGGTATGTTGCGTGATGTTTCTATCTGTTGTTTGAAATATATGCATTATTATGTTAATCATGCAGGAAATATTACAACCTCCTGAGTCGACCGTAGATCGAGTCTTGTGCCAGTAACCCCCATACTTGCTTCGTACTACCACTCGTCTCTTCGATAAGTAGGGTACAGTTCAGTAAGTTGTCAACCCCTTTCCTAGCACACACCGTACAGAGAGGCCATGGCGGAAGATACTGGAGGCATCCGGTAGTCATGCCACCGGGTCCGGGAGCATGGGTGTTTCGGTTGTAGCCGAAGGGGATAGCTTCCCCAGTTTTGCGCGCGGTATAAATTTTGTGATCCCATGTTACGTCGAGGTTGTAGCCTCCTCACTTAATGTTTTGCTTGACAGGTGTCGTGGGTGATTCTAGACATAGGTGAGTTAAGCTGGTGTGTGCAAGTTAGGTGTGTTTTCAACAAAAAGACCATAGAAGGAATTAGTCCCGATGGACTAAAGAAATCCGTTACTCGTGGGTAAAGAGTACACCCTCTGCAGAGATTAAACCTATTCGAATAGTCGTGTCCATGGTTAAGGATTACAGTCTGGGATGGGTCAAGTGTCGGTCTTAGTGTCGGTCTTCGGAGGAGAAACTGTTAAACTCGAACCGGAATCATGACTTGTGAATTGTAATAATTATGATTATTATTTTTGTTGTGGACTAACCCGTGATATTATCGGTATTATCAAATATCCCTGGGATGGTTCTACCTCCGGGATATTTACCATGATTGTTTCTTTTAAAGCCCTTTATGTGGTGTCGCTCAGACGCCCGACTGTGGCATTTCTTTTAAAGCCCTTTTTGTGGTGTCGCTCAGACGCCTGACTATGGCATTTCTTTTAAAGCCCTTTATGTGGTGTCGCTCAGATGCCCGACTGTGGCATTTCTTTTAAAGCCCTTTATGTGGTGTTGCTCAGACGCCCGACTGTGGCATTTCTTTTAAAGCCCTCTATGTGGTGTCGCACAGACGCCCGACTGTGGCATTTCTTTTAAAGCCCTTTATGTGGTGCCGCACAGACGCCCGACTGTGGCATGTTTGTTGTTTATTTCATAATTTTTATATTGCTATGTTATTACATATTTCATGATTAACATGCTCGTGCGCATCAGAGTTTTATTTATCATTGGTGACTGACGTCATGAGCATAAAATATTTTCAGCACATCATTGTCATATTATGCCCGTGTTCATAATGTTTGCGAGTACATTCAAAGTACTCACTGGCTTGTCCCTCGCTATTGACTTGGCCAGATTTTCTTGCGCGGAGTGGAGCGACCATTTCCGACAGTCCCGGAACTTAAGCAACGGTGATAGCAGTCTCGCGAAGATAGGAGTTAACCTGGTCAGCTGTTCCTGTGGGAATTGGGGTCCCATAGACACTGATGATCCACAAACCGCTTCCGCCATCAACCATTAGAAACCATTTGTTGTACTTACAGGCTAGAATGGTCTTGTACTACATATTTTGTATTTTTGCTTGGAAATTCTGTATCAAGTTGGTGCCTCATCAGCTAACAGTTATCCTGGGGCTGGTGAGCACACAGACCATTCTCTGGAATTTAATACCCGGAGAATCGGTCCCCACAACAGGTTGACGCCCGGCCGGTTTACAGAGCCCCGAGGCCGACTCATACAAAGTGTCCGGCTCGGTCTCTCCTTTCCTAACTTACATTACAAGTTTACATAGTCATGGCGGTTTACCAATATGGGCCCTAATCCGCCTTTGGGCTTCTGGCTTCTAGGCTTCATTTAGTAAAGCGCCATCTTCTGGATCTTCATGGGCTTCAACATAGTCGAGGGTAAACCGGGCCCTCCTGGCCGGTTTACACTCAGTAGCTATATCCTCAACAATAACGATGGTGATGATTTCCCCCTCCCGGAGCGAAGTTTCCCTGGCAGAACAGCTCTGCCGGAGCTCTAGATTGGTTCCGCCAAGGTTCTGCATCGTGGCGGCGGAGTTTCGTCCCGTAAGCTTGCCTCTAATTTTTTCCAGGGTAAAAGCCTTCATATAGCAGAAGATGGACACCGGAGGGCCACCAGGGGGCCTAGGAGGCAGGGGCGCGCCCAGTAGGGGTGGGCGCACCCCCACCCTCCTAGCCAGGGTGTGGGCCACCTCTGATGTTTCTTTCGCTCAATAATTCGTATTAATTCCAAAACTGACTTGCGTGGAGTTTCAGGATTTTTGGAGCTGTGCAGAATAGGTTTCCAATATTTGCTCCTTTTCGAGCCAGAATTCCAGCTGGTGGCATTCCCCCTCTTCATGGTAAACCTTATAAAATAAGAGAGAATAGCCATAAGTATTGAGATATAATATGTAATAACAGCCCATAATGCAATAAATATTGATAAAAAAGCATGATGCAAATGGACGTATCAACTCCCCCATGCTTAGACCTTGCTTGTCCTCAAGCGGAAGCCGATATCGAAAAATATGTCCACATGTTTAGAGATAGAGGTGTCGATAAAAATAAAATACGGACATGAGGGCATCATGAACATTCTTATAACAGCAACATATATAGATCTTATCATATAATTTCTTGTGCTCAAGTAATAATCAATTCACAATGTCAAGTATGGTTCAGAAACTTCATTGGGAACTAAGAAACTATAATCTCAGTCATTGAAGCAACTGCAATTTATCATAACATCAGAAAGAGTCAAGAATAGAGCTTTTCAGCAAGTCCACATACTCAACTATCATGTAGTCTTCTACAATTGCTAACACTCACGCGGTACTTGTGGTTATGGAGTTTCAGCCGGACACTAAGAAAGATAGGGGCTTATTGTGTTGCCTCCCAACGTATTCACCTTTAGGTGATGTCAACAATAATAGTTCATGCTAACTTACATCCAATTGGATATATACCAATATCTTTCAAACACGAGGAGCTTGCCAAAGGATAAAATGAAAAAGGGAAAGGTGAAGATCACCTTGACTCAAGCATAAAGTAAAAAACACAAAGTAAAAGATAGGCCCTTCGCAGAGGGAAGCAGAGGTTGTCATGTGCTTTTAGGGTTGGATGCATGAAATCTTAATGCAAAAGAATGTCACTTTATATTGCCACTTGTATGTGGACCTTTATTATGCAGCCTGTCGCTTTTATTGCTTCCACAACAAGATCGTATAAAGCTTATTTTCTCTGCACTAATAAGTCATACATATTTAGAGAGCAATTTTTATTTCCTGCAACATGACAACTTACTTGAAGGATCTTACTCAATCCATAGGTAGGTATGGTGGACTCTCATGGCAAAACTAGGTTTAAGGATATTTGTAGCACAAGTAGTATCTCTACTTGGTGCAAGGAATTTGGCTAGCATGAGGGGGAAAGGCAAGCTCAACATGTTTGGAAGGTCTATAACAATATACTTTAAGTGAGATGTGCGAAAACATAAACCATTACGTTGTCTTCCTTGTCCAACATCAACTCTTTTAGCATGTCATACTTAATGAGTGCTTCACAATCATTAAAGATGTCCAAGATAATATGTTTGTATGTGAACCTCTCTTTCCTTATTACTTCCTATTAATTGCATCGATGACCAAAACTATGTTTGTCAACTCTCAACAACTTTTATGCCTCATACTTTCTATGTGTGAAGTCATTACTATCCATAAGATCAATATGAACTCTTTTATTCTTTGTATTCTTTCTACTTCCTCAAAATTATGGCAAGAAAGCAAAGCCTTGACTCAACACCAATCTTTATTATAGATAGCTCACGGACTCGATTACATAAAGAGATCACAAAGCAAAACTCAAAATTACTTGATATCAAAACTTCTATCTACTAGATCAAGATGTTGGGTAACGTAGCAGAAATTCAAAATTTTCCTACGTGTCACCAAGATCTATCTATGGAGAGACCAGCAACGAGTAGAAAGAGAGTGCATCTACATACCCTTGTAGATCGCTAAGCGGAAGCGTTCAAGTGAACGGGGTTGATGGAGTCGTACTCGTCGTGATTCAAATCACCGATGATCCTAGTGCCGAACGGACGGCACCTCCGCGTTCAACACACGTACAACCCGGTGACGTCTCCCACGCCTTGATCCATCAAGGAGAGAGGGAGAGGTTGAGGAAGACTCCATCCAACAGCAGCACAACGGCGTGGTGGTGGTGGAGGAGCGTGGCAATCCAGCAGGGCTTCGCCAAGCACCATGGGAGAGGAGGAGTAGGAAGAGAGGTAGGGCTGTGCCAGAACTTCGTGTATAGCTCCCATGCGCCTCCCCACTATATATAGGGGTGGAGGGGCTTGTTTCTTGCCCTCCAAGTCCATTGGGGCGTTGGCCAAGGTGGGAGGAAAGAAATCTCATTATTTCCTTCCCCACCGATTGTTATCCCCCCTTTTTAGGGATCTTGATCTTATCCCTTCGGGATATGATCTTATTCCTTCTAAGGGGGGGATCTTGGTGCGCCTTGACCAGGGGTGTGGGGCCTTGCCCCCACTACCCACGTCCATGTGGGTCCCCCCATGCAGGTGGGCCCCACTCCGGAACCTTCTAGAACCTTCCCGGTACAATACCGAAAAATCCCGAACATTTTCCGGTGGCCAAAATAGGACTTCCCATATATAAATCTTTACCTCCAGACCATTCCGGAACTCCTCGTGACGTCCGGGATCTCATCCGGGACTCCGAACAACATTCGTTAACCACATACAAACTTCCTTTATAACCCTAGCGTCATCGAACCTTAAGTGTGTAGACCCTACGGGTTCGGGAGACATGTAGACATGACCGAGACGTTCTCCGGTCAATAACCAACAGCGGGATCTGGATACCCATGATGGCTCCCACATGTTCCACGATGATCTCATTGGATGAACCACGATGTCAAGGACTTAATCAATCCCGTATTCAATTCCCTTTGTCTATCGGTATGTTACTTGCCCGAGATTCGATCGTCGGTATCCAATACCTTGTTCAATCTCATTACCGGCAAGTCACTTTACTCGTTCCGTAACACATCATCCCGTGATCAACTCCTTGGTCACATTGCGCATATGATGATGTCCTACCGAGTGGGCCCAGAGATACCTCTCCGTTTACACGGAGTGACAAATCCCAGTCTCGATCCGCATAAAACAATAGATACTTTCGGAGATACCTGTAGTGCACCTTTATAGTCACCCAGTTACGTTGTGACGTTTGATACACCCAAAGCACTCCTACGGTATCCAGGAGTTACACGCTCTCATGGTCAAAGGAAGAGATACTTGACATTGGCAAAGCTCTAGCAAATGAACTACACGATCTTTTGTGCTAGTCTTAGGATTGGGTCTTGTCCATCACGTCATTCTCCTAATGATGTGATCCCGTTATCAACGACATCCAATGTCCATAGCCAGGAAACCATGACTATCTGTTGATCACAACGAGCTAGTCAACTAGAGGCTCACTAGGGACATATTGTGGTCTATGTATTCACACGTGTATTACGATTTCCGGATAATACAGTTATAGCATGAATAAAAGACAATTATCATGAACAAGGAAATATAATAATAATACTTTTATTATTGCCTCTAGGGTATATTTCCAACAGTCTCCCACTTGCACTAGAGTCAATAATCTAGTTCACATCGCCATGTGATTAACACTCACAGGTCACATCGCCATGTGACTAATACCCAAGAGTTTACTAGAGTCAGTAGTCTAGTTCACATCACTATGTGATTAACACTCAATGAGTTTTATGTTTGATCATGTTGCTTGTGAGAGAGGTTTTAGTCAACGGGTCTGAACCTTTCAGATCCGTGTGTGCTTTACAAATCTCTATGTCATCTCCTAGATGCAGCTACCACGCTCTATTTGGAGCTATTCCAAATAACTGTTCTACTTGGAGCTATTCTAAATTGTTGCCCCATAATACGTATCCGGTATCTCTTCTTAGAGCTATCCGGATAGGTGTTAAGCTTGCATCGACGTAACCTTTACGACGAACTCTTTTACCACCTCCATAATCGAGAAAATTCCTTAGTCCATTAGTTACCAAGGATAACTTTGACCGCTGTTTGTGATCCATTCATGGATCACTCTTGTACCCCTTGACTGACTCATGGCAAGGCACACTTCAGGTGCGGTACTCAGCATGGCATACTGTAGAGCCTATGTCTTAAGCATAGGGGATGACCTTCGTCCTTTCTCTCTATTCTGCCGAGGTCGAGCTTTAAGTCTTAACTTCGTACCTTACAACTCAGGCAAGAACTCCTTCTTTGACTAGTCCATCTTGAACACCTTCAAGATCATGTCAAGGTATGTGCTCATTTGAAAGTATTATTAAGCATTTTGATCTATCCTTATAGATCTTGATGCTCAATGTTCAAGTAGCTTAATCCAGGCTTTCCATTGAAAAACACTTTCAAAATAACCCTATATGCTTTCCAGAAATTCTACGTCATTTTTGATCAACAATATGTCAACAACATATACTCATCAGAAATTCTATAGTGCTCCCACTCACTTCTTTGGAAATACAAGTTTCTCATAAACTTTGTACAAACCCAAAATTTTTGATCATCATCAAAGCATACATTCCAACTCCGAGATGCTCACTCCAGTCCTTAGAAGGATTGCTGGAGCTTTGCATACTTATTAGCATCTTTCGGGATTGACAAAACCTTCCGGTTGTATCACATACAACCTTTCCTCATTAAAATCGTCGAGGAAACAATGTTTTGACATCCTATCTGCAAGATTTCATAAATAATGCAGTAGTCGCTAATATAATTCCAACAGACTCTTAGCATCGCTACGAGTGAGAAAATCTCATCGTAGTCAACTCCTTGAACTTGTCGGAAAACATCTTAACGACAAGTCGAGCTTTCTTAATGGTGACATTTACCATCATTGTCCGTCTTCCTTTTGAAATCCATCTGTACTCATTAGCCTTACGACCATCGAGCCGTTCTGCCAAAGTCTACACTTTGTTTTCATACATGGATCCTCTCTCGGATTTTATGGCCTCAAGCCATTTATCGGAATCCGAGCCCACCATCGCTTCTCCATAGCTCGTAGGTTCATTGTTGTCTAGCAACATGACCTTCAAGACAGGATTACGTACCACTCTGAAGTAGTACGCATCCTTGTCATCCTACGAGGTTTGGGAGTGACTTGATCCGAAGTTTCATGATCAATATCATAAGCTTCCACTTCAATTGGTGTAGGTGCCACAGGAACAACTCCCTGTGCCCTGTCACACACTAGTTGAAGAGATGGTTCAATAACCTCATCAAGTCTCCACCATCCTCCCACTCAATTCTTTCGAGAGAAACTTTTCCTCGAGAAAGGACCCGATTCTAGAAACAATCCATATTGCTTTCGGATCTGAATTAGGAGGTATACCCAACTGTTTTGGGTTTCCTATGAAGATGCATTTTATCCACTTTGGGTTCGAGCTTATCAACCTGAAACTTTTTCATATAAGCGTCGAAGCCCCAAACTTTTAAGAAACGACAACTTAGGTTTCTCTAAACCATAATTCATACGGTGTCATCTCATCGGAATTACGTGGTGCCCTATTTAAAGTGAATGTGGTTGTCTCTAATGCCTAACCCATGAACGATAGTGGTAATTCAATAAGAGACATCATGGTACGCACCATATCCAATAGGGTGCAACTATGATGTTCGGACACACCATCACATTATGGTGTTCCAGGCGGTATTAATTGCGAAACAATTTCCACAATGTCTTAATTGTGTGCCAAAACTCGTAACTCAGATATTCATCTCTATGATCATATCATAGACATTTTATCGTCTTGTCACAATGATCTGCTACTTCACTCTGAAATTACTTGAACCATTCAATAATTCAGACTTGTGTTTCATCAAGTAAATATACTCAACATTTACTCGAATCATCTGTGAAGTAAGAACATAATGATATTCACTGCATGCCTCAGCACTCATTCGACTGCACACATCAAAATGTGTTACTTCCAACAAGTTGCTATCTTGTTCCATCTTACTGAAAATGAGGCTTTTCAGTCATCTTGCCCATGTGGTATGATTTGCATATCTCAAGTGATTCAAAATCAAGTGAGTCCGAACGATCCATTTGCATGGAGTTTCTTCATGCATATACACAAATAGACATGGTTCGCATGTCTCAAACTTCTCAAAAACGAGTGAGTCCAAAGATCCATCAACATGGAGCTTCTTCATGCGTTTTATACCATTATGACTTACATGGCAGTGCCACAAGTAAGTGGTACTATCATTACTATCTTATATCTTTTGGCATGAAAATGTGTATCACTACGACCGAGATTCAATCAACCATTCCTTTAGGTGCAAGACCATTGAAGGTATTATTCAAAAATAGAGTAACCATTATTCTCCTTAAATGAATAACCGTATTGCGATAGACATAATCCAATCATGTCTATGCTCAACGCAAACACCAATCTCGGTGGTAGAGGGAGCGTGCGATGCTTGATCATATCAACCTTGGAAACACTTCCAACATATATCGTCAGCTCACCTTTAGCTAGTCTCCGTTTATTCCGTAGCTTTTATTTCGAGTTACTAACACTTAGCAACCGAACCGGTATCCAATACCCTGGTGCTACTAGGAGTACTAGTAAAGTACACATTAACATAATGTATATCCAATATACTTCTATCGACCTTGCCAGCCTTCTCATCTACCAAGTATCTAGGGTAATGCTGCTCCAGTGGTTGTTCCCCTTATTACAGAAGCACTTAGTCTCGGGTTTGGGTTCAACCTTGGGTTTCTTCACTAGAGCAGCAGCTGAATTGCCGTTTCATGAAGTATCCCTTTGTTCCCTTGCCCTTCTTGAAACTAGTGGTTTCCCCAACCATCAACAATTGATGCTCCTTCTTGATTTCTACTTTCGCGGTGTCAAACATCATGAATATTTCAAGGATCATCATATCTATCCCTAATATGTTATAGTTAATCACGAAGCTCTAGCAGCTTGGTGGCAATGACTTTGGGGAAACATCACTATCTCATCTGGAGGATCAACTCCCACTCGATTCAAGTGATTGTTGTGCTCAGACAATCTGAGCACAAGCTCAACGATTGAGCTTTTCTCCCTTAGTTTGCAGGCTAAGAAAATCGTCGGAGGTCTTATACCTCTTGACGTGGGCACGAGCCTGAAATCCCAATTTCAGCCCTCGAAACATCTCATATGTTCCACGACGTTTCGAAAACGTCTTTGGTGCCTCTACTTAAACCATTTAATTGAACTATCACATAGTTATCAAAACGTGTATGTCCGATGTTCGCAACATCGACAAACAACGTTGGGGTTCAGCACACTGAGCGGTGCATTAAGGACATAAGCTTTCTACTGATCGCATAATCGCTACTATCAACTTTCAACTATATTTTCTCTAGGAACATATCTAAACAGTGGAACTAAAGAGCGAGCTTACGACATAATTTGCAAAAGGTCTTTTGACTATGTTCAGGATAATTAAGTTCATCTTATGAACTCCCACTTAGATAGACATCCCTCTGGTCATCTAAGTGATCACATGATCCGAGTCAACTAGGACGTGTCCGATCATCACGTGAGACGGACTAGTCATTATCGGTGAACATCTTCATGTTGATCGTATCTACCATACGACCCATGCTCGACCTTTCGGTCTCCGTGTTCCGAGGCCATGTCTGCACATGCTAGGCTCGTCAAGTTAACCCTAAGTGTTTTCGCTGTGTAAAACTGTCTTACACCCATTGTATGTGAACGTAAGAATCCATCACACCCGATCATCACGTGGTGCTTAGAAGCGACGAACTGTAGCAACGGTGCACAGTTAGGGGAGAACACTTCTTGAAATTTTGTAAGGGATCATCTTATTTACTACCGTCGTCCTAAGCAAACAAGATGCATAAACATGATAAACATCACATGCAATCAAATAGTGACATGATATGGCCGATATCATTTTGCTCCTTTTGATCTTCATCTTCGGGGCTCCATGATCATCATCGTCACCGGCACGACACCATGATCTCCATCATCATGATCTCCATCATCGTGTCTTCATGAAGTTGTCACGCCAACGACTACTTCTACTTCTATGACTAACGCGTTTAGCAATAAAGTAAAGTAGTTTACATGGCGTTCTTCAATGACACGCAGGTCATACAATAAATAAAGACAACTCCTATGGCTCCTGCCGGTTGTCATACTCATCGACATGCAAGTCGTGAATCCTATTACAAGAACATGATCAATCTCATACATCACATATCATTCATCACATTCTTCTTGGCCATATCACATCACATAGCATACCCTGCAAAAACAAGTTAGACGTCCTCTAATTGTTGTTGCATGTTTTACGTGGCTGCTATGGGTTTCTAGCAAGAACATTTCTTACCTACGCAAGACCACAACGTGATATGCCAATTGCTATTTACCCTTCATAAGGACCCTTTTCATCGAATCTCTTCCGACTAAAGTGGGAGAGACTGGCACTCGCTAGCCACCTTATGCACCAAGTGCAAGTCAATCGGTGGAACCTGTCTCACGTAAGAGTACGTGTAAGGTCGGTCCGGGCCGCTTCATCCCACAATACCGTCGAAACAAGATTGGACTAGTAACGGTAAGCATATTGAACAACATCAACGCCCACAACTACTTTGTGTTCTACTCGTGCAAAGAATCTACGCAATAGACCTAGCTCATGATGCCACTGTTGGGTAATGTAGCAGAAATTCAAAATTTTCCTACGTGTCACCAAGATCTATCTATGGAGAGACCAGCAACGAGTAGAAAGAGAGTGCATCTACATACCCTTGTAGATCGCTAAGCGGAAGCGTTCAAGTGAACGGGGTTGATGGAGTTGTACTCGTCGTGATTCAAATCACCGATGATCCTAGTGCCGAACGGACGGCACCTCCGCGTTCAACACACGTACAGCCCGGTGACGTCTCCCACGCCTTGATCCAGCAAGGAGAGAGGGAGAGGTTGAGGAAGACTCCATCCAACAGCAGCACAACGGCGTGGTGGTGGTGGAGGAGCGTGGCAATCCAGCAGGGCTTCGCCAAGCACCATGGGAGAGGAGGAGTAGGAAGAGAGGTAGGGCTGTGCCAGAACTTCGTGTATAGCTCCCATGCGCCTCCCCACTATATATAGGGGTGGAGGGGCTGGTTTCTTGCCCTCCAAGTCCATTGGGGCGTTGGCCAAGGTGGGAGGAAAGAAATCTCATTATTTCCTTCCCCACCGATTGTTATCCCCCCTTTTTAGGGATCTTGATCTTATCCCTTCGGGATATGATCTTATTCCTTCTAAGGGGGGATCTTGGTGCGCCTTGACCAGGGGTGTGGGGCCTTGCCCCCACTACCCACGTCCATGTGGGTCCCCCCATGCAGGTGGGCCCCACTCCGGAACCTTCTAGAACCTTCCCGGTACAATACCGAAAAATCTCGAACATTTTCCGGTGGCCAAAATAGGACTTCCCATATATAAATCTTTACCTCCGGACCATTCCGGAACTCCTCGTGACGTCCGGGATCTCATCAGGGACTTCGAACAACATTCGGTAACCACATACAAACTTCCTTTATAACCCTAGCGTCATCGAACCTTAAGTGTGTAGACCCTACGGGTTCGGGAGACATGTAGACATGACCGAGACGTTCTTCGGTCAATAACCAACAGCGGGATCTGGATACCCATGATGGCTCCCACATGTTCCACGATGATCTCATCGGATGAACCACGATGTCAAGGACTTAATCAATCCCGTATTCAATTCCCTTTGTCTATCGGTATGTTACTTGCCCGAGATTCGATCGTCGGTATCCAATACCTTGTTCAATCTCGTTACCGGCAAGTCACTTTACTCGTTCCGTAACACATCATCCCGTGATCAACTCCTTGGTCACATTGCGCATATGATGATGTCCTACCGAGTGGGCCCAGAGATACCTCTCCGTTTACACGGAGTGACAAATCCCAGTCTCGATCCGCATAAAACAATAGATACTTTCGGAGATACCTATAGTGCATCTTTATAGTCACCCAGTTACGTTGTGACGTTTGATACACCCAAAGCACTCCTACGGTATCCAGGAGTTACACGCTCTCATGGTCGAAGGAAGAGATACTTGACATTGGCAAAGCTCTAGCAAATGAACTACACGATCTTTTGTGCTAGTCTTAGGATTGGGTCTTGTCCATCACATCATTCTCCTAATGATGTGATCCCGTTATCAACGACATCCAATGTCCATAGCCAGGAAACCATGACTATCTGTTGATCACAACGAGCTAGTCAACTAGAGGCTCACTAGGGACATATTGTGGTCTATGTATTCACACGTGTATTACGATTTCCGGATAATACAGTTATAGCATGAATAAAAGACAATTATCATGAACAAGGAAATATAATAATAATACTTTTATTATTGCCTCTAGGGCATATTTCCAACAGTCTCCCACTTGCACTAGAGTCAATAATCTAGTTCACATCGCCATGTGATTAACACTCACTGGTCACATCGCCATGTGACTAATACCCAAGAGTTTACTAGAGTCAGTAGTCTAGTTCACATCACTATGTGATTAACACTCAATGAGTTTTATGTTTGATCATGTTGCTTGTGAGAGAGGTTTTAGTCAACGGGTCTGAACCTTTCAGATCCGTGTGTGCTTTACAAATCTCTATGTCATCTCCTAGATGCAGCTACCACGCTCTATTTGGAGCTATTCCAAACAACTGTTCTACTTGGAGCTATTCTAAATTGTTGCCCCATAATACGTATCCGGTATCTCTTCTTAGAGCTATCCGGATAGGTGTTAAGCTTGCATCGACGTAACCTTTACGACGAACTCTTTTACCACCTCCATAATCGAGAAAATTCCTTAGTCCACTAGTTACCAAGGATAACTTTGACCGCTGTCTGTGATCCATTCATGGATCACTCTTGTACCCCTTGACTGACTCATGGCAAGGCACACTTCAGGTGCGGTACTCAGCATGGCATACTATAGAGCCTATGTCTTAAGCATAGGGGACGACCTTCGTCCTTTCTCTCTATTCTGCCGAGGTCGAGCTTTAAGTCTTAACTTCGTACCTTACAACTCAGGCAAGAACTCCTTCTTTGACTGGTCCATCTTGAACACCTTCAAGATCATGTCAAGGTATGTGCTCATTTGAAAGTATTATTAAGCATTTTGATCTATCCTTATAGATCTTGATGCTCAATGTTCAAGTAGCTTAATCCAGGCTTTCATTGAAAAACACTTTCAAAATAACCCTATATGCTTTCCAGAAATTCTACGTCATTTCTGATCAACAATATGTCAACAACATATACTCATCAGAAATTCTATAGTGCTCCCACTCACTTCTTTGGAAATACAAGTTTCTCATAAACTTTGTACAAACCCAAAATCTTTGATCATCATCAAAGCATACATTCCAACTCCGAGATGCTCACTACAGTCCTTAGAAGGATTGCTGGAGCTTTGCATACTTATTAGCATCTTTCGGGATTGACAAAACATTCCGGTTGTATCACATACAACCTTTCTTCAAGAAAATCGTCGAGGAAACAATGTTTTGACATCCTATCTGCAAGATTTCATAAATAATGCAGTAATCGCTAATATAATTCCAACAGACTCTTAGCATCACTACGAGTGAGAAAATCTCATCGTAGTCAACTCCTTGAACTTGTCGGAAAACATCTTAACGACAAGTCGAGCTTTCTTAATGGTGACATTTACCATCATTGTCCGTCTTCCTTTTGAAATCCATCTGTACTCATACATGGATCCTCTCTCGGATTTTATGGCTCCTAACCATTTGTCGGAATTTGGGCCCACCATCGCTTCTCCATAGCTCGTAGGTTCATTGTTGTCTAGCAACATGACCTTCAAGACAGGATCACCGTACCACTCCGAAGTAGTACGTGTCCTTGTCGTCCTACGAGGTTCGGTAGTGACTTGATCCGAAGCTTCATGATCACTATCATAAGCTTCCACTTCAATTCGTGTAGGTGCCATAGGAACAACTTCCTGTGCCCTGCCACACACTAGTTGAAGAGATGGTTCAATAACCTCATCAAGTCTCCACCATCCTCCCACTCAATTCTTTCGAGAGAAACTTTTTCTCGAGAAAGGACCCGATTCTATAAACAATCCTTTATTGCTTTCGGATCTGAGACAGGAGGCATACCCAACTGTTTTTGGGTTGTCCTATGAAGATGTATTTATCCGCTTTGGGTTCGAGCTTATTAAGCTGAAACTTTTTCACATAAGCGTCGCAGCCCCAAACCTTTAAGAAACGACAACTTAGGTTTCTCTAAACCGGTGTCATCTCAACGGAATTACGTGGTACCCTATTTAAAGTGAATGTGGTTGTCTCTAATGCCTAACCCATGGACAATAGTGGTAATTCGATAAGAGACATCATGGTACGCACCATATCCAATAGGGTGCAACTATGATGTTCGGACACACCATCACACTATGGTGTTCCAGGCGGTGTTAATTGCGAAACAATTTCCACAATGTCTTAATTGTGTGCCAAAACTCGTAACTCAGATATTCATCTCTATGATCATATCACAGAAATTTTATCCTCTTGTCACAATGATCTGCTACTTCACTCTGAAATTTCTTGAACCATTCAATAATTCAGACTTGTGTTTCATCAAGTAAATATTCTCAACATCTACTCGAATCATCTGTGAAGTAAGAATATAACGATATTCACTGCATGCCTCAGCACTCATTGGACTGCACACATCAAAATGTGTTGCTTCCAACAAGTTGCTATCTTGTTCCATCTTACTGAAACCGAGGCTTTTCAGTCATCTTGCCCATGTGGTATGATTTGCATATCTCAAGTGATTCAAAATCAAGTGAGTCCGAACGATCCATTTGCATGGAGTTTCTTCATGCATATACACCAATAGACATGGTTCGCATGTCTCAAACTTTTCAAAAACGAGTGAGTCCAAAGATCCATCAACATGGAGCTTCTTCATGCGTTTTATACCATTATGACTTACATGGCAGTGCCACAAGTAAGTGGTACTATCATTACTATCTTATATCTTTTGGCATGAAAATGTGTATCACTACGACCGAGATTCAATAAACCATTCCTTTAGGTGCAAGACCATTGAAGGTATTATTCAAAATTAGAGTAACCATTATTCTCCTTAAATGAATAACCGTATTGCGATAGACATAATCCAATCATGTCTATGCTCAACGCAAACACCAATCTCAGTGGTAGAGGGAGCGTGCGATGCTTGATCATATCAACCTTGGAAACACTTCCAACATATATCGTCAGCTCACCTTTAGCTAGTCTCCGTTTATTCCGTAGCTTTTATTTCGAGTTACTAACACTTAGCAACCGAACCGGTATCCAATACCCTGGTGCTACTAGGAGTACTAGTAAAGTACACATTAACATAATGTATATCCAATATACTTCTATCGACCTTGCCAGCCTTCTCATCTACCAAGTATCTAGGGTAATGCTGCTCCAGTGGTTGTTCCCCTTATTACAGAAGCACTTAGTCTCGGGTTTGGGTTCAACCTTGGGTTTCCTCACTAGAGCAGCAGCTGAATTGCCGTTTCATGAAGTATCCCTTTGTTCCCTTGCCCTTCTTGAAACTAGTGGTTTCACCAACCATCAACAATTGATGCTCCTTCTTGATTTCTACTTTCGCGGTGTCAAACAACGCGAATATTTCAAGGATCATCATATCTATCCCTGATATGTTATAGTTCATCACAGAGCTCTAGCAGCTTGGTGGTAATGACTTCGGAGAAACTATCACTATTTCATCTGGAGGATCAACTCCCACTCGATTCAAGTGATTGTTGTACTCAGACAATCTGAGCACAAGCTCAACAATTGAGCTTCTCTCCTTAGTTTGCAGGCTAAGAAAATCGTCGGAGGTCTTATACCTCTTGACGTGGGCACGAGCCTGAAATCCTAATTTCAGCCCTCGAAACATCTCATATGTTCTCCGGTCAATAACCAACAGCGGGATCTGGATACCCATGTTGGCTCCCACATGTTCCACGATGATCTCATCGGATGAACCACGATGTCAAGGACTCAATCGATCCCGTATACAATTCCCTTTGTCTATCGGTATGTTACTTGCCCGAGATTCGATCGTCGGTATACCGATACCTTGTTCAATCTCGTTACCGGCAAGTCACTTTACTCGTTCTGTAACACATCATCCCGTGATCAACTCCTTGGTCACATTGCGCATATGATGATGTCCTACCGAGTGGGCCCAGAGATACCTCTCCGTTTACACGGAGTGACAAATCCCAGTCTCGATCCGCATAAAACAATAGATACTTTCGGAGATACCTGTAGTGCACCTTTATAGTCACCCAGTTACGTTGTGACGTTTGATACACCCAAAGCACTCCTACGGTATCCAGGAGTTACACGCTCTCATGGTCAAAGGAAGAGATACTTGACATTGGCAAAGCTCTAGCAAACGAACTACACGATCTTTGTGCTAGGCTTAGGATTGGGTCTTGTCCATCACATCATTCTCCTAATGATGTGATCCCGTTATCAACGACATCCAATGTCCATAGCCAGGAAACCATGACTATCTGTTGATCACAACGAGCTAGTCAACTAGAGGCTCACTAGGGACATATTGTGGTCTATTTATTCACACGTGTATTACGATTTCCGGATAATACAGTTATAGCATGAATAAAAGACAATTATCATGAACAAGGAAATATAATAATAATACTTTTATTATTGCCTCTAGGGCATATTTCCAACACAAGATACTACTAAAAGGATCGAACTAAATAAAATGGTAAAGATAGGAGTGTGATGGTGATACGATACCGGGGCACCTCCCCCAAGCTTGGCAGTTGCCAAGGGGAGTGCCCGTACTCATGTGATTATGTCCTCGGGGGTGGTGAAGTAGGAGTTGTTGATGATGTAGGCTTTCCGTCCATCTTCCAAGGC
The DNA here is from genome assembly GCF_002162155.2 of Triticum dicoccoides. NCBI lineage: Eukaryota > Viridiplantae > Streptophyta > Magnoliopsida > Poales > Poaceae > Triticum > Triticum dicoccoides. Next base: position 40,848,164 of record NC_041389.1, read on the forward strand.
ATAGGCTCACCATCATAAAAGGATGATCGAGTCTCCGGGATCCTCAAATTTGCAGCCAAACTCATCCTCTTGAATCTATATTCATACTCACAGTTTTGGTTTTGTAGGTCATAGATCTGGGCTTGGAGGTGCTCGATCTTCTCTTGAAGCTTGAAGATGGTCTCCCCAATGACCTTGGCATCTAGCTTGTGGTTGTTGGTGAACTCCGTGATCATCATCTGGTTGGCTTTGAGTCCACGCTCCACCATCCCTTGGCACTTGAAAACTTGTTTCTCCATGGCTTCGAGCTTTGTCTCCACGCTTCTGGTACGCCTTGGTCCCTCCACATCGCGGATGTGCAGCACCCCCTCACACATCTCAATGGTTTGAGGGTGTTGCAGCACCTCCGCGAGATAGGGATTGATAAGCCAAAAACTTGTCCTTGGGAGCGCTTGGAGACGTCATGATGCTCTAGATCTGTCAGAAAAACATCTCGAAACGAAAACAGAGGATATTTGCATGATACGGTGGTCAAAGCCTTCGGGAAGTTATATAATGAATTTACTGACCAAAATACGTAACGTGCAAGAAAACGGAGTCCGGGAGGCACACGAGGTGTCCACGAGACAGGGGGCACGCCCAGGAAGGGTGGGCGTGCCCTCCACCCTCGTGGAAGCCTCGTTTCCTTCCCGGACTACTTCTTTCTTCCTAAAATTCTTAAATATTCCAAAATGGATAAAAGTTGCCATTAGAATTGTTTTGGAGTCAGTTTACTTACCGTACCACATACATATTCCTTTTCGGAGTTTGGAACGTTCTGGAAAGTGTCCCTTATGTATTCCTCCGGGGTTACGGTTTCAATAATATTAGTTTCAACATTGATAGGATTACCTGAAATATAATGTTTAATTCTTTGACCGTTCACCACCCTCGGACTTGTGCCTTCGAAGTTGTTGATGTTTATAGCACCGGAATGATAGACCTCCTCGATAACGTAAGGACCTTCCCATTTAGAGAGAAGTTTTCATGCAAAAAAATCTTAAACGAGAGTTGAATAATAACACATAATCACCTACGTTAAACTCACGCTTTTGTATCCTTTTGTCATGCCAGCGTTTGACTTTTTCTTTGAATAGCTTGGCATTCTCATAGGCTTGGGTTCTCCATTCATCAAGTGAGCTAATATCAAACAACCTCTTCTCACCGGCGAGTTTGAAGTCATAGTTGAGCTCTTTAATTGCTCAATATGCTTTGTGTTCAAGTTCAAGAGGTAAGTGACAAGCTTTTCCATAAACCATCTTATACGGAGACATACCCATAGGATTTTTATATGCAGTTCTATAGGCCCATAATGCATCATCAAGGTTCTTGGACCAATTCTTTCTAGATCTATTCACAATCTTTTGCAAAATTAATTTGAGCTCTCTATTGCTCAACTCTACTTGACCACTAGACTGCGGGTGATAAGGAGATGCGATATGTTTAACATCATACTTAGCAAGCATCTTACGGAAAGCACCATGAATAAAATGTGAACCACCATCAGTCATAAGATATCTAGGGACTCCAAACCTTGGAAAAATAACATCTTTAAGTATTTTAATAGAAGTGTTATGATCAGCAATACTAGTTGGAATAGCTTCTACCCACTTAGTAACGTAATCAACAACAACTAAAATATGTGTATAACCATTAGAGGCAGGAAAAGGTCCCATATAATCAAAGCCCCAAACACCAAACGGTTCAATAACAAGAGAATAATTCATAGGCATTTCTTGACGTCTACTAATATTACGAATTCTTTGACATTCATCACAAGATAAGACAAACTTACGAGCATCCTTGAAGAGAGTAGGCCAATAAAAACCAAATTGCAGTACCTTATGTGCGGTTCTATCTCCAGCGTGGTGTCCTCCATAAGATTCAGAGTGTCACTTGCGTAGGATCTGTTCCTGTTCATGCTGAGGTACACAACGTCTAATAACACCATCTACTCCTTCTTTATAAAGGTGTGGGTCATCCCAGAAGTAATGTCTTAAATCATAAAAGAACTTTTTCTTTTGCTGGTATGTGAAACTAGGTGGCTAAATTTAGCAACAATGTAATTAGCATAATCAGCATACCAAGGAGCCGTACGAGAAGCATTAATGACCGCTAATTGTTCATCAGGAAAGCTATCATCAATAGGCAGTGGGTCATCAAGAACATTCTCTAACCTAGACAAGTTGTCTACAACGGGGTTCTCAGCTCCCTTTCTATCAATAATATGCAAATCAAATTCTTGGAGCAAGAGAACCCATCTAATGAGTCTAGGCTTAGCATCTTTATTTTCCATAAGATATTTAATAGCAGCATGATTAGTGTGAATAGTAACTTTGGAATCAACAATATAAGGTCTAAACTTATCACATGCAAACACAACTGCTAAGAACTCTTTTTCAGTAGTAGCATATTTTCTCTAGGAAGTATCAAGAGTCTTACTAGCATACTGGATAACATTCAATTTCTTATCAACTCTTTGCCCTAGAATAGCACCTATAGCATAATCACTAGCATCACACATAATTTCAAAGGGTAAATTCCAATCAGGTGGCTGAACAATAGGTGTAGTGATCAAAGCTTTCTTAAGTATTTCAAATGCTTCTACACAATCATCATCAAAGACAAAAGGAATATCTTTGTGCAATAAATTAGTCAGAGGCCTAGAGATTTTAGAAAAGTCCTTAATGAACCTCCTATAAAAACCGGCATGACCAAGGAAACTTCTTATACCTTTTATGTCCTTGGGACATGGCATCTTTTCAATAGCATCAACTTTAGCTTTATCAACTTCAATACCTCTCTCGGAAATCTTATGCCCCAAGACAATGCCTTCATTAACCATAAAGTGGCACTTTTCCCAATTCAAGATGAGACTAGTGTCTTCACATCTCTGCAAAACTCAATCATGGTTGCTCAAGAAATCATCAAAAGAGGGTCCATAAACAGAGAAATCATCCATGAATACCTCACAAGTCTTTTCACGGAAGTCAGAGAATATAGCCATCATACATCTTTGAAAGGTAGTAGGTGCATTACATAAACCAAAAGGCATACGTCTATAAGCAAAGGTACCGAAAGGGTAAGTAAAAGTAGTTTTCGTTTGATCCTTAGCTAACACAGGTATTTGAGAGAAACCAGAATAACCATCTAGAAAGCAGAAATGTGTGTGTTTGGATAGTCTTTCTAGGATTTGATCAATAAAAGGTAAAGGGTAATGATCTTTCTTAGTAGCTTTATTTAATTTACGGAAATCAATTACCATCCTATAACCTGTAATAATTCTTTGCGGGATCAATTCATCATTATCATTAGGAACAACGGTAATACCTCCCTTTTTAGGAACACAATGGACAGGGCTTACCCAATCACTATCAGCAACGGGATAGATTATACCTGCCTCAAGGAGCTTTAGTATCTCCTTTCTTACCACTTCTTTCATCTTAGGATTCAATCACCGTTGAGGATCTCTAACTGGTTTGGCATCGTCCTCCAAATTAATTTTGTGTTGGCATAACGTGGGACTAATGCCATCGAGATCATCCAGAGTATATCCAATAGCAGCACGGTGCTTCTTCAGAGTTTTCAACAATCTTTCTTCTTCTTGCTCTGAAAGGTTAGCACTAATAATAACAGGATATATTTTCTTTTCATCAAGATAAGCATACTTAAGATTATCAGGTAATGGTTTGAGTTCAAACACGGGATCACCCTTGGGTGGAGGGGGATCCCCAAGAATTTCAACAGGAAGGTTGTGTTTCAGAATAGGTTCCTGTTGAAGGAACACTTCATCTATTTCCCTTCTTTCCTCCATAAACATATCATTTTCATGGTCTAGCAAATATTGTTCTAACGGATCAGCAGGAGGCACGACAATAGAAGCAAGACCAATAATCTCATCCTTACTAGGTGATTCTCTATCACGAGGTTGTCTATGAAACTTAGCAAAATTAAACTCATGAGACATACCCTCTAAGCCAATTGTAACGGTATCCTTTTCACAATCAATCCTAGCATTAACTGTTTTCAAGAAGGGTCTACCAAAAATAATGGGACAAAGATCATCTTGTGGGGAACTAAGAACAAGAAAATCAGCAGGATATTTAACCTTCCCACACAAGACTTCAACATCTCTAACAATCCCAATTGGTGAAATAGTATCTCTATTGGCAAGCTTGATAGTAACATCAATACCTTCCAATTCAACGGGTGCAATATCATGCGTAATTTCTTTATATAAGTCACAGGGTATTGCACTAGCACTAGCACCCATATCACATAAACCATGATAACAATGATCTCCTATTTTAACAAAAATAATAGGCATGCGTACCACAGGTCTATGTATCTTAGCATCTAGTTTAACAATATTAGCAGTCTCACCATAGAAATAAATAACATGCCCATCTAAATCATCATCCAAGAGATCTTTAACCATAGCAATACTAGGTTCAACTTTGATTTGCTCAGGAGGTGTATAAGTCCCAGTATTACTCTTACGAACAACAGTCAAAGTTTTAGCATGATCCTTTATCCGAACAGAAAAAGGAGGTTTCTCAACATAAGTAGTAGGAACAATAGGATCACTATAGGTGACAGTCTTTTCTTCAACTGTAATAGGTGTAACTACTTTTACTTCAACGGGAGGATTATATTTAAACCACTTCTCCTTAGGGAGATCAACGTGGGTAGCAAAAGATTCACAGAAAGAAGCTACTATCTCAGAGTCAAGTCCATACTTAGCGCTAAATCCACGAAAAGCATCGGTATCCATAAAAGATTTAACACAATCAAACTTAGGTGTCATACCTGACTCCTTACCATCGTCGGAACCCCAATCTTTAGAGTTGCATTAATTTCTTTCCAGTAAGTCCCATTTGAATTCAATAGTCTTCAGCATATAAGAACCAGCACAGGAAGTATCGAGCATGTTGCGATCATTTGGAGAAAGACGAGCATAATTTTTTTGGATAATAATTTCTCTAGAGAGCTCATGATTGGGGCATGAATATAACATTGACTTAAGCCTCCCCCAAGCTTGAGAGATGCTTTCTCCTTCGCGAGGCCAGAAATTATATATGTAATTACGATCACGATGAACAAGATGCATAGGATAGAACTTTTGGTGAAATTCCAACTTCAATCGTTTATAATTCCAAGATCACGTATCATCACATAGCCTATACGATGTCAATGCATCTCCCTTCAAAGATAAAGGGAAGACCTTCCTTTTGACAACATCATCGGTAATACCTGCAAGCTTAAATAATCCACAAACTTCATCCACAAAGATAAGGTGTAAATCGAGATGCAATGTTCCATCTCCTGCAAATGGATTAGCTAGCAGTTTCTCTATCATACCCGAAGGAATCTCAAAGTAAATATTTTCAGTAGGTTCAGTAGGTTGAGGAGCAACTCTTTGCTCTTCTGGTCGGGGTGAAGATACCCCGAACAAGCCCCTCAAAGGATTAGTTTCCATAGTAGCAAGTGACAGAAAATTTCAGCACACTATATAAATGTTTCCTTACCAAGTTCCACTCACCAAAAGCGCTACACTCCCCGGCAACGGCGCCAGAAAAGAGTCTTGATGACCCACAAGTGTAGGGGATCTATGGTAGTCCTTTTGATAAGTAAGAGTGTCGAACCCAACGAGGAGCAGAAGGAAATGATAAGCGGTTTTCAGTAAGGTTTTCTCTGCAAGCACTGAAATTGTAGGTAATAGATAGTTTTGTGATAAGATAAATTGTAACGGGTAACAAGCAATGAAAGTAAATAAAGTGCAGTAAGGTGGCCCAATCCTTTTTGTAGCAAAGGACAAACCTGGACAATTTCTTATAATTAGAAAAGAGCTCCCAAGGACACATGGGAACTATCGTCAAGCTTCTTTTCATCACGCTCATATGATTCATGTTCGATACTTTGATAATTTGATATGTGGGTGGACCGGTGCTTGGATACTGCCCTTACTTGGACAAGCATCCCACTTATGATTAACCCCTATTGCAAGCATCCGCAACTACAAAAGAAGTATTAAGGTAAACCTAACCACATCATTAGACATATGGATCCAAATCAGCCCTTACGAAGCAACACATAAACTAGGGTTTAAGCTTCTGTCACTCTAGCAACCCATCATCTACTTATTACTTCCCAATGCCTTCCTCTAGGCCCAAATAATGGTGAAGTGTCATGTAGTCGACATTCACATAACACCACTAGAGGCAAAGACAACATACATCTCATCAAAATATCGAACAAATACCAAATTCACATGACTACTAATAGCAAGACTTCACCCATGTCCTCAGGAACAAACGTAACTACTCACAAAGCACATTCATGTTCATAATCAGAGGAGTAATAATATGCATTAAGGATCTGAACATATGATCTTCCACCAAGTAAACCAATTAGCATCAACTACAAGGAGTAATCAACACTACCAGCAACCCACAGGTACCAATTTGTGGTTTTGATACAAGATTGGATACAAGAGATGAACTAGGGTTTTGAGAGGAGATGGTGCTAGTGAAGATGTTGATGGAGATTGACCCCCTCCCGATGAGAGGATCGTTGATGATGACGATGGTGATGATTTCCCCCTCCCGGAGGGAAGTTTCCCCGGCAGAACAGCTCTACCGGAGCTCTAGATTGGTTCCGCCAAGGTTCCGCCTCGTGGCGGCGGAGTTTCGTCCCGTAAGCTTGCCTCTGGTTTTTTCCATGGTAAAAGCCTTCATATAGCAGAAGATGGACACTAGAGGGCCACCAGGGGGGCCAGGAGACAGGGGGCGTGCCCAGTAGGGGTGGGCGCACCCCCACCCTCCTGGCCAGGGTGTGGGCCCCCTCTGGTGTTTCTTTCTCTCAGTAATTCTTATTAATTCCAAAACCGACTTCCGTGGAGTTTTAGGATTTTTGGAGCTATGCAGAATTGGTTTCCAATATTTGCTCCTTTTCCAGCTAGAATTCCAGCTGCCGGTATTGCCCCTCTTCATGGTAAACCTTATAAAATAAGATAGAATAGCCATAAGTATTGAGATATAATGTGTAATAACAACCCATAATACAATAAATATTGATATAAAAGCATGATGCAAAATGGACGTATCATGCCCCAAGCTTGCAAGTATTCCGGTGATCCCCATCATCAACGACTTACAAATAGTTGGAGTTCACGGTACTTTAGTTGGCTTAGTTTTTAAGGGCATCCGTTTGGGCTCCTGGCCATTTCTAGTCATCTTAACTGTTGGGTGTCCGAAAGACATACCCATGTTGCCTCTAGGCGCCCAGCAAAGCCAAAGTGAAAGACCTCTTGAAATACTTAAGTATTTGGATCTGCAAGGCCCCAACAGCTTGGTCAGACGCTGCCTATTGTCCAGATCACAACTTACTGTTTGGAAATGCTTTCCGTTCGTGGAGCATTTGACGATTAGCGATTGCAGCAACCTTGTCCGCTGGCCAACAGAGGAGTTCCGGTGCTTGGATCGCCTCCGCTCCCTGTGTATCGCGAATTGTGAAAACCTAGAGGGGAACACTTCATCATATGCGGAGGAGACCCTTCCACTGTCCCTAGAGTATTTGTATATTGAATTCTGCCACAGTGTGGTGGCGCTGCCTTGGAACCTTGGAACTCTGGTCAAGCTGCGGGGTCTACATGTGTTTTGCTATAGTCGCCTGAAAGCGCTGCCTCGTGGGATGAGTGGTCTCACTTGTCTTACGCTACGTTTGGATGTCTGTATTGAAGGCCTCCATATTGAATTGGTTTCAATTCCATTTCACTGACGAAACTGTAATGGACATGAATACGAATTTGCTTGTTTGGATGCTCGATGAATTGGCTGAGGGAATCTCAGTGAAGTTTCAATACGAAATCATGTTTGGATGGCAAACTATAGAATTGGGTAGTGCTTTGTTCTAAATTAAAATTTGTACAATGTGTGACTATAATAGAATGATTATATAGCAATAAAAAATAACAGATATTCACATAATAACAACAATTATTATCTTACGGCAACAAAGTACAAATTGTAGCATTGGCTATCACATACTTCTCAGGATTATACTGTTTAGCAATATGTGGTGCATCCTCCAAGCTAGATGCTGCAGTGAAATGATGGTTCTACCAAATCATCATGTCTTCTACACTAAAAATTGGGTGCTCCTCGAACAACTCAGCTGCAACAAATATAAACTCCTCATTCCACATTGGATTCAGAGTCCTGCCTGGTGATGCTCGGGCTCTAATTTTGTGCCTCAATGACATTGGCATGAAAATACCAAAGCTTGGGAGTAAGATAAACTTTTGATCTAATGCTTGCAAGGCCATCTACAGGGATTAACGCCGCATTAGAGTGACATTGGCTGGCTAAGCAAGGAAAGAAAGAGGAAGGGGATCCAGCTAAGGGGGAGAAGATGATGGCAGAGGAGATGACATGAGGACCGCTGTAGGCATGGGGAGGATATGGGCTGCCACAGCTGGAGATGCGCCAGGCAGTGGCTGAAGATCCTACGGCGGCCGTGCAGGTCAGGGAGGGAGCGGCTGCAGGGGGGTGGATGGATCCGATCAAGAGGAGGGCAGGGGGGTGGTTGGATCCAATGAAGAGGAGGAACGTTGTAGGAGTAGGTAAAAGGGGTGGCGCTCGAGGGGCTTGAAGGTGAGATGCACCCGCAGAAAGGAGGAGAAGGAGGATCGGCGAGTTGGGATGGATACCTACGGCGGCGGCGCCGCCGCCGCCTCCTAAAGTTGTTCTCGCGCGGGGATGGAGGCAGATCTCGGGCCGTCTGTCTCCAATCGTTTTCTTTTGCGGGACTTGCCAATTCGACCCAAATCAGAGTCGAGGAGCTCTGTATCGCTGGAGGGCTGCAAGAGTGAGCGCAATTTAGCTCTTGTATTGGGCTCGTTTCAGTCCAGACGTTTCGGTGCGCATCCCGACACCCGAATTGGAAGCTAGCAAATACCAAATCTATTTCAGAGGGTCCATTACAGACATGCAAACACAACGTTAGGGAATTGACGATTCAGGAATGTCTAGCTTTGGAGGAATTCCCGCATGATCTCCTGGAGCGGCTGGCGGCCCTCGAACACTTAAGAATCCATGGATGCCCAGAGTTGCAAAGACGGGACTGAGATCAGGTCACTTCGCTCTGTGCAGTCACACGATGCAGAGAAGGTGGGGAGTATTTTCACTTGGTATCCTCTGCCCCATACAAGGTGGTTATTGATTAGGTGTCATGGAAACCCAAGCTGCAAAGTAAATCAGCGTACGCGTGAATGCCCTGCTAAATAATCAATATCCTTTCTATCTATTGTTTCTCACATCGAATCTAGTGATAACATGTCTTGCTAACGCGATGATTCGACATACCTGTAGGCGTCATGGAAGCATCCACAGCATGAAGGGATCCGCCCCCACCTCACTGTTAAATGCACCATGACTTGGGGGGAGGGGGCGCACCCGACGTCATCCTTGGGAGGGTGCAGAGGAGGAAGGAGGAAGGTGCAGCTGCGCGCGCCGCAGCCTGAGGTAACCTCCTTCCTCCTTGCCGGAGCGCACGCCGGGGGAGCAAGATTTGCCTGCACTGATGGAGACAAGATCAAGGAGCAGAGGCCCGATGGACCAACCAGCAGCAAAGAGAGGGTGGGTCCAAAGCTTTATGGAATTTTTATTTTATTTTTTAACTTAAGCCCTCTGGAATTAGTGGGCCAGATGTAATACACGAGTTCGTTGCTTCAATCTGCAGCAGAAGCAAGTGACACCAATATATTTAATTTTTTTCAAAACTTCACCGGGGGGCAGAAAAAGACTACCCACCTTAATTTTCCTCCAATATATTTCTACCACATGTAAATTATTTGTGTGGCTTAGCTTGATATCTATTTCTGGAGAGTAGTAGCTCCTACCATTTTCTATCACATACCCAACTTCCCTACGAATATCAATGTGTTTGCAAGTTATGACCTTATATAGTTATAAGCATCTTGCAAACATTTTTTTACTTTTCAGTAATTTGTTTCCCTTCTCTTTTTGGCCACATATGGCTGAGTGCCTTTCCCATTTTCTGGGGAGAAAGCATGGGGCTACATTGCAAATAATTTATTTTTACCTTTCTCCAGGGAGTTTCTTATGACCTGCTTCTGATTCCAATGTATGTATGCAACATTATATTTTTGTGGGTGGATAATCAAAGTTATACTGTAACAACAAAGTTTTCTTTTCAGGTACTCGCTAGAGTAGACAAACTTGCCAGAGGGAGCAATTTTACTCCGGCACAACAGTAATATCATAGTGCTGATGAGATTGTTCCAATTTCTACAATGCACATAAAGAATGGCAGCAATATTTCTGAGTTTGTGTCTTTTCCTTCATTTAGTTGGAACCTTTGGGAGCCTGAAATGAACTATCCTGATCCCACAACTCTTTTGCAATGGTAGGATCCGTTGATATTATCCCCAGAAGTTAATATTGTTGTTTGCTTCATCTCTACTACTTCCTGTAATGGCTTAGTGTTAAGCTTTTTACTGTGCGAATACGGGCAGCTCTAAAAACATTTGGAATGAACAGACACCAAGCACATCCAATTTTGGTTCGCAGCAGATTGCCGATGCCAACTTGCTGATGATTTTAGGTTTGCAAAAGCTGAAATTTGAACAAGCTTTCAAGACCATGACCAAAGGCATATGAACATGTGCGATATGCAGAAACGTCTTACCTCGACTTGAGGCGACGTGCTTCGTGTTTATAGGCAGGGGCGCACCTCCCTGAAGATCATACATCGTTGGAGATATTACAGGAGGTGTACAACTTGGAGAACAAGATATAGAAGTAGTTACAGGAGATAAGGAGATAGAATTACATGTAAACCGAACCAACTATATCTATCCTATATCCCGCGCCCTTGGACTCTGCATACGTGACAATATATGTTGTGTTTAACACCCTCCCTTAATCAAAACTTCATTAAGTTGAGATTCTATTTGAAGTCTTCAAAACTTCTAGTAGGTAGAGCCTTGGTGAATCCATCTGGAATCTGATCCTTGGAACTCACAAAACGAACATCAAGTTGTTTTTGAGCCACTCGTTCTTTGACAAAGTGAAAATCAATTTCAATGTGTTTCATTCTGGCATGAAAAACAAGGTTAGCAGACAAATAAGAACCAAATTGTCACACCATAGGCATGGAGTTTGATTACTTTTTACACCAAGCTCTTTTAATAAAGACTGCACCCAGATGATCTCAGCTGTAGCATTTGCTAATGCTTTGTACTCTGCCTCAGTACTGGACCTGGAGACAGTAGCATGTTTCCTTCCACACCAGGAAATCAAGTTAGGGCCAAATAACACTGCAAACCCTCCAGTGGACCGTCTATCATCCAAGCAACCTGCCCAGTCAGAGTCTAAGAAAGCACTAAGAAGTGTGGATGATGACTTGCTGAAATTGAGACCAATGATGAGGGTGTTCTTGACATATCTAACTTCTCATTTAGTAGCGGTTAAATGAACAGTAGTGGGTTCATGAATAAACTGGCAGACTTTGTTAATAGCAAATGAGATATCAGGTCTTGTAAGGGTGAGATACTGAAGTGCACCTACAAGACTCCTGTATTTGGTGTTGTCTTCTTGACTCAAAGCTTGTCCTTCTGTGAGAGACAAATTTTCTGAACTGGATAATGGAGTTGGTGAGGGTTTACAACCTTGCAGGCCAGCCTTCCTTACCTACATACTTTTCTTTAGATAAGTGAAGTCCATCATCATGTTTCTTCACTTCTATCCCTAAGAAATAATGCAAATCTCCAAGATCCTTAAGAGCAAACTCTGCACTGAGATCCTTCAACAACCCTGTTATGGCTTCATTAGATGAGCTTGTAACAATAATACAATTAACATAGATAAGGGCGAAGATGTGAGTATTGCACTTGTTATAAATAAACAGTGAAGTGTCGTACTTGGAAGGTGTAAGTACATCTAGTGCCCTTTAGTGATTTTGGTCTATTGAAGACTTATAGGTTAAGGGACTAATATGTTTGTGAGTGTACACAGGCTCTATAAGTCGATGAGGAGTTTGATATTTACGATGAAAGTTGACCCCTAAAAATGTATGTCTTCAACTGAAGACTTTGGTTCTCCTGAAAATTTTGAAAGTGAAGAAAATTGTGTGACCTTGAAGACTTGGATATTCATGCGAGGATTATGAAGCGTGAAGACTTTTGTTTTCGTAGTTTCATTTTATCATTCCTGAGTCATAGGAAACACCGTACTATTAAAGGGGGTTGATGTAATACTAAGCAAACTGATTTCCATGTGATGCTCATCTCAAAATCCTACACCTACCCAATCCTTTCGAGTGAAGCCATTGGAAATCTCATATCAGTTCAGTCAATTTCTTCAGTGACAGAGACGAAGATCTTCTGGTCTCTGAGGAATTTGTTCTGACTGAGGAGTTAGGAATTCGCCAGTGCGGATTGCCTACACAGTGAGGAACATGATAGCCCTGAGGAATTTGATACCTCAAATTCGACCATTGTTGTGCTACGTGCCAGCTGTCCAAAATATCCTACCACCTAACGGTCATGTCATTGAAGGGCATTTATGTCTTATCATGTCGGGCTCCTCCCTAGGCTATAAATAGCCACCTCCTACAACCACTAGCTGGTTGGCTGCTCTGAGAGAAACTGACACTTGTCATTGAGAGCATCCCATCCTCCCAGGACTTTGAGCAAAAATCATCAAGTGAGGAAAACCCAAAACCCAAACCCAAACACCTACAAACCCAAAGTGATTGCGCATCACTAAAGAGATTGTTCCTGTGTGGAACCGATGTTTGTTACCTTTGAGGACTGTGTATCCTCCAGATGGCTAGGCGTCATGGTCTGAGCATCCAAGAGGAATTGCGGATCACCGAGTGACCAAGTCTGTGAAGGTTTGGAAGTCACTTATGAAGACTTACCACGAGTGTCGGGCGAGGTCTGTGTGACTTTAGCTCAAGGAGAATACGGTGAGGACGGTGTGTCCGGGACTATGTGTCCTCGAGTTTAAATACTCAGCCGCTCCAATCAGACGTACAACTGTCATAGCAGTTGGAGCTGGTCTAACAAATCATTGTCTTCACCAAGCAAACTGGTTCTATTTCCTCAACCCTTTCATTTCCTCATTCATGTGTTCATGATCCTGATCATTACTGTTTGAAGACTTTGACTGAAGACTTTCTTTATTTCCTCAATCCTATTTCTTCTTTCACATAGTCTTCAGCCTGCTTATCCTGTTATCACGCTTTCTGTACTCTGTGTTTGTTTTCATTTCATCATCATGACTATGCTACTACTCTGTTATGCTTATACCTGAGTACTTATTCCGCTGCTAGTGTGTCGTTACTTAGGAATTTCTTCACCTAGAAATTCCTCACTGACAAATTTGTAAAAATCGCCTATGCACCCCCCCTCAAGTCGATATAACGCACTTTCAGAAGGAACAAAGCCAAGAGTTTGCATCTTTTGACTAAGACATGAATACCATGCCCTTGGAGCTTGTTTTAATCCATATAATGCTTTGTCAAGTCTACACACATGCAAAGGTGCACGTTGGTTTTCAAACCCAGGAGGTTGTTTCATGTATACTTCCTCTTCCAGAACACCATGAAGGAACGCGCTCTGTACGTCCAGCTGTCTGAGACTCCATCCCGTGGACAGAGCAATGGAAAAAACAAGGCGAATGGTTACAACTTTTACCACTGGATTGAATGTGTCCTCATAGTCTATACCATACCTTTGCTTGAAGCCGTTTGCCACAAGTCTTGCCTTGTAGCGATCAATAGTGCCATCCGATTTTCTCTTGATCCTGAACACCCACTTGCAATCAATAAGATTTTTACCGTGCGATGGAGGGACCAAGTGCCATGTTTTATTTCTTTTCTATGGCATGTATTCTTTATGCATGGCCTTCTTCCAATTTTCATCATCTAGGGCTTCATCAAGTGTGTGTGGTTCACCTGTAGAACACACCATGCCATATTTTGTAATGTGCTTGTAATTAAGTGGTTGGATTACCCCCATTGCAGCCGTGTACGCCGTGGTGGTGAAGTAGTTGGCGCAGAAGATCCCATGCAATCTGCAGGAGTTGCAGCAGGAACCAATCCCGAGGCAGATCGTGTGAAGCAGCAGCAGTTTCAGCGGCAGGATCTGCGACCGGATCTTCTATGGTCGCAGATGAAGACGTGCAGCGCCTTGACGCCACAGAAGATCCCAGCAGGCGGGACACATCATTGCACCGTGATGGCGCGCCAGCGTCCGCTGCTCCAAAGGCGGGTCCCGCGCCTGTAGGCAGACGCAGATCGCGTTTTGTAGCACACGGGTTGGACCGGGAACCGGGCCCCCCAGACCCAATAGGTGGCGGACAAGTGGTGGCGTGTAGTTCGCTCGGGTTGGCGGAGGCGCCGCCACGAATCGCAGGTGGCCGTGTGGCAGATGCGGGCTCGCTCTTAGGCGCGCAGTCGGCGGCTCCACACGCAGCTGATGGCGTGGACTCCCGAGACAGATCTGCTACTCTGCCAGCACCGACGGATCCCGAGGCCGATCCGCTAGGCAGGTCTGATGCTGCTGCGGGAACTGATCCTGAAGCGGGTTTGTTCCCTCGATCGGGGCACATGAAATATGGCCCTTTCTCGGCATTTTCTTCATTATTTTCCATTCTGTTTTCTTCTACAACATCACAAAACTCATGCACACTGGTTTGTGGGTTAGTCAACATATAGTCATCACGGTTTCGTTCCCCTTCATCAAGGCCGGTGAGAGAGGATGGTAGAAGTAGGATTTCTTTACGAAGTAGGATTTCTTTAGGAAGTAGAGCACCGGCATTTGGATGAAGATCGACAAAGGGAAATTTGGTCTCCTCGAACACAACATCACGAGAAATATAGACCCTCCCGGTAGAAACATCTAGACACTTAACCCCCTTGTGTTGGGCACTATAGCCGAGGAAGACACACTGTTTAGATCGGAGCATGAGTTTGCGAGGGTTGTACGGACGGAGATTTGGCCAACACGCACAACCAAATACACGTAAAGATGTGTACTTGGCTTGACATGAAGAAGTCGCTCTATTGGGGTTTCATTGTTTATGACACGGCTTGGGAGCATATTGATGATATGAATAGCAGTGAGGAACGCTTCATCCCAAAACTTGAGGCGCATGGAAGCACCTGCTAAAAGGGCTAGACCAACTTCCACAATGTGCTTATGCTTGTGCTCGGCAGAACCGTTTCGTTGGTGAGCATGAGGGCATGACACATGGTGTGAGATGCTGAGTGTTTGGAAGAAGGAATTTAATTTCTTGTATTCCCCTCCCCAGTCGGATTGAACAGCAATAATCTTGTTGTCCAACTTTCGTTCAACAAGTCCTTGAAAGTTTTTGAACACTTGGAAGACATCAGATCTTTTCTTAAGAAGATAGATCCAGGAAAATTTGCTATAGTCATCAATGAAGCTTAAATAGTATGTGTGTCTACCAATAGAACTAGGGGTAGGACCCCAGACATCAGAAATATTAATTGCAATGGTTGAGTAGAAACACTTGTAGAAATAGGATAAGGTAATTGATGACATTTTCCTCTTTGGAAAGAATCATAAATAGTTTCAATATTTCGCTCACCAACAAATGGGAGTTTATTTTTCCTAAGCAAACGTTCAACAAGAGGGAAAAAAGCATGCCCTAAATGATCGTGCCAATATGTTGAGGAAAGTTTGACAACACCATAGGCTTGTTTATTGAGTCTCCTAAGCTCCGGAATCAACGGGTAAAGCCCTCGAACACATCTACCTAGATATTGTACCTTCTTCGTGGCCTGATCCTTTGTCAAAAAGAAAAAAGGATGGAATTTAATAAAGACATTATTGTCAATGGTGATGCGATGAACAGATAGGAGATTTTCATTGGCACTAGGGAAAATTTTGCGAAGATGAATTTTACGAGAAGGGGTACGTATAACCAAATGACCAATGTGACGTATGCTCATACCTGCACCACTGGTTGTGTGTATCTGGTCCTTCCCGTGATACTTCTCATGGAGGGTTACTTTCTCTAGCTCCCCCGTGAGGTGATTGGTCACGCCGCTGTCAAGGTACCAATTTGTGTCGACGCCATAGGATCCATCAGCAGCAGCAGCAACCTTGTCATCATCTTAAGAAGAGGCATCGTCTTCGTCAAAGCGATACCAACAGTCTTTGGCGGTGTGTCCGGGCTTCCCGCAGATCTGACAGGGCGTGACCGGCCCGAGCCGCCGCGGTGACCCCTGTTGTTGGTGGAGATGGGGCGACTGCCGCGGGAACCGGAGTTATTGGTGTTGCTGCCGCCGTGCTTGCCCTTGGTGCGAGGAGGACCGCGATGACGAGAGGAGTACCCTCCACGCCCGCGGGTTACAGCGTTCGCAGAGGACTTGAACCTGCCGCCGGTGCTGTGGTATTGGGTGACGCGCTGATCGCAGTTGTTCAGCATGGCGTAGAGCTCATCAAGGGACACCGGCATGATGCGGGCATCCAGAGCAGAGAAGAGCGGCTGGTAGTCCATGTCCAACCCATGCAGCAGGTAGGAGATGAGTTCGTCGTCCTGGATGGGCTTGCCGGCGGCGGCGAGCTCACCAGCAAGACCGCGTATGGAGGCGAAGTAGGCGGCCACCGATTGGTTCCCTTTCTGCGCATTGATCAAGGCAGTGCGGATGTTGTTGACGCGGCTCAAAGACTGCAATGAGAACATACCTGCCAGTGTTGTCCAGAGAGCGTGCGCGGTGGTGACCGCGGTCACCGCGACGAGTATCTCTTTTGTGAGGTTGTTGAGCAAGTAGCCAAGGACCTGCTGGTCCTCCCTCACCCAGATGGGGTGGAGAGGATTGGGCGCGGACGTCTCCTTCCCGTCCTTGTCCTTGGTGACGAGAATGCGGGGCGGCTCCGGCATGGTGCCATCGACGTAGCCATAGACCCCGGCTCCCCTCAACTGCGGCGTGACTTGGGTGCGCCATAGGACGTAGTTCGTCCGGGAGAGCTTCTCCGTGACCTGACCGCTTAGGTTCAATTGGGTGGCACTGGAGGAAGACATGACTGGCACTAATGGAGATCGAAAGCTGGGGTTTGGAAGAGGAGGCTCTGATTACCATGTACGATATGCGGAAACGTCTTACCTCGACCAGAGGCGACGTGCTTCGTGTTTATAGGCAGGGGCGCACCTCCCTGAAGCGCATACATCGTTGGAGATATTACAGGAGGTGTACAACTTGGAGAACAAGAAATAGAAGTAATTACAAGTGATAAGGAGATAGAATTACATG
Source organism: Triticum dicoccoides (assembly GCF_002162155.2). NCBI lineage: Eukaryota > Viridiplantae > Streptophyta > Magnoliopsida > Poales > Poaceae > Triticum > Triticum dicoccoides. Next base: position 40,865,492 of record NC_041389.1, read on the forward strand.
TAAACCGAACCAACTATCTATCCTTTATCCTGCGCCCTTGGACTGCATATGTGACAATATATGTTGTGTTTAACATAACACACATGCATGCCTGGATTCTGATGCCACCGTCTGAAACAGCAGGTCCATAGAGACCATGAATGACCGAGGTGTTTCAGGTAGAAAATTGTGACCACAACTTTGTACTTTTGTCTTCCATAGCATATACCACCACCCTCATAATCAAACCTGATTACTTAACTGGCAACCTTCTTACGCAGGATACGCAAGAAAGCAATTGTTCCATTCTTCGGAATGTGCACCCTGGAGAGGGCAACTGCAGTCCTCCTCGGCAGAGCGCACGCCGGAGGCGGGGCGGTGTAAGATAGTTTGGGAAGCGTAGAACCCTTTGTCTCGGGCTGCATGTATATATTGAGGCAAAGCCTTGGTAGACAAGTTATAGAGAGAATCAGATAAGAGAGGAGATCGAGAGAGGAGGAAGAGATCGACCGGGAGAGGTCGTTACAGGAGACTCTCGGGATAAAGAGAAGAAGAAGATAGATACAAGTTTAAACACCTCCTATCCCTATACAACAATTCTAACACTCCCCTCAATCTAAACCTCAAGCCTTGCTAAGGTTGAGATTGTACTTGAACTCATCCAATCTTCTCTCAGTCAATGGTTTAGTAAACCCATCTGCAAGTTGATCCCCCGTAGGAATGAACCGTATCTCAAGTAGCTTTCGAGCTACTCTCTCTCTGACAAAATGAAAGTCCACCTCAATGTGTTTGGTTCGTGCATGGAAGACAGGATTTGCTGAAAGGTAAGTTGCACCAATATTGTCAGACCATAACCGTGCAGCCTTCGGAGCTTTAATACCAAGCTCATAAAGTAATGTTTGTATCCACATTACTTCAGCTGTGGCATTTGCTAATGACTTATATTCAGCCTCTGTACTTGATCGTGAAATAGTAGCTTGCTTCCTTGCACTCCATGATACAAGGTTAGATCCCAGAAATACAGCAAAACCACCAGTAGATCTTCTGTCATCAGCACACCCTGCCCAGTCTGCATCAGAATATGCAGTAACAAGCAAGGAAGAGGACTTGACAATCTGAAGTCCAAGCCCTTGAGAATACTAAAGATACCTTAAGATTCTCTTAACTGCTGTCCAATGAGTAGTTCTAGGCGCATGCAAATATTGACATACCTTATTCACTGAGTAAGAAATATCTGGTCGTGTAAGTGTTAGATATTGCAAAGCACCAACAACACTTCTATAATTTGTTGCATCTTCTGGACCAAGAACTTCTCCACTATCAATTGTAAGTTTCTCTGAGGTGGAGATCGGTGTGCTAACTGGCTTGCAGTTCTCCAATCCCACTCTCTTAAGAACATCAGCTGTATATTTTTCCTGTGAGAGAAGTATGCCATCTCTGACTTGCTTTACTTCTATGCCAAGAAAATAGTGAAGGTCACCTAGATCCTTGAGAGCAAACTCAAGTTTCAAATCCTTAAGCAAACAGGTCGTGGCCGCTTGACTTGAGCTAGCAACAATTATATCATCAACATAAACAAGCACAAACACAGTGATATTGCCTTTTCTATAAAAGAACAAAGATGTATCTGCTTTAGATGGTATGAACCCAAGATGTTGTAACTGCATGCTCAACCTAGAATACCATGCTCTTGGAGCCTGCTTAAGTCCATATAATGCTTTATCCAACTTACATACATAATGTGGTGTGCTGTGATTTTCATAACCTGGTGGTTGCCGCATGAACACTTCTTCCTCAAGAACACCATGAAGAAACGCGTTCTGAACATCTAGCTGTAGTAAGCTCCAGCCTCTGGAAATAGCAATGGATAAAACAAGGAGAATGGTAGTTGCTTTAACCACAGGGCTAAAGGTGTCATCATAATCAATACCGAACCTTTGCTTAAAACCTTTTGCAACCAACCTTGCCTTGTACCTGTCTATACTACCATCAGATTTTCCTTTAATCTTGTATACCCACTTGCAATCAATTATGTTAGCACCCTGTTGCGGTGGTACTAGACGCCAAGTCTGATTTTTCATGAGTGCATTATACTCATTATCCATGGCTTCCTTCCAATCCTTACTAGCAAGTGCATCATGCAAGTTAATAGGTTCTCCAGTAGCAGCAAGAAAAGCACACTTACTAGGATTATACTTTATTGTACCATCACTGTACTTTTTTCTTTGACAATACCTGACCGAGACCTAGTGTGTCGACGGGGAGGCGAAGGAGCCACAGAAGCAATTTCTGTTGATTGTGGCACAGGAGATCCAGCAGCCGCAATGTCAACCACAGAAGATCCAGGTTGGTGTGGTTGGTGGGGCTCCGGATCCAAGGAGGATGCGCGCAGCTCCTCGGAGTCGCTCCCCCCCGTGCCACGCTGGACAGCCGCGTCGGAGCGGACAGGCGAGGATTGGTGGGATGCGCCGGAAGTCGCGCCAGGGCCCGTGCCTGTATCTGATCCGCCGGGACCCGCCCTGTCGGCTTGGCATGACGCGCCCTGGTCCGCACCTAGACCCGCTCTTGGACCCGCGTGGCCCACCTGGGCGGATTGGCGTGACGCGCCCTGATCCGCGTCGGGACCCGCGTGGCCCACCTGGTCGGCTTGGCGTGGCGCGCCCTGGCCCGCGTCTGGTCCCGCAGCGGGGCTGCTGTCGCTGTCGCCCGCCAGGAGCGAATCGGCACGGGATCGCGCGCTGGCCTGCGCTGCATGCTGGCGCAGATCTGCCTGGGATCGCGCGCTGTCAGCCGGATCAGCCTCAGATTCCGCGCCTGGTTTGTCCTGTGTACACATAAAATGACGAGTAGAATCTGTACAAAAGCCATTAGATATTCAGTTTTTTGTGGATTTTTGCACATGATCATTCTCAGTTAGTTCACCCCCGTGATCAAGATTAATGGAGTAATCTGGTAGGAGTGCAATTTCTGCACGAAGCAAGGCGCCAGCATTGGGATGAAGAAGGGAAAAGGGGAATAAAGTTTCATCAAAGATTACGTCACGGGAGATATATATACGTCCAGTAGACGGTTCCAGACATTTATATCCTTTATGAAGGTTACTGTACCCAATAAACACACATTGTGTAGAGAGAAACTCTAGTTTATGACGATTGTATGGGCGTAAGTTGGGGTAGCAAGCACACCCAAAAAAATTTAGAGAGGTGTAGTCTGGCTTTTGATGATACAATCGTTCTAAAGGAGTTGAATTGCCAATGACCTTACTTGGAAGACGGTTAATAAGATATGTAGCCGTGATGAAAGCCTCATCCCAATACTTGAGGGGCATAGATGCATGAGCTAGAAGGGATAGACCAACTTCAAAGATGTGACGGTGTTTGCGTTCAGCAGAACCGTTTTGCTGATGAGCATGAGGGCAAGACACAAAATGAGTAATCCCAATGCTTCGGAAGAAGGAGTTGAGTTTTTCATACTCCCCTCCCCAGTCACTTTGGACTGAAATAATTTGTCGATCAAAGTGGCGCTCAACTAGCTTCTGAAACTCTTGGAAGATGGAAAAAACTTCAGATTTATATTTAAGCAAGTAAATCCACGTGAACTTGCTGTAATCATCAATGAAGCTAACATAATATTTTTTTCGACCAAAAGAATCTCGAGCATGACCCCATACATCAGTGAAGATCAATTGTAATGGGGCATGAGACACACTAGTAGACTTAGGATAAGGAAGCTGATGGCTCTTGGCACATTGACATGCTTCGCAGACAGACTCATTATTTGAACTATGTGACAAAGGAAGTTTGTCTTTATTGACTACTTGCCTAACTATGAGGGAGGAGGGATGTCCTAATCGTTGATGCCACCGCTCGAAAAAGGGCTTGATGACGGAGTAGACTCGACGATGCTTGTTGCTAAAAGCTCCAGAGGAGATGGGGTAGAGGCCACCAACGCATCTACCGTGATAGAGAGCTGCCCTCGTTGCTTGGTCCTTAATGAAAAAATAGCGAGGGTGAGTTTGAAAGAAAACATCATTATCGGTGGCTAGACAAGACATAGAGGCAAGGTTTTTGTCTGCTTGAGGAACATGGAGAACATCCTTAAGAAGAAGATCACGTTGAAGAGTAGGGGAACTAAGTGAAACTTGACCAATGTGATAAATATCCATACCTTTACCGCTGGCTGTGTGGATCTGGTCGTTGCCGTGATACGTCTCGCGGAGGGCAAGTTGCTCTAGCTCATTGGTGACTTGATCAGTAGCCCCGGAATCAACGTACCAGACGCCATCCCCGCCTTGCTCGCGCATAGCAGCTGCAACCAGTTTGGAGTCAGGGACAAAGTTGTCATCGTACCGATGCCAGCAGTCGATGACCTCATGACCAGCCTTCTTGCATAGCTGGCACCGGGGTCGAGGACGAGGAGAGGAGGTGCGGCGGCCATTGTTGGAGTTGAAGCCGCCACCCCTCTGGTTGTTGCCGTAGCCCCCGTCGTAGTTGTAGCCGCCACCAGAGCGTGCGCTGTTGCCCGAGGGGGCGCCACGGCCGCGTCCGCCACCACGGTTGGTGCCCGGGTGACCACGGCCACAGCCGCGACCCCGGGAAGCGGAGTATGCAGAAGATTGCCGAAGGTCGCCGCCGTGAAGGAGGGTGAGGCGGGCATCGAAGCTGAGAAGCTGGCTGTGTAGCTCCGGGACCGTGATCGGTTCCACTCGTGCCACCAATGCAGAGACCACGGGATTATACTCCATGTCGAGGCCGGCCAAGATTTTGGAGACGATCTCCGGATCGGAGAGCACCGAAGCGGTGCAAGCAACCTCATCTGTGAGGGTTTTGATCTTGCCCAGGTACTCTGCCATGGACATATTACCTTTCTTAAGGTTGGTGAGCTCGATCCGGGTGTTGATCGCCTGCGCCTGACTCTGGGCAACGAACATGGTGTTGATGGCGCGCCACACCTCGGCCGGCGTCTGGAGCGTGGCCACCTGGGACAGAATCTCGTGGGAAAGAGAACCCATCAAGAAACCTTGAAGTTGTTGTTGCTGAGCATACCAGAGGGTGCGGGCGAAGTTGACAACTTGCTCCTCTTTACCCTCCTTGGTGATGGTGAGGGTGGGCGGCAGCGGCGGGCTCGTGGCGTCAAGGTGGTGCTCCATTTGGGCACCCTTGATCTGAGGAAGCACGATGGCTTTCCAGAGAAGGAAATTCCCTCTCGTTAGCTTCTCCTGTGGTGGCGATCCGAGGAAAGTGTTGGTGGTTGTGGATGAGGAGGCAAAGGTGGAGGTGGAGGAGGTGGTGGTGATCGCGCCCATGGTGCTGGGCGACATGGAGGCGGAGGTGGTGGACATGGCTCGGTCGCCGAAGGTAGCTAGATGCGATCTCTCGTGATCTGATGAGGAAGAGGCTCTGTTACCATGTAAGATAGTTTGGGAAGCGTAGAACCCTTTGTCTCGGGCCGCATGTATATATTGAGGCAAAGCCTTGGTAGACAAGTTACAGAGAGAATCAGATAAGAGAGGAGATTGAGAGAGGAGGAAGAGATCGACCGGGAGAGGTCGTTACAGGAGACTCGGGATAAAGAGAAGAAAAAGATAGATACAAGTTTAAACACCTCCTATCCCTATACAACAATTCTAACAGGCGGCAGCGGCGCTACGACGGTGGACCAGGGTGGGCGTGGAGGAGAGCCGGAGAGAAAGAGAGTTCTTTTTTTTTTTAGAAATGATGGGAAAGAGAGTTCTGGACGGACGGCATGGGAACAGGCCCAATCGACCAACCAGTTGGCAAAGGCCCGGATTGAAGCCCTCTAGAATTAGCGAGCTGGGTTGATTAATTGTTGTATTTTTTCCTCAATCATTAAAAAGAAAAAAAAAACTGATGAGTTCTCCGGGCGCCCCTATGTCTCGCCTTTTGTTTTGTTTTGAGGGAAGCCAAGACTTTGCTGCTCACATATTAAAGAGTTTGGAATACAAAAAGAATCGTGGGGTTGTCCCAGCCACAAATAGCGGCCCCTTTTCTAAAGTATGTGATTACTTTGCTAAAGAATGAGCTTCGTAATTAGAAGCTTTACCTTCAAAAGTAAAGATACAATTGAAGTTTTCTGCTCTAAGCTTGATTTCATTAATAACCCGACCGCAGCTTCCATTGTTGCCGTTTACAATGCCCCTCGAAACCTGCTTGCAATCAGTTGCAACTTTTTTTTAGTAGAACCAATCAGTTGCAACTACAAAGCCATGAAGGAGTACCCAAGGAACCCTCGCATAAGGGCAACGTGAGATGGGCCGGCCAAGCTATGCTGAAGGCCACTGCCTAGTCTTTTTTTTAGTTTATTATTTTATTATTGTTTATAGTACCACAAATTCGAAACATATATATTAAAAAATATACTTTACACAATTTTTAAAAATGTTAGTCATGTATTTGAAAAAATGATTAATGTGTATATATAAAATGTTGACTATGTATACAAAAATATACAATGTGTGTGAAAAAAGTTGGTCATGTATTTAGGAAATGTTAATCAAGCATTGAAAAAACTTAAACAAGTATTTAAAAATGTTAATCAAGTATTTGAAAATGTTTAATGTGTATAGAAAAAATGTTGAGCATGTATTAAGAACATGTTAATCTCATATTTTTTAAAATGTTAATTGATTATTTCAAAAAATTAAAATTTACAAGTGGAGTGCCTATCTCCACCCGGTAAATATGTCGGGTTTTCACTCCTGTTGCTTGTTGCCGTCGTGAAGGGGCTGCAACAATTCCTGATGAAGCTCATTAAGCTCTTGAGAAATAGTGGCCCCGGGATTGGAGGGAGGCCTGCGTCGTAGCGTGCCACGGCTCTCTTCTGATGGCTGCTTCTCTGAAGCTTTGCGCTGCGCTGGTTGACAGAGCTTCTCCCACCCCGATGCACGTGGCTTCTCCCATTTCGGCTGCATCGGGTGTTGCACTCTCACTGTTGCAGTTTCATATACCAAGAAATTCAGATGAAGTTGGTGAATCTAATCCAGTTCAGATTGTGCATTATACTGTAGAAGCCCATGTAAATAAAGCAATAAACATGTGATTAGATATGCGCGTTGGAGGTGGATGCTCCAGTAATAAAATTATAGATGACCCTCCACCTCCTCAGGGCCGCCTCCTCCTCCCAACCCTAGCCGTCCCCCCCTTCTCAACCCTTCCCCTCCTCCCTCCCTCGCCGCGGCCTGAGGCAGCCGTCGGGCAAGCCCGGGATGCCAAGGATGGTGGTGGCGGGGCCTCGGTTGCCCTGCTCATGTGTGGGGAACCCCGAATCTGGAGCGGCATCTGCATTGGCAAGGCACGGCCGGCTAACAGCCATGCGGATGGTGGATCCGGTGTCCCGAGCGCGCGGGCGAAGGGATTCGGTGGTCGTTGGCGGCTGGCGACGGCTTCTGCGGTGATCAGTGTGAGCGATCTGGCGCGTCCCTTCCTCCCCTGTTCGGCGTGCGGGCCAGCCTGGTCGGGACGCTTCCTCTTGCTCGCCGGTTTTGTACAGGAGGTGCTGCTGGTGGCGGATTCTAGTTTGGGCGAAATCCCTGGCCGGCCATGACCGGCCACGCTGAGGGCGCTATTTTCCTCATTGGAGGCGTCGGTATGGACTGATCTCCTCACTTCACCTTCCCCTAGGTTTTCCGGATGAAAGCCCTAACTCTGTTGGGCGGCGGCGGCGCTCACGGCGTCGTTCCCTTCTTGAAGCCGCCGCTTTGGGAACCTTGGGGTTGGGTGACGCTTGTGGGTGGTGGGCGACAGCGGTGGTGCGGCCCTTTCCTAGCATGGATTTATGTCCGTTGCTTGGAGATGGAGTCGCGTAGGTGGAGGTCGTCGGCTGACAACGTGGTGGCGTCAATGGCGGAGGACCTGGCAAGGCTCGCGTAGGTGGAGGTCGTCATTTGGCGTCGATGGCGGAGGACCTGCCAAGGTTGTCACCTCAATCTGCTCTGAAGATGGACCAGTGGAAGATGGCGGCGACGACACATGTGAGTGCGTCAGACTAGTTTGTGCCCCAGACCCGGCAGATGGCTCGGTAGGGGCCTTCGGCTTTAGATGTTAGGCTTAGACGAGAGGTATGGGTATGTGGCCCAGCTTGCACCCCTTCATCATTTGGATAGGAGTAGTGCCAGATGCTACTAAGATGGCAGATTCAGGCATATTATTGTTATACTTGTAAGGTCCTCAAGAATAATCAATAAAATAACCGTATGCATCTCCTAGATGCAGAGGCTGGGAGTCATCCTTCTTTTAAAAAAAAAAAGATATGCGCGTTGGCTACATGACTCTCTTATGTGTCGAGTATTGGTCTGCATCTTAACGAAAACAATAGATGATGTACCGATTGTGTATCTTTTATTAGTTCAGAAACTTTTTTATCCGGCATAGTTCAGAAACTTCAGACTATTGTTACACTAAAGAAAATGATGTTTTATTAAACCCATTAAGCGTCGCATGAAGGCCGGCCAACTAGCTATGCCACATGGCGCAAGCTGGTTGGCTGCTGTGAGAAATCTTTTGAAAAAAATAATTAGATGAAGGTGAGGACTATTTCTTAAATGTATTTTTTTCTTTTTAGATGGAGGTGAGGAGCATTTTCTTGGATAGAGGGTCATGCAAAGTGGCGCTCGTTGGTAGGCTGCGGTGGTAACTTTTTCTTTTTTGCTTCTGTTTTTTGATGAAGGTGAGGTTTTTTTCTTCTGAGATGATTTTTTAGATGAAGCCGGTGACTATGTATTTTTTTCTTAATGGAAACATGCACACAACTTTCTTTCAAGCAGCATCACAGGGTGGCGTCCCAACCACTAGTATGTGTGCAACCTATGCGACTATGATGGTCTGTCATCTGTTTTACCTCATGAAGGTATGTCCAGCATCTCAATTATTTATTATCCAACGATTGTAACAGCAGAAATTAATATTGTTGGTACGAACAAAGCTGGTGCAAAAATCATTTACATGCATCATGTATAATTTAATTTTTCTCAAATTCAAAAATCTGTTTGTGTCATAGCTCACCAAGTGTGATTTTTTTATTGTATAATCTACAATTGTACTGATATATAGCAAAAACAAAAATGGCTTACCAGGTCCATGTGCCGCGCCTCCTGTCTAGTACGTCATGGAACAAGTGACCCGTCGAAAACAACGTCTTGCCTATTTGCTGCAAAACCGTTAGGGACACAAGTGAGAACGAATCTTCACAGCAGATGCATACATGTCTATCTGACAAGTTGGAAAAATAATGCATGGTCAAAGTTGGTTATTGTTCAGCATTAATTGGTAGGAGTCACTTGTCATGATGGTACAGAAAATTGTTTGTATATGCAACTTGCAGGATAAACTCAAAGCTTAGATTCAGTACTGATATTTCAATATTTACCGAGTGAAAAGAAAATGATAATATGTTCAAAAATGATTTCTCCATCTCCATTAGATTTATTTCAGTCCACACTGGAGATTCTTGGATCCTAACAAATATTTATGGGCCTTGTGATACTGAAGGGAGACACAACTTTCTGGAGTGGTTCAGAAACATTCAGATGCCTGTTGAAACTGATTGGATCATCACATGAGATTTCAATTATATTAGGTATCCCTCTAACAGAAATGTTGGCACTGGTGACTTTAATAGTATGATGGACTTCAATGCTGCAATAAGTCAACTGGCTCTAGTTGAGATTCCTTTGAAGGGAAGAAGTTTTACTTGGAGCAATATGCAACAAGTTCCACTGCTGGAAAAAATTGACTGGGTGTTCACCTCTGAAAATTGGTCTTCCAACTATCCCAATACTATGGCTATTCCTATGGGAAAACCTATTTCTGATCACTATCCTTTTGTCATAAAAATTGGTACAAGCATTACTAAAGCTCAAGTCTTCAGATTTGAAAACTTATGGCTTCAGCATCATGATTTTCAAGATGTTGTCCAATCTATTTGGCAACAACCCATTTTGGCAAGTGTCAGTGCTAAGCTCATCACTGAAAAATTCAAAAGACTAAGGAAAGGACTGAAAATTTGGAGTAAAAGCCTCTCCAACCTAGCTAGCAGCATTCAGGCCACAAATAATGTCATCTTCATGTGGGATCTTTTTGAGGAATATAGAGTTCTCACAGATATAGAACATACTGGTAGGGAAATGCTAAAAGAGCATTTGTTAAAATTGCTGTCTTTTCAAAGGATTTATTGGAGACAAAGAGCAACAATTCGATGGGTTAAATTTGGTGATGAAAACTCTAAATTCTTTCAAGCTAAGGCAACCATCAAATTCAGGCATAACTACATTCAATGTTTATACAATGATCAAGGTGTAGAAATGTCAGACCATCATGAAAAAGCTGCAATTCTGTGGAATGCTTTTAAAGAAAGACTGGGCCAGACTGGAGAGATATCAGACGCTCTAAACCTGATCAATCTCATCACCAGGGTTGAGGACTTGCAGGATCTGGATGCCCCCTTCACCAAGCAAGAAATTGACTCAGTTATCAAGCACCTGCCTTCTGACAAAGCACCTGGGCCTGATGGTTTTAATGGTGATTTTATTAAGGCCTGTTGGAATATAATTGCTCCAGATTTCTACAAGATGATTGATGATTTCTTTCATGGGAAGATCTCACTTCAGAGTATCAATGCCTCTTTTATCACTTTGATCCCAAAGAAGGACAATCCAGTGACAGCCAATGACTTTAGGCCAATTTCTCTTCTCAACTGCACTATCAAGATCATTACCAAACTCTTGGCTAATAGATTACAGACTATGATTCTCAAGATTGTGCACACTAATCAATATGGCTTCATCAAGAGTAGAACTATTCAGGACTGTCTGGGATGGGCTTTTGAATATCTGCATCAATGTCAATAATCTAAACAGCCTATTGTTCTCCTCAAGCTGGACTTTGAGAAAGCTTTTGATCTGCTTAACCATCAAGCCATTCTTGTTATTCTGAAAGCTAGAGGTTCTGGAAGTAGATGGATTAACTGGATCGCAATGTTGCTCTCCTCAAGAACTTCCTCTGTTCTGCTCAATGGAGTGCCAGGAAACTTTTTCACTGCAGACAAGGAGTCAGACAGGGGGATCCTATTTCTCCTTTACTCTGTGTGCTTGCAGCTGATCTTCTTCAGTCAATGCTCAATGAAGCTATGCACCAGAATTTAATTTAGGCTCCCATTAGCAGTCAAGCTTGCTCTAATTTTCCTGTGATCCAATATGCTGATGATACAATCCTAGTACTGCCGACTGATGCCAGACAACTTGCTGAAGTCAAAAAACTCATCCTGCATTACACTGCTTTTACTGGGCTTAAAGTTAATTACGAGAAATCTTTCATGGTGCCAATCAATGTTCCTGAAACTCAGCTCCAAACCCTGCTCAATATTATGGGGTGTCAACAAGGTCACTTCCCCTTCACTTATTTGGGCCTTCCACTTGGAACTTCTAAGCCAAAAATTGAAGATTATAGTCCAATGCTGCAAAACATTGAGAGAAGGCTCTCTGGTTGTTCTACCATGCTGTCATATGATGGAATATTATTGCTCATCAAATCTGTTTTTGCAGCATTGCCAATATTCTTTATGTGTACCTTGGCTCTTCCTATAGGTGTGATTGGGCAGATCAATAAGTACTTGAGAAAATTTCTCTGGAGAAAATTAGGCATGGAAGATAGAGGGACAACACTCATTGCTTGGTCCAAGGTATGCTTACCAAAAAAGCAAGGTGGTCTTGGTGTTCTGGATATTACTCTCCACAATAAGGCTCTCCTCATGAAAAACCTCCTCAAATTTATGAACAAAGAAGATGTCCCTTGGATTAAGCTCATCTGGGAGAAGTATTATCATTCATAAACACCAGCAGGAAATGTCATGGGATCTTTCTGGTGGAAATAACACATTAGTCTCCAAGCAAGGTTTAAGCAGATTAGTGCGTCTCCAATGTATCTATAATTTTTTATTGTTCCATGCTATTATATTACATGTTTTGGATGTTTATGGGCTTTACTCTACACTTTTTTTATCATTTTTGGGACTAACCTACTAACAGGAGGCCCAGCCCAAATTGTTGTTTTCTTGCCTATTTCAGTGTTTTTAAGAAAAGGAATATCAAACGGAGTCCAAATGGAATGAAACCTTCGGGAGAGTGATTTTTGGAATGGAAGCAATCCAGGAGACTTGGAGTAGACATCAGGGCAGCTTCGAGGTGGCCACGAGGCAGGGAGGCGCGCCCTACCCCCCTGGGCGCCCCCACCCTCGTGGGCCCCTCGTGGCTCCCCTGACCGACTTCTTTCACCTATATATGTCCATATACCCTAAAACATCGGAGAGCACAATAGATCGGGAGTTCCGCCGCCGCAAGCCTCTGTAGTCACCAAAAACCAATCGGGATCCTGTTCCGGCACCCTGTCGGAGGGGGGATCCCTCACCGATGGCCATCTTCATCATCCCGGCGCTCTCCTTGACGAGGAGGGAGTAGTTCACCCTCAGGGCTGAGGGTATGTACCAGTAGCTATATGTTTGATCTCTCTCTCTCTCTCTCGTGTTCTTGAGGTGGTACGTGATACGTATCCAACGTATCTATAATTTTTGATTGTTCCATGCTATTATATTACCCATTTTGGGTGTTTATGGGCTTTACTTTACACTTTTATATCATTTTTGGGACTAACCTACTATTTTGCTAAAAACAGAAACTTCCTATTTTGGTAGGATTTTAGAGTTCCAGAAGTATTCAAGAGTTACAAATTGCTACAGACTGTTCTGTTTTTGACATTCTGTTTTTCGTGTGTTGTTTGCTTATTTTGATGCATCTATGGCTAGTATGTAGGGGTATGAACCACAAAGAAGTTGGAATAAAGTAGGTTTAACACCAATGTGGTGGTTTATTACACTAAAGAATGAGCTCATTACAGTACCTTATGTGGTGGTTTTTTCTTTCTTGCACTAACGGAGCTTATGAGATTTCCTGTTGAGTTTTGTGTTGTGAAGTTTTCACGTTTTGGGTAAAGATTTGATGGATTATAGAATAAGGAGTGGCAAGAGCCTAAGCTTGGGTATGCCCATGGCACGCCAAGATATTCAAGGATAACCAAAAGTCTAAGCTTGGGGATGCCCCGGAAGGCATCCCCTCTTTCGTCTTCGTCTATCGGTAACTTTACTTGGAGCTATATTTTTATTCGCCACATGATATGTGTTTTGCTTGGAGCGGCTTGTATGATATTAGTCTTTGCTTTTTAGATTACCACAATCATCCTTGTTGTACACACCTTTTGGGAGAAGCCCACTTGATTGGAATTTATTAGATTAGGCTATGTGCTTCACTTATACCTTTTGAGCTAGATAGTTTTGCTCTAGTGCTTCACTTATATCTTTTAAGAGCATGGCGGTGGCTTAATTTTGAAGAAATTGTTGATCTCTCATGCTTCACTTATATTATTTTGAGAGTCTCTTAGAATAGCATGGTATTTGCTATGGTTATACAATTGGTCCTAGAATGATGGGCATCCAAGTTGGGTATAATAAAAACAGTCATAGAAAGTGAATTGGATGCTATGATCAATTTTCACTACTAGGGAAAAGCCTAGCAGCAGTGCGGGTTTTGGGCCTATCAGTAGCGCGGGCAGGAGCGCTACTGATAAGGCGCTACAGCTAATGCTTAGCAATAGCACGTCTTGGCCCACGCTACTGCTAAATTGACTTAGTAGCAGCGCTTCATCAGAACATCGCTACTAGTAACTAGTAGTAGCGCTTCTCCTTACCCATGCTACTACTATTTTTTAGTATTTTATTTCTTTTCTTTTTCTTTTCATGTTGTATTCATACACCTTTACACAAGTTTTCATACAACAGGAATTTAGAGATTGTTTTTACATCATAATGAGTTATTACATCATGGGGTGAAAGAACCGTGGACTAGTTTCAAGTGGATGTCCATCCACTTGAAACTAATCCGCGGTTCTTTCACCCAATGATATAATAATATCATCATCATCATCATATCATTAACAACTTAGCATCATAATACATCATTGTCATATAACACCTCCTGAATATCATCATTTTTATCATTGACATCACATAACACCTCCTCAAGATCATCATTATCAACTCTAACACATTACCACATAATAAACATATTGTACCTCATAGGACCTATTACATTCGATTAAGACCTACTACATTTTCTAAGGTAAAATAACAAAACACAAGATAGCCCCTGACTCTTCATTATGGAGAATGGAGATTAGCCTGTCTCCAATTCTTGCCTTTCGCTGGATGTTACTTCCAAGAACCTCCTTGCGAATGTCCATACATTTCTTCCATTCTCTGATGATCATGTGTTCACGGGTTTTAGAAATCCGATATGCACAGGTGAGCTCCGTAGATTTACCTGGCAGTATGTTCAGAACTGAGAGGCGACCATGCAGAGACATCAGATGAGGCACACAATCCATCGGGAGTTTCTGTTGAAAAACATAATAATCACTTCGTAGTTAGCAATGATGTACTAGTTTTAGAAGTATGCAAAAGATGCACGGATGTCGTAATAGTAAAAAATCTTACCAGGGTATCTCCAGAGAAGTTATCGTTGTTCAACACATGCACTAGTGGCATGTATTCACCATAATTTGGAGGAGTTTGATAATAGTCATTGTAATTCTCAAGAAGAGTACAAAATGCGATCAGATGATTTTTTCTCCTTATAGTTAATTGGGTGCCTTCGGTGTAGTGGGTTTTATCTACCATCTTCTGCACAGTCTTTGAAGAATCAAAATAAGCTGTCAATGGAAATAAGCTATCAACTATTTTGAAATAAACAATATAAATTAGTTAATAACTATGTTTGAGAAACTCACATAGCGGTACAATCGGAAGCGTATCAACAAGGACCCAAATGTCCATATTGTCTTCCTCGCTGTCAGGATCACCAAGATCCATGGTGACAATCATACCCTCATAAAAACCATACATTTTGCAAAGTGCTTCCCAATTTTGGCAACCAAAATGGGTTACGCTCTGAGCATTGCACAGATTTACTTCAAAATCCATATCATGATGGGTCCTTAGGTGTATTTTCTTTGTTTCGAAATTTTCATGGTCTTCAAAACCCATCCTCTCCAGGACATAGCGTCTTGCATGGCATGGGATAAGCTAGTCGAATTGTAAAATATGAAAATTAGACATTGAAATGGTTGAAGTCATGCTTAATGGAGAAAAAAACACTTGTCGTTGTTGCGTACCGTTTCACAATTGAAGGTCTCCTCGAGCTTAATGCTGAAGCGCCGATCTTCGTCCAGCCGAACGAACCTGTCGCACATACCTCGATCGTCGTGGCACCAGCTACACTCCCCCGGGAGACCGTCGTCGTCCGAGTACGACATTTCCTACAATCATAATTCAAAGATTAAACTTGTACATATTCTAGCACAAGTCATGCCAGAATTCACGACAAAATCCGGCATGACCTTTGCTAAAAAAGGACATATCGAGCGCCTGAAAATTTGCCGGAACGGAAATTAATCAACACTCCGGCAAAACATAGGCCACTCGGAGATGTAAACTGAACATGAACGGCCACTTGGACAACCACATATCCTATTTGAGCAACACCACAAGATATACAAGGATATTTGGCTGGTCTCACCTCGATGTCGGAGGGGGTCGGTGACTGGGACAACGGTGGGGATGTCGGAGGGGGTCGGTGATGGGGACGACGGAGGTCACCTGAAACCATATAAGTTATCACTAACAACAAACATGACATGTTCAACTAGTTTTATTAATTCAACTAGTTCTTACTAAACATAAACTTACTATAAATAGAAAAAAACTAGTTCTTTCTAAAAATAAAGTAGTTCAACTAGTTATATTAATTATCTTACTAAAAATAGATTAGTTCTGTTAATTCAACTAGTTCAACTAGTTTATTAATTTACTTACTAAACTAGTTCAACTACAACTAAAGTAGTTCAACTACCACTACTACTACTAAAAATCTAGTACTAACTAAGCAACATCTAGTACTAGCTAACCCTAAATTAACATCTACTACTACTAAATCTAGTACTAACTAGTGGCAGGGGGTGAGGGGCGACGGAGAGGTAGCTAGGGGCGGCGAGGTCGAGGGCGGTGGGAGGAGGGCTGCCGGCGGAGGAGGGAGGAGGGGCGGCCGCAGGCGGAGGGAGGAGGGTGGCGACGGAGGAGGGAGGGGCGGCCGCAGGAGGAGGGAGGATGTGCGAGGAGGATGGAGGAGGGATGGAAGGAGGGGAGTACCTCGGCGGCTGACGGACGAAGGCGGCGGCGGCGGCAATGCACGACGACAGTTTACGCGGGCGAGAGTGAGAGTGTGAGTGAGAGGGCCGGTCGTGCGCGTGGGGATAAGGTAGGGATAGTTGTAGCGCGTTTCCCGAAACGCGCTAAAGCTAACCT